>NC_133377.1:32004694-32128282 GCF_049309525.1 Garra rufa
GTTGATATTAGCCAACATTGATCATTCTAATAATTAATCAAGGATCATGTGACACTTAAGACTGGAGTAACAGCTGATAAAAATTCAGCTTTTCATCACAGTAATAAATTCTATTTTAAAGTATGTTAACACGAAAAAACATTATTTTATATTGTAAAAACATTTTGCAATATTACGTTTTTTTTTCACTGTATTTTTAATCAAATAAATGCAGCCTTTATGAGCATAAGAGACTTCTTTAAAGACTATTACAAGTCTTACTGACCCCAAACTTTTAAACGGTAGTGTATATAAAAATTAAAGAATTTTAATAAAAATAACATATCAAGGAAAAAACATGTAACATGGTCAGCACTAACGCATTTAATTTGTCTGCTACTTTTTGCCAGCCCTCTCTCCTTGCTTTTGCAGACTTTGAAGTGTTTCCTGTCGTTTTAATTAAAGACTCAAATTCGGCATAACCTTATAAAAGCTCTTGTTCTGCTTGGGCACGTTCTTTGACCATGCTGAACAGCCAATAACAGCGTTGCTAATCATTGTTTCTACTATCGATACATATGCCCTTTTAATCCAACGCATGAACGCGCAATTATCTCAGATAACTCAATCCAGCGATACTAATCATAAACAACAGGTGTGTTCGAAGAACCAAATTAGCCGGATCATGATTAGCACGATGATATCATCTTGGATGTCTCATTTGATCTCGGATGTTTTAAGCAGCGTACGAAGAACGAGCCCCAGATCTCCTCCTTCTCAACGTGACAAGATGTGTACATTTTTTCTTATTTTGCCTAAATATCATGCTTAGTATGTATTAACAGCTGTCAGTAAATTATACGTTTTGGCATTTTTGATTCAGAATGATTCACAAATGAATCAGTTTGGGAGTGATTTGATTGATTAATTAAAGTACAATTCAAATGAACAATTCTGAGCATCACTGGCTGTGATCTATTGTTTTAGTTGAAAAAATATTTAAATATTAACAATAATTATATTAAATATATTCAGTAAGAAAGCTATTAAATTCAAAACATGAACATTTAAATAAACACAGTTTTATAGCATTTGTCCTTTCCAGTCCTAGATTTCATACTTTAAGACATGAAATTGTGAAAATTGGCATTATAGCATTGAAATGATTGGAAAAACAAGTATTGTTTGGTCTGAATTCATCTTAATTCATAGTCTTCAGAAAATTCACCCATCTAAATAAGCGTACAGAAACTGAAGATTGAAAGAGCAAAAGAGCCCCAAAGTTTTTCTCACTTCTGGAAACGAGTTGTCAAAAGTCAAACATGACGAATGAGGAAAATAAACGGATACAATCTTTAATGACATGAGAGAGATAAACCCGAGTCGTGCCAGCAGCACACAACCGCTCTATACATGCAATCCAAACATCATTAGATAGAAACGGCAAGCTGTGGCCTTAAGACATTTCGTGATAACAAGAAACTGTGATCTGACACCATAAGCGGCTGCAGTCTCAATTCTATCTGTAAGATAATCACGGGGAGCAGGAGTGAATGCCAGCAGTGGGTGTATGGCAATTTTAAATGTCCCTTTAGTTATGACATTTTTCTAGGTAATAATATGCTCTGATCTATAACTAATGGTGAAGTCAAGGTGATAATTAAAGAGGCTTGTTTTAACTGTTGGCCACTGAAGCATTTCCTAGTTCATTCCTGGCTCACCTCGGTATCCTAATTAGTCAAATTAATTAATAAATGGGCCTGTTTCTCCTAACAAGACTATTAGCAGCCATGAATGAGTGTAGCTAATAAGAACAGATTGCGCCTGTATTTTGACCTAAAGGGGCTTATGTAATTTGTGAGTTACAAAGTGTGTTTGCGCACACCAGTGTGTGTCTTTTTGCACTCAGTAGACTTCTGACAGTAATGAGCAATTAAGGTATAAAATAAACAAAGACTTGTTCCACGTAATGGTTTTTGTATAATCTTTGACTGAATTTCACTGCATTGCTTTCTGCAGATATGTTCACAACTTTAAATGCCTATTGCAGAATATGCAGCATTTATCATTTTTCTTATTTTTCTTAGTGTTTTTTACAATGCATCGTCAATTGGCCATATTGGCAGCACTGAATCAAAAGAAACTTTGCTGCTCAAAATGGTCAATTATTGTCATGTTTTGGTCTATACTAATCGGTCAGACTGGGAAAAGCATTTGGAGTACTATAGACTGCCAAAAGTTATAACAAATCAACGAAAAGAGTGCACAACACTGTCTGAGGAACAAAATGCGTTTGTGGTTGGCCAAACTGAACCAGGATTTCCAGAACAAGAATCTTGACTGCATTTGTGTTTGTTCTTTTCATTTCTGGTCAGATAGGCTTACTAAGTTCTTCTCTATATGATTTAACAGCTTTCCAGTTGTTTACATCCTAGTATCACCAATATGGCCGTGCATCAAGATAACTGACCAAATCGTGACGTAAGTGCAAACCCTCTATTAAATAAGAGGGATTTGCTCTTTTTATTTAATTCTGCCATAATGCAGATGTTTGATGAAATATGTTGTACACGTATTCTAAAACACAATTTTCAGAAATGATCCTGTTCTTGTTCTTGGTTACTATGTCTTGTCCTTGTATCCTCAAGCATTGATGACTGTTTGTAGTCGTTTTTGTGGTAGCTTCATGAGTCACTGGTTTGTCCTGAGCAGAAAAGCTGCCCAGTGTTTTTGACAAACATCCTCCAGGTCCTGTCAGCTCTTTGGAATGTACTGAAATCTATTCCGCAGATATCTTAAATCCAGATATCTAAATCCAGGCTATCATAATAATAAAAAAGTTGTCTATCTATCTACACTCCCAGTCAAAAGTTTTTGAACAGTAAGATTTTATTTTTTAAAGAAATCTCTTCTCCTGAACAAGCCTGCATTTATTTGATCCAAAGTACAGCAAAAACAGTGCAATTTTAAAATATTTTTGCTATTTAAAATAACTGTTTATATTTTAAAATGTAATTTATTGTAAGTGATTTCAAAGCTGAATTTTAGCATCATTATTCCAGTCATGCGATCCTTCAGAAATCATTCTAAATATACACATTTGCTGCTCAAAAAACATTATTATTATTGTTATTATTATTATTATGTTATAGTAGAATACAGCTGAGTAGAATTTTTTTCAAGTTTCTTCGATGAATAGAAAGTTCAGACGAACTGAACATTTTGATTTGATCACAGGAATAAATAACATTTTAATATATATACGAATAGAAGTTATTTTAGGCCTATAAAGTAGAGACTTCTTTAAAAAACTATATCTGTCTGTCTGTTTGCTTTTAAGTGAAACATCACCCAGATTCTGCAAGAGAAGTAAATTTGTTATGATTGTATGATTATGATGTTTGTTGTGCTTTTCTTGTCATTTAGGATGGGCTTTTCAGAAACCCATGTGACATAAGGAATGGGGCATTTTTGAATAATTATCCTTCTGAATGCTGTGTATAAATGTAAATGTATTTTTTAAAGACATTCTTTACTCCATGTAAAATGAAAGAGCTTTTATTAAGCTGCTGATATAGTTTTCTAGTTGGAGTCTTATGTATCTTGTGTAAGTATACAGTGTACGATTTGGACATTTTAAAAAGTATTATTTATATATTTTTTCTGTTCAGTGTTTAATGAGGAAAAATGATTTGAGTATAGTATTTTTTAGAAAATGTGTTAGATTAAAAAGTTATTAGTAGGTACTGAACACAACTATCATGCAACATCTCAGAAGTCCTCAAAAACTTGAGTTCCAGTGATTTTTTGTCACAGATGTGGCAGAGCTGGACAGCTCAAGGCCACACACACACACACACACACACACACACACTGAACATCAAGGCACAGCACGGCACTGCCCTGAACTGGGTCACAGCCACAAAACATAACAGTCCTAAAAACATCCAGTGCATCACACAAACACTTTTAATCATTTCCATGCACTATATTTACAGGCATACAGCAAACTCACTTACTCACTCAAAAATAAAAAGCCCATTTTCATTTTATAAGCAAACTTGTAGATGTTTGTAGGCTGGTTTGCTGTCAGACAGTTTAATTTGACTATAAACCATTTGACAAACTTTCCTCACTTTTAAAATGGAGTGAAATAGCGTATCATAAATCCGTTTCTATGCCTCAGTGGTTGTACGTGAATGAGTGTGTATGTGTGTTTTTCAGTGTGAGTGTTTAACCCAGCTAAGCTTGTGTATATATATAGTATGTATCATAAGTGTTCATTATGCTCATAATTAACTCCCTTTGGGATTTCATGACTGTCTTTACTCTCAGACACCAAAGAAAGTGGAGATAAACTCTAGTTTTATTTAAGAAATGACTAGGCACTATATTGTGTGTTAAAGGGATAGTTCACCCAAAAATGAAAATTTGATGTTTATCTGCTTACCCCCAGAGCATCCAACATGTAGGTGACTTTGTTTCTTCAGTAGAACACAAATGAAGATTTTTTAATTCAATCCATTGCAGTCTGTCAGTCATATAATGGCAGTTAATGAGATCCACGGCTTTGAGAGTCAAAAAAAGAACATACACAGACAAAACCAAATTAAACCCTGCAGCTTGTGACAATACATTGAGGTCTAAAGACACGAAACAATCGGTCTATGCAAAAAACTGAAAAGTGTTTATATCGTTTTTTTTTTTACCTCTGATCCACCGCAATGTCCGACTGTCCTGAGCGCATTCACAACAGCCGGCACGTGACATGTCAGTGTGCACTGGCATAATAGACGCATGCGCGGAAGTAATTTGTCGTGTGCGCATACGTCACTCATTGTGTACACAGTGCAGAGTACTGTGAGTACGACAGTGTGACAAACCTGAGTTTTCTCCGGGTCCTACTGGGCAGAGTGTGGAAGTTTCCAATTGGTCTTTCCTATGTTAATTGGTAGCATATATAAGAGTGTGTGTGTTAACTGGGTGGGTCACTCTGTGTGAGTCTCAGGAGGTGTTTTGGTTCATTATGTAAGATTTTGTTGAATCTCTAACATTTGTTTTTCCTGTGCATTTCTTATAACGTAGTTTTTTCGGCTTTAAACAAGCGGGTCGTAACATAAAATTGGGCTCTCGTCCGGATTGCTACAGTACATGTACAAGTAAATGCATAGAGTTTTTGTGTGTTTACCTGTGTAAATGAGTAGACTTCAGATAGTTAGAGTATCCTCAACTGGATTTTTAATCCCTCCATCGAGGCACTGTTTGTTAATTTAGTTTATTTTTCCCTTTTTTTTTTTTTTTAAAAAGGTTATTCTGGACGGAGGTTTTAAATCTGTGACGGGGGTATGCTTCAGGCTTTTGGTTTGAAATGGCAATTGTTTTAGCGTGAGTTTAGCATTTAAGTGCCGCCCCAAGTCCGGTACACCATTGAAGATTAGGTCGTTTTAGTTTCATTTGTAGTTAGGAACTGGACTCTCTCATTTTTCATAAGGTGACACTTTGTTGTTTTTCTTATCGGTGTTGTTTGTGATGCCTACCGAATATCAAGATAATTTGACAAATGACTTGTGGTAAGTCTTTATTTGTCTTGTAACGGTGAGGTTTTCTATTTGGAGCATGTTTATTGTGATGCCCGCTACTCAAAATGGTAATTACTTGTGCTTATCCTGATTGTTGCAACCGATTAGCAACTAAAAGATTACGTTTACTTGCACTAACCCGGGAGTGTGGACTTTTCGCCGACTCCCAACTTTTGAGCCTGATCGACTGAAGTTATGATTGCTTGCTCTTCATCACGTGCCGGCTGTTGTGAACGAGCTCAGGACAGTTGATCATTGGGGTGGATCAGAGGTAAAAAAAATGATATAAATACTGTTCGTTTTCTTGCACAGACCAATCGTTTCGTGTCTTTAGACATCAATGTATGGTCACGAGCTGTAGGGTTTTGTTTGTGTATGTTTTTTGGACTCTCAAAGCCTACATCTTGGATGCCTTGGGGGTAAGCAGATAAATATAAAATTTTCATTTTTGGGTGAACTATCCCTTTAAGGATGACAAAAAACAACCAATAATTTAATTATTATTGCCTTTTCAGTTTATTTGTTTCATTTTCTGTGTGTACTGTAGCTGCATGAGTAGTGCTCTAAAAATGTTATTCTATTTTATCTTATTTTATTATTTTACTATTAATAATGTTTGAAAAATCTCTCTCGATCATCCTCCATAAAATGTTCTCCCTGTTGCTCTTGTTCTGTCTCCATCCATCTCTCTCTGTACGAGCTGCCTGTACAAGTTATCCATATATATGCATAAATGTATTATTCAAATCATCTGTGCATGTCCCTATAATCTGCCCTCATTTGCATAATCTTCACATGGGTACTTGTGCATTTCCCGCTCTCTATCCTCACTGACTGGACTGTGAGCTTTTCCCTGTTGCCTTTCCCCGTCCTCTTCCATCAAACTCTAACTCTCTCTCTTCTGTTGATTTCATGTTTTAACTCGCCCCTACTTCCCGCCTCTCTCTGATGAGACCTCTTTGAAGTCACGGTTGTCACAGCAACGACATGATAGTGAGGGGATGGTTGTGGGCCGTTTCTCTGTGGAACGCTGGGGATTCTCTGATCGACCCAAGTCTATAAATCAAATTCCAAAATTAGCCTTTTTTTTCTTGGTAAGTGAATGCGGTAATCATTCAAGCACAATGGTAAATGCTCACCCACAGTAGTGTTATTTTTCCCCCCGACAGGTTTAAGGACGTGTCTGCAATCATTGCGTGCCGTCAAAGCGGTTTCAAATGTCACCCCGTCTGTGATATTCGAGAGTGCAATAGTCGTAGAAGCAGGTCTGAATGCAGATTTTTAGGCCGTCCTTGAATGGAGATATCAGGTCAGTCAACAGCACTGTGTGTTATTTTTATCACACATGTATTGGGTTTCCCCACCAGGGGTCTAAAAATAGACAAAAACAAAAAAAAAAAAGAGCAAGGGAGAGGCAGTTTAGTGAGGAGTGGGAGGGAAGAAGAAGAGAGAGACTAGGAATGAAAGACTAGCCCGCTCCTCCTCCTCCTTCTGTGGTCTCTCTATTGGAGTGGATCGATCGCAAAGACCCTCAGAGGGTCTCAATTTCAAGACCACCATAAAGTGAATTCTTTATTACAAACTGCCAGTGGCAAAACCTTTTCAGTGTATGTATGCAAATTGATGTTCAAGCTCTAGAAATTGGATGAAGCCTATATTAAAGAGGAGATGGTCTGAAATAGTTTGACAGATTCATGCGTTTAAATAAAACTGCTTTATAAAATATTTTAGCTTTCAAATTTTTCCGTCTTTTTCTAAGAAATTCCAACAAGTACTGTTTTGTGGTTCTTTAATGTTTCGTAACAGATCACTTTAGCGCTTCCGATCAAGCGGCACATAAACTGATATAACTGACTCATTAACTGATATAACTGACTCATATTTAACAGTTAAAGCACAAAATAAACATGAATGAACATCAGGTGGTATTTTATTTATTTTTTCTTTCGCAGAACGATGTCAGTACTAGTGTTAATTTTGTCAGCTGTTTTCAGTTTTAGTTTTAGTCTCGTGTTAAATGTCCTTGATTGTTTTTATCATATATAGGTAACCTTATCCTATTTTATTTTAGTCTAGTTTCAGTCAAAGAAATTCTAAAGCATTTTAGTCTAGTTTCAATCAATGAAATCTTCACCCCATTTTCATCATGCTGTATAATAGTATCTGAATAAAAAAAAATTAAGAAATTCGTAATAGTAATTTCAATCATTCCAAATTGCGATAGCCTTTGTTTCCCTATTTAAACAGTGGAGTAAGTGCATTTAGTCAGTAACCACAATCGCAAACAATTTAGTTGAGATCCTATGACAGAATACAGACTGGCTGAGTCACGCTTTCATTTTGATCGCTAAACTCTAGCTTGTTTGTCTGTGTTTTCATGTGTTTATGAAGAGTCAGCTTGTGTGCATGGTTGCCAGATTGCACAAAAATAAATAAAAATAAAAATCACCAGGCAGATAACGTATCCTTGTAGAAGCTCTAACTAAAGGATTTTAACTCTTGATATCTGGCAACCGCACACATGAAAGCTTGTGTACAGCAATATTTTGACAATAATAAAGAGTATTTTGGTAAAGTTTTTATATTTTGAATACATTTTAGTCTCGTCTTTTATCATCAGCGAAATTGGATGATGATATTGTCATAGTTATTTGTTATTTGGTTTATTGACAAAATGGCAGTTGCGGCGTTATGATTGGTCAGATCGCCTGTCAATCAAACTCCCTGTGAACATCAATTGGCAACAATATTGTTAACCTAAATGTGCATTTAAGTTCATTGATTTTATTTAAAGTTCACCTAGAAAGTAAAAGTTCTGTCATTAATTATTCACTATTTATTGATTGATTCTCAATACAATAGTGAAATTGATTAAATTTCCCGTTTAAAGAAGACCTACTATGTCCCTTTTTACAATATGTAATCTAAGTCTCAGGTGTCCCCAGAATGTGTCTTTGAAGTTTCAGCTCAAACAACTCAGATCATGTATTATATAATTTTGAGTGGAAACAGAAACACACAGTTTTCTGAGTGCACACATCTGAAGCACGCGCCCAGAAAGCGGCTGTTGCGTGGCATGTAAGTACTAAACTAAATTCTCTTTCATGTCTTATTGCGCTTAAACTGTTAAATACACACAAGTTTATGTTAAAAGCACATAATGACTTACAAAAACAGTCTGTTTTCATCATATGTCACCTTGAATTTAAGTTAAACTATTTTAACATCACCAAATCAACATCAATCCGACAAATTTCAAACAAATTTGAAGGGTTACTGTTGTTCTCTGCTGTTTGGTGCATTTCTTTTTATCTTCTTTTTTTATCACTGTTGGTCAGTTAGAATGATGAACAAAGCATAAGAGATCCGTTGAATTATTAACTCTAAATCTATTTTTCAGCTCTGTTATTGATCCTGCCTGAATTGACTGAATGTTAAATGTCTTCAACTAAGACACAAGAAGTACCCGAGGAAAGAGAAGGTGGGTTGGTGATTGTGTTTGTATAGTACATTGTATAGTACACTGTCAGACAAAAATGTGCAGATAGTGTACCTTTAGAGGTGCAATAGCTTGTCACTGAGTATCTTTACCTCTAAAAAGTCCATATTGGTATGTACACTTATGGTACTATTATGAACCATTTAGGGGTTAAGAAGGCACAAAGGTTACCCAGTGACCAGCTGTTGTATCGCTAAAGGTACAGTTTTGCATTTCTTTCTGATAGGGTATGTTGCATATGCATTATGTTTTGATGTAATCTAAATATTTCCACTTGGCCAGCTTTTGTTTTTTCACCTTACTCCTCCTTGTTCAAGCACAAATGCACATGCACCACAAACATCAGAGCTTCTCTGCTGCATGGGCAGGTTGAGAGTAAAAAAGCCCAAGGCTGTGCAGTGCAGCACCTTGAACCACACACATACACACACACACATTTTTTCTTTAGCACATAATGGTTTATCACATACAGACACTCAGAGGCTGCATACAACACACACACACTGCAGTGTTGTAAACATCTGCTTATGTGCTGCAGTCTAGTGGTATGTCTACGTTTCCCACAGCAGAATTAGCTGTCTTTTACTGCAGTACAGTGGGTATCTGACAGAACCTAAACATCTGTTATTCGCCATCAGGAGTTTGTAATTGTTCCCTTTGAGAGGACACAGTTTAATTTAAGACACTGTGGCTGTAAATATTGGGCAATTCTGATATTGTTTTTCATTGCTTTCACTAAATTTTAATATTTCATAGCACTTTTAGATTAAAAAAAGCAGTCCTACTTTAAATTTTATAGCATAAACAATAAGTACAATGTACTTATTGTGTTCATATTGTATTGCAAACACTTTTGCTGCTATTGAGCATGCAGGTAACTTTCGTAACTTTTGTAAGTTTTTCAGATATTATTTTATAGACATTTTGTACACATTTTAATATGTGAAGAGACACCCCCCCCCCCCCCATTGTGTGCCATTTTATGCTGTTTATTTAATGTACACTACCGATTTTTAATGTTATTTAAAGAATTCTCTCCTGCTCCCTAAGCCTGCATTTGTTTGATCCAAAGTACTGTAAAATCAGTACAATTTTGAAATATATTTTTACTGTTTAAAATAACTGTTTTCTATTTGAATATATTTTAAAATTTTATTTATTCCCATGATTAAAGCTAAATTAAAGCTAAATTTTCAGCATCATTACTCCAGTCTTCAGTGTCACACGAGCCTTCCGAAATTATTAGAATATGCTGATTTTCTGTACAAGAAACATTTTTTATTTTAATATTTGAAACAGTTGAGTACATTTTTTCAAAATTTGTTGATGAATAGAAAGATCCAAAGATCAGCATTTATCTGAAATAAAAAGCTTTTGTAAAATTATACACTATACATTTAAAAGCTTTAAGTCAGTATAATTATTTATTTAGCAAGGATGCTTTAAATTGAAAAAAAAAACATGATAAAGACATTTATACTGTAATTTTAGATTTCTATTTCAGATAAATGCTGTTCTTCTGAACTTTATATTCATCAAAGAAACCTGAAAAAAAATTCCACTCAGCTGTTTTCAAAATAATAATAATAATAAATGTTTTAAAGCAGGAAATCAGAATATTAGAATGATTTCTGAAGGATCATGTGACTGAAGTAATGATGCTACAAATTCAGCTTTGAAATCACAGAAATAGATTACATTTTAAAATATATTCAACTAGAAAAAAGTTATTTTAAATAGTAAAAATGTTTCAAAATTTTACAGTTTTAGCTGTATTTTGGATCAAATAAATGCATGCTTGGTGAGCAGAAGGACTTTCTTTAAAAAACACTAAAAATCTTGCTGTTCAAGTCTTCTTTTGACTAGTAATGTATGTTGCATTATTTTAGTGTCTTGTGTATATATAAACTATTAGTAAAAGAGTTCTTTACCATATAATGTAAAAATACTTTTACAACAAATATATGCAATTTTATTATCTATTATATATATTTTTTTAATTTAATTATATATTTTAGTAGCCTAAATATATATAGTGTGTATATACATTTAGTAATTTCAGGTATCCGATCACTTTATGTACAAGAAAATCAATTAATCAATCAATCAATCACAATATAACAGGAGTAGTATCCATCAAGTACGCATAAGCACGCATGTATTTTAGTTCTGAACACAATTTTTGTTGTTTAGGGACCAATCTACTAATTAAATGTTCTCCGTATCTGACTCACATGCCTTCACCGACATAAGCAGACCTAAAACTAACCGTGACCTTATTGAGCCTCATCAGCGTCAAACTACACGAGTGAAAGTCTCTCTTCTGTCATCCCATCCCCATTCAGCCAAATCACCGCAGTGCTGAAAGAGTGAGAGAGCGCCAGAGACGTGAGAGAGAGCGAGAAAGAGAGGGAGCGAACACGCGTGTGTGGTGTGTGTGTTAGTGTGTAAAAGAGCGAGTGAGGTAGAGAGAGAGGGAAAACTGCAAAATCTGTCAAGGTTTCCAGGCGTTCGGTTATTCCTCTCGACGCCTGTGCAGCGCAGACTCGGGTCGCGGTGCTGGAGGGTGAGTGCCCGCGCTCTTCGTTTCTTCATGCACGTTACCGTAGCCGTATGAGTGGAGCGTGATTAGACAGCATAGTTTCAAGTCGAGAGATCGATTCGTTCCGGTGCTTTCGAGCCAAGTATGACAGAATCAGCCAGTTCATATCCTGTAGTCCTTACGTGCGAGTATTTCGACTGCGGACCGCGTAGTGAAACGCTCATTTTATTTTGTTATATTTTTTATGTCATTCTTGAAGAATTTTCTCAAATATTAGATGTGAGTTTTGTGTCGTTTACGTTTTTTGTCGCACTTGAGACTCGTAGTTAGGTAAGGAGTGTAGACTCGTGTCGTGGCGGGACTGGTACTGTATGTGTCATGGATGTTGTACATTTCTCTAGTGCTGACTTTGGTATCGCCACGAGGAAAGATTGTACTGCGGTTGTGGGGATTTAAGGAAGAGGTAGTCACGCTGTTTGTGTGTGTGTGTGGCTCAGCCAGGGTTTGCCTTTATCGTGAGCACTAAATATCCTTAAAACAATGATAGTAAAACCTGAAATCAGCTACGTAGTGAGGATCCTCTTGCATACTGTATAAGTAGGCTAAATAATGTCTTAAAGGTGTAAATATGCAGAAATGTTTCTGTAAGGGTTGTGTTAAACAAATAAGAAAGTCCTCATAATGAGGAGAAATGATGTGTTTGAGAGGGTTAAGTTTACCTCTGTTGGGAGCAAATGGATGCAAGGATAGTAACCTACTATATGAAATCACCTACTTTGTGGGATCCATCCAGCTTTTCTTATGGCTTGATATTCTAAATAATAGTGGAAAAGTAAAACTGCAGAAATGTTTCTGTAGGGTTTAGAGGTAGAGGACAGGTAATGTCATTACATCAATATATAAGCAGTAGAGCTAGACTTTTAAAATGGTTCTTTTTTAGAATTGACCCTTCGCAAACAGCTTGAATGGCAGGCGATCTGACCATTCATAATGCCGAATCTGCCATTTTGTCCGACAAACAAATCAGACAGGAAAGTAGATTGACTTTGGTGGACTTAAAGAAATCAAAATTGAAGTTTTTGGCTTTTATTATGAATATGTTAGCCTTAAAGGAGAAGTTCACTTCCAGAACAAAAATATACAGATAATTTACTCACCCCCTTGTCATCCAAGATGTTCATGTCTTTCTTTGTTCAGTCATAAAGAAATTGTTTTTTGAGGCAAACATTTAGGATTTTTCTCCATATAGTGGACTTCAACGCTGCCTGCGAGTTTGAACTTCTAAAATGCACTTTAAATGCCGCTTCAAAGGGCTCTAAAGGATCCCAACCGAGGAAGAAGGCTCTTATATAGCGAAACAATCGGTTATTTTGTAAAGAAATGTACAATTTATATACTTTTTAACCTCAAATGCTTGTCTTGTCTAGCTCTGCGTGAACTCTGTGCATTCTTGGTCAATACAGTTAGGGTATGTCGGAAAAATTCCTATTTCATTTTCTCCTCCAGCTTCAAACTCATCCTACATCGCCGCACAAGTACCGACCCAGTGTTTACAAAGGAGGGTCAAACGCCTTTTACAAAGAAGGTAAAACAACCATGTAGGTCAATTTTGAATTTGGAGGAGAAAAAGAGATGGGAGTTTTTCAACATACCCTAACTGTCATAAACTGGAATACACAGAGTTCATGCAGAGCTAGAGAAGACAAGCGTTTGAGGTTAAAAAGTATATAAATTGTAAAAAAATTTTTTAGACATGGTACTTTAAAGTCTTTCAGCGGTCTTCCTTCTGGTAAATGGTGTCAGGTATCATATTACAAAATGTATTACCGTCTTTCATAATCAAAACTTTTTAAAATCTTGACAAAATACATATCGTAGGAAAGTTCCGAGTCTCAAGATTCAATATTTAGTATTAGTATTATTGACCAAGAAATGTAGACATTTGTGTCAGAAAAATGCATTAAAAATTCAATGGAGTTTGGATAGCACCCGGTGGCTGTTTGTGGTATAACACCCTAAATAAAATCTAATTTTTTTTTTTATATCAACTTCAAATTTAGAACATAACTTATTTAGACATGAGGCTTTAACTTTATAGCAATTTTGGATTCAGAATTGTATATTTTGAAAGGATTCTGCTTCTGCAATAATCTGTAGATTGAAAAAAGAATTTGGAATCGACCCTTTGCAAACCAGTTGATTGACAGGTGATCTGACCAATCATAACACTGAATCTGCCATTTTGTCAGGCAAAAATCAAACAGGAGAGTAGATTAACATCAGTGGACTGAAGCTTAAAAAATACCATATTGACGTCTTCCCAGTTTTGAAATAAAATACGTTCTGATGTTCATTCATGTTTATTTTGTGCTTTAAGTTAATAAGAACAGACGATCGGTCTCACATGTCATTTGATCTAATAAGGCAATACAATGATCTGTCACACTTTAAAGAGCCTCAAAACGGTATTTATAGTTTGAATTTGTTAAAAAAAAATGTAAAGCTGAGATCTTGTTTCATAACGCTGTGTTGCTAGTTTCCTCTTACTTCTGGTATGAAGGTTTCAGCTTTAAAACGTTGTAATTTTTTAAGAAACTCAAACAATAAATACCATTTTGTGGCTTTTTAAGGTGTCGTGACAGATCAGTGTATTGCCTTGTTAGATCAATGACACGTGAACCGATCGTCTTTTCTTCTTTACTTAAAACATGGGGGGGGGGGGGAACATGAACACCAGAACGTATTTTATTTCAATCACTAAAAGACGTCAATACACATGATGTTTCAAGTTTAAAGTGCCCCTATTATGCCATTTTAAAGGTAGTTAATATTGTTGTAATAGTCTCTTAAAACAGGTTTACATGTATGCAAGTTCAAAAAACACTTTAGTTTTCTCCAAAATTAGATTTATTTTTAACCCGTTTCTAAATGATTCGTAAACGACTCGTTTGAAGCAGTTCGAAGAATCAGTCTCTCTAAACCCCTCCTTTCAGTGAGCCCTCACCGCTGTGATTGGTCAGATGGTGCAGTCCTTCTGGATTGGTCTACCGCTACAGCGCAAAAACGAAACGCCTATTGGCATAACTGAATGACAGCTGCGGAGACCTGTTAATGCATAGAAAAGATAGCCTCGATTTTACCCTATCAATTCGAGCCGGAGTCTGACGATGAAACTGTTGAAGTGTCACATCGACAAGAAACTGTTTTGCAAGCACGACCGGAGCAGGACGTTTCTCAGTGGGTGTCATATGTTACAATTTGCTTTTGTAAGCGAACCGGACACATCTCTACGTTGTGAACTTCAACACTGTACAATCCATAACACTGCGTTAAGCCATCGTTTATCATTATCATTACTTAAACTAATAAGGCAGACAGACAGTCAAGCTGCATCAATCACAAGACTTTTTAGACTACATTGCACTCACAGCTGAACAACAGAACTACAGAAACGCAAGTTAGCCGGTTACCAAGACATGTGCGGGGTTGTTACACACCATAACGTACACAAAGACGTATTTTGAACGATCGCTAGAAAATACAATTATTAATCATACTTACAGGTAGAAGTTCAGAGGAGCAAGCCGGTCCAAATAAACTGGGCACTGATCCATTTTTTAAAACCAAGCGTTTGGTGAATCTCGCGTTGTAACGTTACTCCCCAAGATTGGAAAAGCAGTCATCAGTAAAATGACGCGAACACAACACAAGATTGGCATTGGACTGCTGAGGTGTTGAAAAAATTAATGTTAACCACTCATTCTTGATAGTTTCATCTTTCGGAAGGGCATATAAAACAAATTCACTCTCACAGGCTGTCACAGCGCAGGGCGTCTTCTTGACATGATGTACTGTTTGTGGGCGGGCAAGTTGTTCGCGAAATTGAATGTGGGCGGACATTACGCAAATTGTAGCTCGTGACGTGTGGCCGTTACAGAAAAAAGATTCGAATTGCTGACGACTCGTTTAGGCGAATGTGAGCCGACTCTTTTTTTTGTTAGACAAAAACTTTATTTATAGTGCACTGTCGGCGTCACAACTTTGCAGATAGTTTATGTTCACATACAGCTACATGACACACTACATGAAATATCATATTTGAAAAGGCATAATAGGGGCACTTTAAGTCCACGTAAGTTAATCTACTCTCCTGTTTACTCTCCTGATTTGTTTGTCCAACATAATAGCAGATTCTGCATTACGATTGGTCAGATTGCCTGTCAATCAAACTGTTTATGAAAGATCAATAGAGAATTGACCTTATGCACGGAGCGTTCTTTAGAACTTCCGCATGAAGATAAGCCAGCTCATAAACTTCCACTGAAGCTCATTTTATATGTGCTATATATTAGATGGACACTCTTGCGACTCATCTACTGCCTCTTTCTTATCAGAAACTGAGAAAAATTATAATTGCAACATTATAAACAATGTTAGCGGCATGAACATTTAGTTTAATTTTATTTAACAACATATCTTTTAATTGCGTAGCCTGGCAATCCCGTACTCTCCGCATCTGAGTAGTTGTACATTTAAATGCTGACAGCTAAACACTATCATAACGTGTTTAGGCTAATGTTAGCTAGCTAGGATATTTCTACTCAAGGGCATCTTAATCATATTCTTGATAATCACTAACTTGCCTTCATAGTCATGAACACATTTTTAAAATCTTGCAATATTTTAAAACCTTTATTATTTTCCAACTCTACAGCTATGAAATAAAATTCACTTCAAGGACTCACTTTTCATTCATAAAAACGGCATCGAAAAAAATGACTTTTCACAGAAAGCAACGTCTTTTTTCGGCTAAAATGGCATGACCCATATAACCAAAAAATGGCAGCAGAGGATTTATTATTATGCAGCTGCCTTTTAAACTCCCTATATGTCTCAAGACGTCTTGCTTTTAGATTTATTAAAGTTACTAAGTTACTAGTATAATAAATTGTAGTACTTTTACCGCACTGATGTATATAGTATAGCAAGTGCAGAAAGTCATTAAGCTCAGACACAAACAGCCTATAAGGGTGAATTATTTAAATACTTATATATAGTTCACTACAAATACTGTACGTTAAATATTGATGCTATAATAATTAAATAATGCACTCAATATGAATCGATAGGAATTTGAAATATTTTATATAATTTAATAACTACGCCTTTTAAGTTTTATCTTCAACTGTAAAATTTATTAAATAGCCGATATTTAACCAACACAAACATGTTTCTGCTGTAGTTTTGTTACTTTTAATTTAGTCTGAATCATTTAAGCTCTTTTTTTTTTTACATCAGCTTGTCAGATGTTTCGTCCGGTTATTACTGTCAATAATAGCAATGACTTGGCATATTTAGCCGATTTACTCACGTATTTTATTAAACTGCCATTTGTCATTCTTGAAACGGTATACATGGACGTTTGGTCCTCTTAGACAAACAACACTTTTCTTCGATTGTGAATGGATTATGTAGAGAAAACGAACAAAGTACGCTCATATTACGGCACAGTACAGTTGACCGGAAATGACTTAGCTGGCTTGTCTAAACAAGGAAGTAATTCGTGCATATGGTCAATTCCATGAAGAACCTTTAACATCCATGGAAGCTTTCCATTCAGGAAAATGGTTCTTTAAATTAAAAAAATAGTCTTCAGACTAAAAATGGTTATTTTTAAGAACTGATGACTGAATGATTCTTTGTTGACCTAAAATGGCTTTTTGACATCACTGCAAAACCCCTTCTGAAACCTTTATTTTGTAAGTGTAAGTAAAGTCTCTTTTATGATAGTGTGTGTGAGAGAGAGACAAAGAGAGCGAGAGCAGATGAGGACAAAGTGACGTGTAGAATGGCTGAATCGCTTTATATATAAATATATTTATACTTTTTGAATCCTTGAGTCACGTATGATTATATTCTGGCTCTTGTGGCTCTGCTGAAATAAAGATATCAGTTTGAGCTTTATGAATGGTGCTCTACATCCTTGTGAAGGGAGCTGAAGTCATGAATGTGCACATGTGAATGCATGTGCGTGTGTCATTGAAAGCTGCAGGCCTGCATGCACGTCTGTCCTCTGAGATATTTTGGGCCAAGGTCTTTCCCCAGACCCTGTCCTTTTTTTCTCTCTCTCATTCCTTTTTGCTCTACTTGAATTACCATCTTTTTTAAAAAGCATGTATTTTTTGTTGTTTTCTCTACTCATTTGCCTCCCACACTCTTCCCACTTGCCAGTTGGCCTAACCTGCTGACAGGGGAACATATTGCCATCTCAACAGAAAACTACACTCCCCTTGGGCTCTTGCTCCCCAGTCGAGTGGACACACCATCTGTGGAACCCCCAGTACACCACGAGGGCTGTCTTTGAAAATGTGGTCATGTCTGGCATATATTGAACGCCCTCTGATGTAAGACCTATATTGCTCAAATCCCCTGGAAGATATAAAGGACTACTGGATGTTGTGCTGTTGTGCTGTACGTCTAATAGTGGCTGATGTTTTAGATTGGTTGAGTTATGTTACGGTGTTGTTAATGGTCACAGCAGTGAGGTTTTATTGTGTTCTTAAAGTCTTTACTGGACTGCCAGAATTTCAGCCCAATGTCGATTATAGCACTTTACAGTTATTTTACACTCTGTTTACGGATGCCAGTTTAGGGTGGGCATAAAAGTTTTCAAATTACTTCCAGAAGCCACATTTCTTTTAATTTCAGTTTATAAAAGAGGTTTTCAGTAAGTGCCATGTTTGACTACTTGTACTAGAATATACATATATGTGTTTCGGACAAAAGTAAAATAGCTCATACTTTGTCTTTTCACAAATCTCTAAACCTCCTGAAACCCTTCTTGATCAAAATTACAGAGCTTTGGTGAGGGAACACAGGTCTGTGCGTCGCCTGATTTCAGCACCACTGTGACGGACAGCTCCCAATTGCCTCACTGTTTTCTCTCCCACCCTGTAGCCTTGATTAGCTCTCTTTTATCTTTTTCTCTTTCATTGAGTGTCTTTCTACTCGCTTTGCCCCTCACGGCTTTTAAAGCTGGTTACATTTGGTACCTGCACATTTACATTTCAATAGCCGTATCACATGACCAGCTGTTTCTGCAGTATGCACTTATTGACCACTATGATTAATTCATATATTTTTTTTTATCTGTTTAGTGTGACCGTATGCTACTGATACACTATTTGCACACTTGAACAGAGGTGCAAATGTTACATTTTGCTCATGCTTAAGATTAGGGATTTGAACAATTCTCATAATTTAAATTATTAAAATATTAAAATATATAAAAAAATTCTCTAACCCAATTTATATATATTTTTAAAAAAAGATTTAATTGACATTATTTAAATAGAATTATTGAAATTATTAAATGTAATAACACTACCAGTCAAAAGTTTTTGAACTGTAAGATTTTTAATGCTTTTCAAATAAGTCTCTTCTGCTCACCAAGCCTGCATTTATTTGATCCAAAGTGCAGCAAAAACAGTAATATGTTAAAATATTTTTACTGTTTACAGTAACTGGTTTCTATTTGAATATATTTTAAAATGTAATTTATTCCTGTGATCAAAGCTAAATTTTCAGCATCATTACTAGAGTCTTCAGTGTCACCATAATTTTTCAGAAATCATTCTAATATGATTTGCTTTTCAAGAATAGTTGAGTACATTTTTCAGGATTCATTGATGAATAGAAAGATCCAAAGATCAGCATTTATCTGAAATAAAACGCCTTTGTAACATTATACACTATACCATTCAAAAGCTTGGAGTTTTTTTTAACTGTTTTCTATTTGAATATATTTTAAAATGTAATTTATTCCTGTGATGGTAAAGCTGAATTTTCAGCAGAAATTACTGTCTCCAATGTGACATGATCATTCAGAAATCAATCTAACATGCTAATTACTATCAATGTTGAAAACAGTTGTGCTGCTTAATATATTTGTCGAAACCATAATACATTTACTCAGGATTTTTTGATGAATTTAATGTTTAAAAGCACAGCTTTTATGTATAATAGAAATCTTTTGCAACATTATAAATGCATTTAATGTCACTTTTGATCACTGTAATGCATGCTTGGTGAATAGAAGTTTTCTGAGTGGAAAACTCTACATAAAAGTATTTCAATAATCAAATATTCAGTGTCAAAGTTTAAGCTTTTTTAATTTTTTTGTGGAAAGGAATTATAGAAATTAATAATGTATGTACCAAGGATGCTTTAAGTTGATTAAAAATTGATGATAAAGACATTTGTAATGTTACAAAAGATTTCTATTTCAGAAATGTTGTTCTTCTGAAGTTTCTATTCATCAAAGAAACCTGAAAAAATTCTACTCAGCTACTCAACATAATTATAAATGTTTTCTGAGGAGCAAATCAGAATATTAGATTGATTACTAAAGGAGTAATAATGCTAAAAAATCACATGAATAAATTTCATTTTAAAATATATTCATATAGAAAACCGTTATTTTAAATAGTAAAAGTATTTCAAAAACTTAGTTTTGCTATACTCTTGGTAAGCAGAAGAGACTTATTTAAAAAAAAAAACATATAAATTATATTGTATTTTAACTTATTTTTATTTTAAATATTCAAAATATTGCACGAGTATAAAGTACTCTAGTTTTTCAATGCACAATGAATAATACCGTAAATTGAGCAACTAATCAAGCAATGATTTTTAATTACCGAATGAAAAAATCATCCAGAGTACTCCAGACACATGCACACATTGCTCACATTTTCTTCATAAAATGCACTACTATTGCAATGCTGGTACAAGTGCTAATGCTTTCTTCAGAGGAACTTCATTATTCCCCATATTATCTTTCCCGAAGCCATTTTTCCTTACCTTTAACTTCTTCAAAGCGCCCCTTTTCTCCTCGGCTCTGCTCTGTCAATGCTCCATGGATTATCTTAACCCGCGCACATACACCGCCATTCACTATGACTCCTTCATTCATATCAAGCACACCCTGGGGCTCCCGGCACTAACCGAAGAGGATTTCACCAATAATAAGCCATTATTGTGTTCTTCTCTCCCTGCCAAAAACCAAGTCTCCCAAAAAATGTTAATTTTCCATCCTTCTAATCCAACAGCTATATGGTGCCATTCAGTGAATTAAGAGAATTGTGTGTCTTCTGGAGGCATGCCAGTCAAATTCTCACTCGTGTTTCAGAGCGTGAGAGCAAAACGTGTAACAATCCATGAGGTATTACACTGCAAAAAGTTTTCTGATGTTTACATTTTCTGCGTTTCTCAATCAGAGGCCTGGATGTGTCGATCTATTCAACCAATGCGATATAATAATAATAATAATAATAATAATAATAATAATAATAGGCAGCAATGATGCTTTTCTGAATGTTTTACCACAACCCTGGGTTCACCCTTGCCCTTTAACCTTAAAGGATGAATTTAGCTAGTGGTCTACATCTATTTGTCAGAATACAATCTTTTAAGGACTAGTTGAATAAAAGCCAACAATGACACAGTGGGTGGTGTAGAATTCAGCTTGTATCCCAATCCCATTTTCACTCTCTCCCTGGACTTTCCTCTCTGTCCGTCCTGTTCATTAGAGGCAAAACCATAAAAATAAAACAACTAGTGATTTATAGTGTCTTTAAGCCCTCGTGCAATTCTGAAGATATGTCTCACTGCACGCTTGCCCCTAATCATTTTAGTCATACACTATTTAAAGGACACTGTTTGTCCTTCATCTGTTTGTTCTGTTGATGAGTCACACACTAGTTCAGTAGTCGATGGAGAGGAATTTTTCATCAAGCCCTACGGGCACAGCTAATGTAATCATTCTTGGCTTATATGTATTATAGTGTACTCTGCTTGCTCTAATTGATAAATGGCTGATATCGAAACAAAAACAAAAAAAGCCAGTGAAACAATTTCTGAGTTTTTCAAAATGATTTTGCTCAAATTAAGTACTTCAAGTATGAATCATTGGCAAACAGTTGTATCATCATGGGAACTCTTTTGTAGAAACATAGGTTGTTGAACAATTGCTGAATGTTCGACCTAAGTACTATTATTTTTATTTATTTTAAATAATTAAGACTATTGGTTTTTAGAAATATAAGTTGGTAAGTAGTGTGTATTATTAAATACAAATAATAGTACATTTATCTGCTTAATTTCTCAGTTGCAACACCAACCATTGGTTGGATTCTTATTATTTTGACCCAGGATACACACTTTAATTTAAATATTTGGGGTTGGTAAGTTTTTTCTATGTTTATGAAATGTAATGTCTCTTATGCTGACCAAGGCTGCATTTATTTGATTTTATAGAAAAGTTTAAACTGAAAACTGCTTAATATATTTATTTTCTGGATTTTTATTTTTATAAATGTAATGCTTAATAGAACAGCTTCCATGTATAACAGAAATCTTTTGTAACATTATAAATGCATTTAATGTCACTTTTGATCTATGTAATGCATCCTTGGTGAATCAAAAGTTTTCTAAAATTTCTAAAAGTTTCTAAGATTTTACAAAAATTTATTTTAGATGTCAGATATGTTTAACATATAATTTTTCATTTTCATATAGATTTTAGCTGATTTGGTATTAAAGAAACATGTCTTCTTATTGCCAGTGTTGAAAAAAGTTTTTGTGGAAACCAGAAAATATTTATTTTATTTAAATTAAAAGCACAGCTTTTATGTATTATAGAAATCTTAAAAATCATTTATACATTATAACTGTATTTAATGTCACTTTTGATCAATTTAATTCATCCTTGATGAATCATTTTTTTTCTTTTTTAATCTTTAACTTTTTTTTTTAATCTTCCATCTAGAAACAGCCCAGAGCATCCTTGCAACCACATAGCAGAGCCCTGGCAACTATCCACAGTATATTAAATGATATTTTATTTATTCATGTATGTTCTTACAATTGTGCGATATAAAGTCAGAAATGTGAGATAAAAGGTCACAATTACCTTTTTTCTTTTTTATGCAGTGGCGGAAACTGGCTTCCATAGAAAACAGTTTCAACTGAAAACTGCTTAATATTTATTTATTTATTTTATAAATGTAATGCTTGTAACATTATTAATGCATTTAATGTCACTTTTGATCAATGTAATGCATCCTTGGTGAATCAAATTTTTTCTAAAATTTTCTAAGATTTTACAAAAATGTGTTTTAGATGTCAGATATGTTTAACATATTTTTTTATTTTCATATAGTAAGCTGATTTGGTATCAAAGAAACATGTCTTATTGTCACCAGTATTGAAAAAGTTGCTGCCTAATATTTTTGTGGAAACCAGTAAACAGGATTTTTTTTAATGCCATTTTTAAAAGCACAGCTTTAATGTATTATAGAAATCTTAAAAATCTTTTATACATTATAAATGTATCCAATGTCACTTTTGATCAATTTAATTCATCCTTGCTAAATAAAAGTTTTTTTTTTTTTTTTTCAATCGTCCATCTAGAAACAGCCCAGAGCGCCCTTGCAACCACATAGCAGAGCCCTGGCAGCTATCCACAGTATATTAAATGATATTTTATTTATTCATGTATGTTCTTACAATTGTGCGATATAAAGTCAGAAATGTGAGATAAAAGGTCGCAATTACCTTTTTTTCTTTTTTATGCAGTGGCGGAAACTGGCTTCCATAGAAAACAGTTTCAACTGAAAACTGCTTAATATATTTATTTTCAGGATTTTTTTTATAAATGTAATGCTTGTAACATTATTAATGCATTTAATGTCACTTTTGATCAATGTAATGCATCCTTGGTGAATCAAAATTTTTCTAAAATTTTCTAAGATTTTACAAAAATGTGTTTTAGATGTCAGATATGTTTAGCATATTTTTTTTTATTTTCATATAGTAAGCTGATTTGGTATCAAAGAAACATGTCTTATTGTCACCAGTATTGTTGCTGCCTAATATTTTTGTGGAAACCAGTAAACAGGATTTTTTTTATGTCATTTTTAAAAGCACAGCTTTTATGTATTATAGAAATCTTAAAAATCTTTTATACATTATAAATGTATCCAATGTCACTTTTGATCAATTTAATTCATCCTTGCTGAATAAAAGTTTTTTTTTTTTTTTTAATCTTCCATCTAGAAACAGCCCAGAGCGCCCTTGCAACCACATAGCAGAGCCCTGGCAGCTATCCACAGTATATTAAATTATATTTTATTTATTCATGTATGTTCTTCTCTCCCATCTAGATGAGTTCATTTAGCACCAGAGCGCTGACGCTCCTGTCGTCCGTGTTCGGGGCGTGCGGGTTACTCCTGGTGGGTGTGGCTGTGTCGACCGACTACTGGCTGCTAATGGAAGAAGGCATTGTCCTGCAGCAGAACCAAACCACAGAGGTGAAGATGGCTCTGCATTCTGGACTCTGGAGGGTCTGTTTTGTGGCTGGTAGGTGCATTACTGATGGAGCTGCATTGGGACAGATACCTAATTTAAAAATCAACGGCAATTGATTGTGGCATCACGCTGTTATGCATCACTTCATCTTGACTTTGACTCCTGCATCAGGTGTTACACGCAGATCCACAGTTGAATCCCTGTGCATCGGTGTATCATCAGATGGCAGCGTGTTGGTTAAGTCGCGGTTTATTTGCGGGGAGTCCCGCTGTGTTATGCAGCTGGTCGTCTTTGTCCCTGCACTGCACTGGTGTGGCATCCTATTGCATCACCCTCCCAAATCGTGCCAGACATTGAAACAGGAACTAGTGAGGCTGTGTGGGCAAACCACTGCGGGATGCCAAATCATTAACCACATCAAATTCCTAGGCTAATAAAAGATGCAGTGAAGTTTTGCTTATGGAAAATTGCATTTTTATGTTGCTTTGCATCGCATGCTGGTTTGTTTTCATGACACTGACAGGAAGTGCTGAGGTGCACTGAAACGATGCCACACCAGTTGGCTGCGAATGGCTGACTAAGAGAAGTGTGAAGATGATGTCACCTTGTTTCTAGCTTAACCAGTGCTGGTATTTAGTTTGCCTGTATGTGACATTTTATCAAATCACTATAAGAAGACTCTTTGGCCATTAGGTTAGCATGTGATTTATGTGTGCTCAAACAGGATCTAGTTTTTATATGTGTGCCGAGTGGGAGGTCTAATGTGCCCTGCTTTCATGCACGTTATGCAGAAGCGTTATGCCCATTGAAGATCTTCAAGGTATCTTTAAAAATTAAATTTAATAAAGTTAAAATAATTCAAATGACTGTATGTTAAAATATTTAGTCTAAAACAAGGTTTTTCTAAAAGGGGAGGGACTTGGGTATTAGGATGGATAAACATTTTCAGTGTCAAGTATGATTGAAATATGTTTAACATAATTATGAATTAATATTCACATTTACTATATTTGAATTATAGATTATTCTCCGTACTAAAGATGGGTCAAAGGTTAAAATTAATTGTGCTTATTAATTGTGCTTATAATAAGAAGAAAATCTCCATACACTACCAGTCAAAAGTTTTTGAACAGTAAGATTTTTAATGTTTTTTAAAGAACTCTCTTCTGCTCACCAAGCCTGCATTTATTTGATCCAAAGTACAGCAAAAACAGTACAATTCAATTTTAAAATATTACTACTATTTACAATAGCTGTTACCTATTTAAATATATTTTAAAATGTAATTTATTCCTGTGATTTTAAAGCTGAATTTTTAGCATCATTACTTCAGTCACATGATTCTTCAGAATTATTCAAATATTCTGATTTGCTGCTTAAAAAACATTTATTATTATTATTATTATTATTATATTGAAAACCCCTAAGTCTGCAATTATTTGATCCAACGTTCAGCAAAAACAGTAAAATTTTGGTATATTTTTCCTATTTAAAATAATCATTTTCTATATGAATATATTTTGAAGTGTAATGTTTTTAGCAATATTACTCCAGTCACATGATCCTTCAGAAATCATTCTAATATTCTGATTTGCTGCTCAAAAAAACATTTTCATTATTATTATTATGTTATTATGTTTTTTAGGTTTCTTTGATGAATAGAAAGTTCAGAAGAACAGCATTTATCTGAAATAGAATCAATTTAAAGCGTCCTTGCTAAATGAAAGTATTAATTTCTAAAATTCTTTAAAAAAAATGCTGACTTATGCTGATTTTTGAATGGTATATAGTGTAAATGTTACAAAAGCTTTTTATTTCAGATAAATGCTGATGTTTGGATCGCTCTATTCATCAAAGAATCATCAAAGTTTTAAATAGTGATAATACTAATAATAATTGTCTCTTGAACAGCAAATATTAGAATGATTTCTGAATGATCATGTGACACTAAAGACTGGACTAATGATGCTAAAACTTTTGCTCTGATCACAGGAATAAATTACATTTTAAAATATATTCAAATAGAAAACAGTTATTTCAAATAGTAACAGTTTTTTAAACAGTTTTTGCTTTAAATAAATGCAGGATTGGTGAGCAGAAGAGACTTCTTTAAAAAAAACATTACAAAATCTTACTGTTCAAAAACGAAGGAAATGAAGTGGGAGAGAGAAGGGAGATGGGAAAGGTGCGAGCCGGGACAAACACCCGAAGCGCAACAACGCTATATGTCGACGTGCTGCCCATGAGTCTGTTGGCACCGACAGCACCCTTTATATTTCAGCAAGGGAGCCTTATATTTAAAAAAACAAAAAAACAAAACAAATAAAACGTTATATATTTCTTATCCTGCTTAGGCTAAGTCAGGACAGCCACTGGCACAAAAAAGATGCATGATGCTTCTGACTAAGTGCAATGTATACGTGTAGTGCATGTGAGTTTTCTCACCTCTCTTTTCAGTGTTTGAACCAAAATCATTGCTGTGTTTCTCTCTGTTTGTCCCTGTCTCCCCTACTGTCATTGTCAATCTCTGTCCCGCTCTGCCTCTACTCTCTCTCTGTCTCTCTTTGTGTCCCTATCTCTCTCTTTCTCTGTCTCTCTTTGTTCCCCTGTCTCTCTCTCTCTCTCTCTCTGTCTCTCTTTCTATCTCAGGGCCAGAGAAGGGGAGATGTGTGGCATCTGAATACTTTACCGAGCCAGAAATAGAGATCACTACTGAGAACACAGCCAATATACTGAGTAAGAAAAATTAATGCACTTTATGTATGAAGACAAATTAATGCACTTTATTATATATGAATACAAATGGAAAAACAATGGTGTAAGTATTTATTATACATTATTATATTATATTATATTATATTATTATATTTAGGTTCTGTAACTGATAATTTTTTCTTAAATTTTCATATATTATATTATATTATATTATTTAAATGTATAAATATATTTATATTCTTTAAATATTCTTTAAAAAGCATTTTGCATTTATAATAACTGTACAAAAATGTTACATTATATTATATTATATTATATTAGTTAAATATATAAATGTATTATATTAGGCTATATTTTAGGTGCTTCAGCTGGTAATTTGCTTTAATTTTTCTAAACGTTTTTAATCACCTTTTAATTTACTAATTTGCTTTAATTCTTTTAAGCATTTTGCCTTTATAATAACTATACAAAAATGTTCTATTTCATATATTAAATTTTTTAAATCTATAAATATATTATATATTATATTTTGTAAGCATTTTGCATTTATAATAACTGTACAAAAATTGTATATTTTGTATATTATATTGTATTGTATTTATATTATTTAAATGTATAAACATATTATGTATTATATTTTGTAATATTATAGTATATTAAATTATATTTAGGTGCTGTAACAGATGGTGATAAAAATGTTTGGGCATTTAGCATTTATAATAATTATAGCAAAATGTTATGTTACATTATTATATTATATTATACTATACTATTTAAATGTATAAATATATTATATATTATATTTTGTAAGCATTTTGCATTTATAATAACAAATTTTTTTATATTTTGTATATTATATTATATTATATTTAGGTGCTGTAACAGATGGTTATTAATTTATTTGGGCATTTTGTATTTATAATAATTATACAAAAACGTTATATATTATATTATACTAAATTATATTAATATTATATTTAGGTGCTGTAGCAGATAATTTGCTTTAAAATCTTTTAAAGCATTTTGCATTTATAATAATTATACAAAATTAAGTTATTTCATATATTATATTATATCATATTATACTATTTTGAATGTGTAAATATATTGTATTAGGCTATATTTTAGGCTCTGTAGCTGGTAATTTGCTTTCATTTCGAAGTGTTTTTAATCACCTTTTAATTTAATAATTTGCTTAAATGCATTTTGCATTGATAATTTTACAAAAATGTTAAGTTTCATATATTGTATTATATTAATATTATCATTAAAATTTTGTAAATATATTATATTTATATATTTTAGGTGCTGTTGCTGGTAATATGCTTTAAATTTTAATAACCTTTTAGATCATTTTTTAAATACAATTATTATATGTACAATTTTTTATCAATACCAAAAAAGATTAAAAATAGTTTCAGATGAAGCATGTCACACTTGACTCACTTGACACTTGATGATTTTGAGAGACTAAAATGTCATTGTTTCATTCTCAAAGATTTTTTTCTGTCACTGTTAGAAATGGTCAGGACAGCCACCCCCTTCCCTATGGTCTCACTCCTCTTTGTGTTCACGGCCTTTGTCATAAGCAACATCGGCCACATCCGCCCTCAGCGCACCATCCTGGCCTTCGTCTCTGGAATCTTCTTCATCTTATCAGGTAAGTTATACGGAAATATAATGTATGAAAATCTGCTAAATCAGATTTTGATTCTCATTTTTGCTGCCTATAGTTGTGTATCTGCTTACATATACTCTAGATTAGATCCTGTTTGTTGATATCCAGTTTCAGTGGTGAGCCTGGTAATTCTCCACAACTGTGGACGAAATCAGGCTGAGAATCCCACTGAGAGGTTTGCATATTTAATGAATGGTGTTCCCGATATCCATCTATGGTAATGTGCGGTACACAATATCCATTAAATGCTCCTTTTTACTCGCAAACAGTAATTAATAAGAGCGGGTCTCTCTGATCCAGTCGACAGAGCTCTGCCTAACAGCTGTCATTTGCATTCGGCTAATAGAAACAGATTGTCAAGAATGTCAAAGTGTGTTTCGATTTGACTGATTTACATGCAAAGTAAGTCTGGTGCGCATGAATGTTCTGAAAGAAATCTTCTAAACTAAATACATACCAGATATATGTAGGGCTGGATTGATACCAAAATAATATTGCAGATTAATTGCTAATTTTTTCAAGGTGTACCAGTATGTTCAGACTGCACTGTGGAGCTGTGAATTTCACAATAGTCAGTGTGGCTTGAAGACAGCGATGTGGCAGAACTATATCAGTTGATTGTATCAGTTTCCTGCTGACAGCTGTACAAATCAGCCTGCAGGAACAGATTTCCCATGAAGGTTTAGAAAGCTGGTGTTTGAACAGTTCTAGAATGCTGGAAGGACGGGTTTTGAAATGGCACTCTGGAATATTTCATTCTAGTTGCGGAATGCTGAATTCAGTCATATATATTCACACATCTGTGTTACTGATGGTTGTCCCAGGCTACTAATTTCCTACATAGCTGAGTTTTGTGTCTCTCGTATCATGTTGCAGTCTCTTCTCAAATAATATGATCAACTCCATACATGATACAACAGTGGTTCTCAATGTTTTTGACTCCTTATCCACCCTTTTCTTTAACGTGGAAGTAAGCCTATGGGTGAAACTTCATAATTAAGATAATACATTAAAATAATATGGTAAGACACACCAGTTTGCAATATCAAGCCACAAAATGAGTTGTTTTGTACAGCTAAAAATAGCTGGACGCTGATGAGACCGGAATCCAGACTTTTCTCTTACGGAAAGAAAGATGTGGATATAGGCTACGATAATTCCTATCTCTGCTGATGATAAGGTTTATAAAGTCAATCAATCAGTCAAGTTAAATAGAAGGTATGTAAAGTTTAAATGAAATTACAAATGGATATTTGATAGGGCTGGGTAAAAAAAAGATAGATTTCTCAATTTGAATCAATTCTCATTTTTATTAAATAATATTGATTCTTAAATCTCTTCTAATCAAGAATCGATTAGTCTAGCCTGTTTTCAGTAAATAAATGGCACATTGTAGCCCACATCTTATCTAATAAATTGCAATAAGCTTTGTGCTTTGTACTTTTGATGTGAAACTGAGGCTCATATTTCAAATTCTGTGCATTTTATTACAGTATTCAAACATTAAACACGTTTAGTTCAAGAGAAGCGGCAGAACTGATCATCTCCTCTGCTTTAATACCAGTTTCAGCATTAAATAAACATGAATGAACATCAGATGTTAAAAGAAAAAGTGCAAACTAGCAAAATCCGTATCCTGTCTCATATAATCGCTCAAACAGTGATTCAACCACTGAAAGACTTAGTATACTGTAACAGCTTGTAAAAAATGTCACATCACATTAACCTCAGAAAAAACATATTCGGTGACCATAAACTAGAAAAATGCTAGAAAAAAAACTGTAAAAAAAAGTGTAATTTAAGCGTTTCTATACAAATCAGTTAACTTTAACGTTCAATATTATAGTAATGTATTACCATGGATTCTTCAGTATGTATATTTTACAGCGTTAGTAATGATATTTTTTTCCTTTTTTTAATTATTATTTTATTTAAATAATAAAATGTGATTAATTTTTAATGCAGATGTTCTAATAATTGCATATTCTTAATTAAAAACTAAATATGTCAGTTTTAGCAGTTTCTAGCATTTTAGTTATTTTAATATATTTTTTATTTTGTATTGATTTTATTTTCAAAAGTTGTAGGAAGTCATGCATTCCCCTTGGAAGTTTGCTGGGGCCCCCTGGTGGCCCGGCCCCCTAGTTGAGTACAACTTGCACATAGAAAAAATATTTTTGAAAGAAATTATTACTTTTATTCAGCAGTGATGATCAAAATGACATAATCTGATGTTACAAGGGAATTATATTTCAAACAAGTGCTGTTCTTTTGAACTTTCAATCTATGAAAGAATCCTGAAAAAAGTATCAGTTTTAACAATTTATTAAGAATTATGTGAGCAGTGTTGGGAATAGTTACTTTTAAAAGTAATGCATTATTGTGTTATTCCCTAAAAAAGTAATTAATTGCGTTTTTATAGTTACTTTTTATGAAAGGTAATTTGTTATGTTACTTTTGCATTCTATTTAAAAAAAAAATAAAAAGTTCTATTTTTTAGCCAATGTAAAAGCCACCAAAAAGTGAAGTGAATATACCTCAGGCTGAAGGAAAAGTAAATTCACATCTGTATAGTAGAAAGCAGGAGACGAAGGTTCAACAATAAGAGGGTCTTTAGCAATAAAAAAAGTTTATCTAAAGTGATTTGTGCTTATTAGTATAGTTGAACTAGATCATCAAAGGTCAGCAGCAAAGACATTGGCTAAGAAAAAGGATATTTGTGTTATTTAACATTTAATTATTGCAGGTTTGCGTCATATTCTGAGTTTGCATTTCACATGAATTAATGTATGTTCACATTTAGTGTTGAACTACAGTAACATCATATTTTCACAGCGCACAGAACTTTGTACTTTGATTTCTCTCAACATGGGGACGGGAGACTTGTCAGTCAATAAATTAGAAAACTAGCATACTTATTTGAAAAGTAACTTGAAAATTAAAAAGTACTGTAATGCATTACTATTTATTTCAAATAATTAATCTTTTTACGTAACTTGCCTTACTTGTAATGCGTTACCCTCAACACTGCATGTGACATGCTGGACTAATGGAGTTATTAAATTGTAAAATTTATTAGGGGCCAAGCACCGAAGGTGCGATGGCACCTATTGTATCCGTTAGGATTCTTATTATTATTATTCTTCCGCTCTTGAAGTCTATGGCAGCCCATAGAACCGCTTGCGGGAAAGTTGTATAATTTGGCACACTGATAGAGGACAGTCTGAAATGTCACCATAGCCAATTTGGAGTCTCTAACTCAAACTCTCTAGCGCCACCACTTGTCCAAAGTTGCACTTTCTTTTTGCTAATAACTTTTGAACCGTAAGCCACAAAATCAAAATTATTTTTTTCTCTGAATCCTTGGGTCATGCCGAGTCGGATGAACACCAAAATTCAAAAATCATAAGGTTTAGTTTTTTTTCTATAATTAGTTGTTTGAAAAAACTACTTTTTCGAACTCGTCCTAGACGGTTTGTCTGATTTTCACCAAAATTGGCTCAGATCATCTTCAGACGATGCTGGCAAAAAGCTATGGAATTCAAGTTGATTGAACAAACCGTTCTCGAATAACACACAAATTAATTCTACAAAAAGTGCATAAAAATGGATGTGAGGCCATATCTCCGCAACGGTTTGTCGTATTGAGACCAAACTTGGTGTGTGTTATAATAAGCATGACCTGAGGCTACCTGCAGTGTTTCGTCACACTGCCACCTAGTGGTCAGGAGATATGAAAAATGGCTATTTTAGCTTATAACTTCTCAATGGTTTGGCCAAAAATCTCAAAACAGGTTTCGTTAGATTCGGAGGGGCATGCTGAGTCGAACCATATCCGATTTTCCCATGTCAGCCATTTTGGGCGTCAGCCATTTTGAATTTTGTTATAAAATGCTATATTTTACGAAATTATGCAAAAATTGGCCGAACTTCCTGTCCGCCATTTTGATTAATGTTAAAAACCTACTTTTGCAAACTCCTCCTAGACCGTTGGATTTTCTCCAAATTTGACTCGGATCATCTTCAGACCATGCTGACAAAAAGTTATGGATTTCATGTCGATATTCGAAACCGTTTCCATTTAACGCATCAACGAATTTGCTGAAAAGATGCCCAAGCGCATCTGAAGCTGTATCTCTGCAAAGCTTTGAGATATTTGCACCAAATTTTGTATGTGGCATTGTCACTCACACTGATTACTAGACATCAATTTGGTAACAGCGCCACCTATTGGTCAAGAGTAATAAGCTATTCATTAACTACTAATTTTGAAATTTCCAAAAATTTTAATTAATGCAGATTGCATTAGCCTATTGTAATGAGACTGGTCTCAAAATATTCCTTGGGACATGCCGACAACATGGATACCAATTGTGCTACAATTGGACAAACTTCCGCTCCGCCATGTTGATTCATGTTGAAAACATACTTTTTCGAACTCCTCCTACCGTTTATCCGATTTTCACCAAAATCAAGACAGATCATCTTCAGACTATACTGACAAAAAGTTATGGATTTCGTGTTGATAGATGAAACCCTTTTCGTACAGCGCCGCTACAAATTTTAGGCTTGATGCCAAAATGATTCTGAAGCTTTATCTCTGCAAAGCTTTGACATAACGACACCAAACTTTGTGTGTGCCTTTGTCACCTCACAATAAACACACCACATCGATTTGATAACAGCGCCACCTGTTGGTCAAACCTAATAAGCCATTAAATTATATCAGTAGGCGTTCTACATCATTTTTCTGTCGTTTTGACTAAAATCATCCTGAAATGGCTTCTTTTTACTTATTGTTGCAGTTGGTCTGCTGTTCCTGCCATCCTTAGCTCCTCATTTTCCCCTTTCAGGGCTCTAGACTAACTTTTTGCACTGGTTGCACTGGTGCGCCTAACTTTTTTTCTTAGGTGCACCAGCACAAAAGTTAGGTGCACCCAAATTTTCAACCGCATCACATTCAACACCGCAGTTTTACAAGTTCACTTTTTTTTTACTTTTTTATTTTATTTATTTTTTTAATCCCTGTCCATATAGGCAATATTGACTTGTAAATGATTAACTAACAATCTGGTCAATATAAAGTTCTTTATTTGAAGCATATTTTTCCCCCAGTACTTTACCCTACTTTGTGTAATAACGAAAACATTTCAGTGAAAAAATAAGTCCAAAACTCTCTATTTTAATGTTTTGAACAATAGGGCTCTAAAATTGTTTTTTTATTTTATTTTTATTTTTCAAAATTCTTGTTTTAATTTTTCTCATAATCAAATGAAAGCATAAACATGTATTTATTTTTAATCAAATGAAAAATAAACCTTTTTAATTTTTGGCAAACATATGATTTATAAATAGGAATATATAAACACCTACATTATACTGTACAAAAGTAATACAGGACTAATATTGTTCTGTTTCATGTTAAACCGTACTCTTATTTTGACAGGTTGCCATGAAGTATCTGTGAACAGTATGATATGATGCTTTCTCAAATGAAACGGTAAAAGTGACACAGTAGGTTTGGAGATTGAGTTTATCTGTTCATGTGAGATGCAAATGCTAAAAAATTAGCGGGAGCGTCACCGTGAACGCTTCAGTAGCCTATACGCGTGTAGTTAAAAAAAAATACACGTCTCCACCATTAATACATAGAGGCAAACGGAACATGCAGGATTCATTTTAAACGGTCTTTTTGCCTTTCAGTTTTCATAGACACTAGTCCATATCGCGATTTGAATTAAGTGACAGACCAACTTTTGATTTGTCATTCCAGAAATCAACGTATTACGTGTCATTCCGCGCCATAGTAAATTCGGTTTTTATGAATGGAGTCCGCGATCCAGTCCGTGTTTTTGCGGAGGAGGCATTGTAAACGCTTGACAATGTAGAGACAACCTGACTGCATCACATGCATTTTCAAACGTACACACACGTACAGGAATATCTGGACCACGGACAATCAGAGGGGGGGCGGGATCCGTCCTTTATCTCTGATTGGTTTAGACCACGATATGGGTCTAATGTGTGTCTGTTGTTGAGCAACAGGGAGACTTTAAGAGTGACGGAGTTTCGTTTTTTTCCCCCTCGAACGGCTGGTCGCACCGGTGCAACCTTTGATTTTTTTTAGTCGCACCATTGAGAAATTAGGTCGCACATGCGACCAAATTGGTCGCACTCTAGAGCCCTGCCTTTGAATGCTTGGCCCCGTAATTGCTGCTTGCAGCTATATTTTATGAATATTTCTGTTTTAACTGCATTTGTGATCAAATAAATGCTATAGTTATAAATTATATAATTGATCATTGTCCTGGGTAACTGATTTCCTAAATGTCCTTGCTAATTATATTTATCTCATATCACTCCTTGCTTCTTTCTTCTCACAACTTTGAGTTGAAATGGCTATATTCACAATCCAGCATCTTGCATAACTTATTGCTTAATTGCAGCACTTGATTTACACTACTACGTGAGACCATTTACACTCCAATCAAAACAATCAACATTTGCTAATTAGAATACAGTAAATCATTGAGTGGCTGTTAAAATCTAATTTGCCTCACCGTCTTCATTAGATGTCAGGAAATGAACAATGAGGCAAAAGCAAGGAGTCAGCAGCAGTGGGAGAGTGAAGAATCAGCAAAGCCCCTCAATCGTTTGCACAGAGCCAGGTCGACATGTCCCATGCATTGCAGCCGATGCGGCTTTAATGCACGCACTACTGCAGTTTAATAATAATGGATTCTGTAGTACGACTGCAGATTCCTGTGGCAGCACCGGCAGCCGTCCAACACTGTGCCGTGTAGCGCTGCATCAGGTGCTAATGTTACATTTAGCTCAGCATTTTGTACTACAGAATTATTAATAAAGCACAAGACACCACAACAGCGCTGTTGCAAAATGCTGAACACAGACACTGCAAAAAAAAAAAAAAAACGCAGTCTGATGTTCTAAACTGTAGTATAGAAGGCAGGTAGATCTAGTCTTTTTGTATCCTGCTTGTGCTTGTCTGGGAATATATGCCCTAGTGTGACACAGCAGTTTAATATCCAATGTCTTGCATTCCTAATGCGAAAAGGAAATATGTAAGCACATTCCTTGTCGGTATTCGCAGCATAGACAGCTGGCAGTGACAGACTGCGATAATGTGTTTGATTACGCCAGAGGCTTTTCCTTACCACTGTCTCTCTCCCTTTTTCTCTTTTTTTTCCCCTCCTGCGCTCCACAATTACCGCAGCAGAGCTTTCTCCATCATAACACAGCAACATTTGAGCACGCTATAAATGTTAATGTTTCCCGGTATGACAGGTTGCGTGTTGGTGCGCTGCTTTATCGTTCCCTCTTTGCGCCGAGCTTTCAGAAGAAAACAGTGTTGACTGTTCAGTAGCGTGATAGGAAAACACTGCGGCATCAACTGTACTTTTATCTAGATGTTTACAAGACATGTTTGTTTCTTTCATTTGTCATTTACGTTGAATGCTTTTAGGCCCCTTTTGTGTGTACATAATAGTTTCTCCCTTTACTAATGTGAACTATGCGGCTTTCAAGCTATGAAAATTGTGCTATTAATTGATCGATGGAATGCTTTTCATGTGAAGGATGGCAACCATACACAACATCTTAACATCACTGCAGCAACTTTTATATAAGCTGTACTCACATTTTCTAAATAAATGTTCCCTTTAATCAATAAAAAGCCTTAAACCAGCATAAACCCGGTTTTAGAGGGCTTATCAGCTGGTCATTTAGAAGTCCAGCTAATTACAAGCTTAACCAGGCTGGGAAACCATCTTAAGGGAAAACTTTACTTCCAGAATAAAATTTCCTGAGGGACTCCACACAATCCCAGCCGAGGAATAAGGGTCTTATCTAACAAAACAATTGGTTATTTTCTAAGAAAATACAAATTTATATACTTTTTAACCCAAAAGTGTTTACGTGCAAAGAAAGCCAAATGCTCTTTACAAAAAAAGGTAAAACAATGATAAGACCCATACTCTTTGGCTGAGATTGTGTAGAGCCCTTTGAAGCTGCATTGAAACTGCAATTTGGACCTTCAACCCGTTGGCCACCATTGAAGTTCACTATATGGCGAAAAATCCTGGAATGTTTACCTCAAAAATGAATTTAAATGAATACATCTAATATCAGCAAACCAGAGCCCGGTTAGCTTGGTCTTTTGGCTAGTTTTAAAGGGTTTTGGGGGATTTTTAGTTGGTCAGGAGTCCAGCTAAACACGAGCTTGGTCAGACTGGGAGACAGTTTTAAACTAGCTAAGATTAGTTAAAACAATCTGAAAACCAAAACCTGAGCAGACCAGTCTTTTAGCTGGTTTTAGAGGAGTTTTGGACAGTTTTCATCCGGTCAGGCTTGGAGTTCAGCAAAACACAAGCTTGGCCAGACTGGGAAATCATCTTAATGGGTTAGTTCACCCTAAAATGAAAGTTCTGTCATTGATTACACACCCTCGCGTTGTTGCAAACCCATAAAACCTTCATTCATTTTCAGGACACAAATTAAGATATTTTTGATGAAATCCAAGAGTATTCTGACTCTGCATAGACAGCAACGAAAACAAGTTGACAAAAAGTCCAAGATTTGGAAACTAATGTAGCATAATGAGAGATTTTCAAGAAATATTACATCAGTGGTTCAACTTGAATTTTATTAAGCTTTATGAATACTTTTTGTGCACAATAAAACAAAAATTACAACTTTACACAACAATTTCTTCTCCTCCGCTGGCTTCTTCAGCAGCTGCACACCCATACGCCATGATACTCTTGTGAACGTGCATCGAAGACTGACATGGAAGAGAAGAAATTGTTGCATAAAGTTGTTGTTGTTTTTTTTTGCTTTATTGTGCACAAAAAGTATTCATAAAGCTTTGTTTTCTTTGTGCACAAAAAGTATTCTCAGGGCTTCATTAAATTACGGTTGAACAACTGATGTCACATAGACTATTTTAACAATGTCCTTACTACTTTTCTAGGCCTTGAGCATGTCAGTTGTGTTGCTGTCTATGCAGGGCCAGAAAGCTCTTGGATTTCATCAAAAGTAATTAATGACAAAAACGTAATTTTTGGGTGAACTCTCTTTAATCTCTTTAATCTCTTTATGCTGAAAATCCTGTATCTAATTTGGTGTTCCTGGTCAGAAATGACCAGCCTTTTAAACATTTCTTTTAAATCTCTCTTTATGCAACAGTATTTCCAAATCTTGGACTTAGTCTTTTTGTCAACTTGTTTCTTTCAATTAGCACATTTGTTTTTCTTGTTGGAACTGATTGATCATAGGCATTATTGATCTGAGCTCATGCACCTTAGTCTTTAAGTGAAAACAAAAAAGGATTGTTTATGGATAATTTTGGTAATTTGCTCAAAGACTGAGGTGCTTAAGCTCAGATCAATGAAGTCTACAATCAACCAGGTCTAAACAAAAATACTAAACCTGTGCTAATTAAAATAAAACAAGCTAACAAAAAGATTGAATCCAATTATTTTATTGTATATGGGCCATTCTACAGAACTGGTCCAAACTGCTGTCCCACAACCAAAAAACACATTTAAAAAGGATTTGAAATATTCAAATCTTAGATGTTTACTAAGATCCTTTTATTATCTATTAATACCCCAAATAATATTTAAAATATTAGTAAGCTTACTGTAAGATCACCATTTAGTGTGTACTTTTAATTGGGAGATGGCTGTCCTGAACCCTAACCCCTAAATGTATGAATTTTGCATTTTATTCTATTGTTGTTGTTTTTTTAAAAATGCAGTAAAAAATGAAGTAAAAAAAAAATATATATTTTATATGTAAGTTATTAAACTTTATGCAAAAAAAAAAATGTGTCCCGCATTTTCATGTCAAAGTCAGAGTTGGAAACATCTTAAAAGATTTATATTTTTCCAACAAAAAAATTTCAAGATGTTTCCAACTCTGACTTTGAACCATTTCTGTATATACATTTTGCATGATTTACCTCTTTTCTGCTGTGATTTTACTGTCTTTCCCCTCTTTTATTCACTCTCAGGTTTGAGTTTGGTGGTCGGCTTGGTGCTGTATATCTCCAGTATCAATGATGAAGTGATGAACAGGCCTCGGGAGCCGGAACAGTTCTTTCACTACCGCTACGGCTGGTCATTTGCCTTTGCTGCCAGCTCCTTCCTGCTGAAAGAGGTCAGTCACAGAGAGCAGCGACTGTTAACACTCGAGCTGACTGCGTGTGTATTCTTATCATTGAGCTCACTTCATTAATGTGCAGCTGTGTTAACAGCTTTCACTGCTGTTAGCTCCTAAACCAATAGGTCTGCCCTCATCAGTATGCATTAATTTTAGCCTAGCTTTTGCTGGGGTGAAGGCTACATATTTCCGTTATGCTGCATATATGCTAATTCACGAAGTTCAGTGCAGCAATTTGTAAATGTCAGCATCTACTGTCTGCAGTAACCTCAACTTATATTCTTATGATGTATATGCATATACAGAGGGGTCCAAAAGTCTGAGATCATACATTAAAAACATAATCTAATTTAAGCCAGGAAATAGACAAAGTTTTAGGATGAAATTAGTAGTCTTTCTAACCTTGGCCAGTTTTGTGCACCATCATGTCTGGGGGTTAATAAGATTTTTAAATTTAAAGCTGCAGTTTATCTGATCAAAAATACAGAAAAATTTTATATTGTGAAATATCATTACAATTTAAAATAACAGTTTTCTAGTTTAATATATTTTCTATTTTAATATATTAAATGTAATTAAATCCTTTGATGATAAAGCTGTTTTTTGCAGCCATTACTTCAGTCTTCAGAAATCATTCTAATATGCTGATTTGAAGTTCATTATTATCAATGTTGAAAACAGCTGTGCTGCTTAATATTTTTTCAAGATTCTTTAATTAATAGAAAAGTCTAAAGAACAGCATTAATTTAAAAAAGAAATCCTGTGTAACATTATAGAAGACTTTTGATCAATTCAATGCATCCTTCCAAAATAAAAGTTTTTTTATTTACTTTTTTTTAATTAACTGATCCCAAATCTGTAATTTTACCATTATTTATTTTTTCAGTTTATGATATTTAAATTGCAATTAAAAGAAATCAGAAAGGTGACTATATTGACAAAATAGCATGATCTCAAATTCCTTATTGTTTTTACAAAACTACTACAACGTACACTACCAGACAAAAGTTTTTGAACAGTAAGATTTAATTTTTTATTTTTATTTTTTTAAAGAAATCTCTTCTGCTCACCAAGCCTGCATTTATTTGATCCAAACTACAGTAGAAAATTGCAAAGATCCAAAAACAGTAAAATTCTTTGAAATATTTTTCTTATTTAAAACCAGTTTTCTTTGTATATATTTTAAAATGTATTTATTTCTAGTGATTTTCAAGTGATTTTCAGCATCATTACTCCAGTCTTCAATGTCACATGATCCTTCAGAAATCATTTTAATATTCTGATTTGCTGCTCAAAAAATATTTTATATTATTATGTTAAAAACAGCTGAGTAGAATTTTTATTTTTGTAACATTATAAATGTCTTTATCATCACTTTTGATAAATTTAAGGCATTCTTGCTAAATAAAAGTGTTCATTTCTATAATTTCCTTTTCCAAAATATAAATAAATAAATAAATAAATATACTAACTCCAAGCTTTTGAATGGTATAATGTATAATATTACAAAACCTTTTTATTTCAGATAAATGCTGATCTTTGGATCTTTCTGTTTATCATAGAGTCCTGAAAAAATGTACTGTTTCAAATATTGATAATAACAATAATAAATGTTTCTTGAATGGCAAATCACCATATTAGAATGATTTCTGAAGGATCATGTGACACTGAAGACTGGAGTAATGATACTGAAAATTCAGCTTTGAAATCACCAGAAATAATTTACATTTTTAAATAGAAAACTGTTATTTTAAATAGTAAAATATTTCAAAATTCTCGTTTTTTTGCTGAACTCCTGATCCTGATCTTACTGTTCAAAAACTTTTGACTGGTAGTGTAATAAAAACATTGAGGACACAATTTCTCTTTGAATTTTGTAGAGTGCAGTCTACAAATGTCAAATTGTAATTCAATTTTGGCTTGATACATTGTGACACATTTTTTTCGATTCTTTAAACTGAAAGTACCCAAAAACTGCATTTCATAGCATAACAACATTATAGCTTATTCCATCAAACTACATGAATACATTTTGAATGTCAATCAATGCAAAAAGATGTTTTATGCCCCCAGATGGTGTGGTTACAGCTAACTGGGTCATGCTAACCAGCCAAACTCGAACCCTTGGGCAGACACCATTTCTAATTGGCTAGTTTTCGGCTAAAAAAAAACACAAGCTCAACCCCTGACACCTTTTTGGATTTTTTGCATAGAGAAAGACTGTCGCAGAGAAAGGTGCGATTTCTCAGAACATCTATTTGCAGTGATACCTGTTAGGTTGTAGGAACATTAGTGTTCCTGTTAGATTATAAGAACATTTTATCTGCGTAATTGAATTTAAAGTGAATACTTTTAGTGACTGACTAGTTTTGTTGTGCCAGGGTGCTGGGGTCATGTCTGTCTATCTCTTCATGAAACGTTACGCCGAGGAAGAGATGTACCGACCCCACCCTGCGCTGTATCGCCCTCGCCTGTCAGAATGCAGCGACTACAGCGGCCAGTACCTCCACCCCGACTCGTGGCCGCCTCCTCAGCGCGGACGCAGCGGCTCTGAGGTGTCAAGCGACATCTCCATTCAGCTCAACCAGACCCCGCTGCCTCCGCCGAAAAGCAGCGGGCCCTCCAATCCGCCCTCTTCCTCGGGTCCCTCCTCCGGGGCCAGCTATCACCTCCCACCTGCTTCCACCTCCTCATCCTCTTCCTATCCTCACACCATCCACTCCTCTCATTCCGGTGGCCACGCCCCTCAGTCCCTCCCAATGGCCACGCCCCCATCTGCAGTCCCGCCTCCTCGCTATCACGCGCATATGCGTATGAGCGCCTCCCCCTGTTAGATTTCAGAAATATAAACAACAGAAATATGGGCATAAAATTAGATAAGAGGAGAAATCTCCAGAGACTATTGGAGCAAAAGGGTGCTAGGTTGATAAAAGGTAAACGAGAAAGCACTTCACTTACAATTCTGTGCCTGAATGACGTTTAACATTCTCAGAGCGAGATTAATAAGTGAGGGGAATAGCATTTATACATATAGAAAGAATGTATGGAGGAAAAAGAGAGCAAAACAGGAACAAGGTACAAAACACTAGTTGAGAACAATTGTATACGTATATAAATTTGTATGTAAAATGTTTCAATCTTATTGCACACCATTTTTCATCTCCTCATATGTCACGAGCACCAGGCTATTTATACCATTTCTTGTTTATACTAAAGCAAAAAGACACGAATGTGCCCCAAAGGTGGCGGATTTCTTTAAAAAGTGTCGCAACAAACAGTTTCTGTACATAATGTATCAAAAGCAGTAGTCATCTAGTGTAGTCCAAACATACTTACCTACGTTTTATCATGTGGGCAAAGAAAACTCGATTTGTCCTTTACTATGGATTTGTAATGTTTTTAGATTTGTACATCAGGGTAGATGTTCTACAAAGCTGGCTGAGGATGTTGTACGCTTGGCCTCACGGCCCTCAATATGCCTTGTGTTTTCTTGTGCTCTCATATTCAAAAAAACTATGTTTTAAAAAACATTTAGCACGATACAAAAAGGAAACGTTTGACAATTTTAAACATATTAACCTAGAACGGAGGCTGACTCCTATATGAATTCACTGTTCAGTCATCATCTTAAAAATGCAGCTGTTACGTATCGTTTATTATTGATATTATTGCTACGACTATGAATTAAATTGTTTATTATACAAAATAAAAGTAAACCTATGTATATGTGTTGATGTTTTAGAGTAATATGGGAAATAACAGCAGTCAAGGAGAGGAAGATTTCAACAGGATAAAACAATGTTTTGTTTTTTCACCTTGAGCGCTCCTGGTATATTGCTCCATCTACTGGTCAAGCACTATTAGTGCATTAAAGAAGCAATGAAGTTGTATGAAATCTGTATTCGATTCATTGACTAAAATGAGGCAGATGAGTCAGCACTTTCATACCTGGTGCCTGCGGATGCTGCATCGATGCAGTAAAGACAATTTGTACAGTATGATTATTATACCCATAAATCCGTCCCTCTTCTATATCCCTTAATTAATATTAGCTAATAGATATTATTATACCAATCTGTTATGCCCTTACAAACTAATATTTTAATGCACAGAAGCTTGAGATATTTTCCAGAGTGTTATAACTGATAGAGTTCATTTTTGTTGTAAATATTCAAATCATAAATAGTTCTAAAACACGTATAGTTATAAAGAACAGGACTGGCTCCTGCTGGATAGTAAAGAAATACATAGCATAATTTATATTATAGCCATACAAATGAAATATGCAGACTCGAATGATTTATGGAAAATTAAAAGAGCTTGAGGAATGATTTTTGAATCCTAATATTTATTCAAACATTGCTGATGGTACAAATTTAGTCTGCTTTTAAGTCTCCAATGTGGATATCTGTTTATGTTTCTTGTCTTTTACTAATAATTGCGTTATAATGAGCTTTCTGCTCTCATTGTTCCGGTTGACATTTGTTGTTGTTGCGGTCTACGCTGAGGGTCTGGCTTATAAATATGTATGTACCATTTCGCATGACATTTTTTTTTCTTCATAGCCTTTTTCTTTTTGCTTTTTCCCGGTGGGCTGTCCTTTGTATTGATTTGTCTCTCTCAAAGTCCCATTAAGCTAAAGCTGCCTCACTCATTTGACTTGTCTTTTCCTCTTTTATCCTTCATTTCTCTCTCATCTCTCTCTCTCTCTCTCTCTCTCTCTCTCTCTCTCTCTCTCTCTCTCTCTCTCTCTCTCTCTCTCTCAGCCTTGCTGTCTTTCATTTTCTGTTTTCAGTTATTAGTTTTGCATGCCTTTCATTCCATAATGCCAAAGCAATTGTGCCTGACTTAAGATTTAAGATGATGATGACAGTTATTATTATTATTATTAATATTATTATTATTATTATTATTAAAACTGTGGCATTTCTTCTTTGTAATCTGGAATTTGCTTAATAAAAAAAAACTGAAAAAAATTGCACATCAAATGAATTGTTTTATGTCCAGAGCATTTCTAATGCATTTACTGTATGCTTGTACAGATACATAATACTATATATAAAAATGCAACAAAAAAACAGCAACGTTATTATTTAATTTGCTGTCATAAATAAAGACACCTTCAACATTTCTCACATTATCACAGGTTATTGTGTATAGTTTAGAAAATGGTAATAAAATATAACAAGAACTCAATAGTTAAACTGTGTCAGAACAAATTCATCTTGATAATGTCAGATAACTTTAATAGAAAGGTAACAAAACATAGTCAGGTCAAAGTGTTAAATCAAATTTTTGGTCCCAAATTCTTTTATCAATTTTACTGGTAGTTCACTGTATGAAGAATTTTTGGGTATATGTCACAGCTTCCTTTATTTTGCTATCCTCACTTACATAAATGAACTATAGTGTCCTGTACCCACTAGTAAAAAAATATCAAAAAATATACCTGCTGTCTGAACAATTTTTGGTTTGACTGTAACAAGGACAGTGTAAAATAGTGTTACCTTTTTTGTAAATTAGAATTTTAGAATTCATGAGAAGCAAGTATTTTGTGCAGGCATTGGAAAATTCGTTTTTTTTTTTTCTTTAAAAGGACGTGTAAAAAGTCTAGGTCACATTTTACCCTAAAATGAATAAATGAAAATGACCAAATGAACTAGATTTAGCTCAAAGCCATTTAGGACTATTTAAAAAAACTATTCAAATTATCTGACAATTTACAAAAAGACAACGTCAGTAGAGTGGGGTAAGTTGAGCCAGTGGGTAAGTTGACCCATCCCCTGTATCTTGGCAGCTGTACACTTTTACTGTCATGTGACCATGTATTTCGGAGTCACATGTCATTTCTGACTGTGAAAAGGAGAGACACAGGAGTGGAAGGCACCCATTTACTTAAAAAAATTTTTTTTTTGGCTTGTCAAAGTAAAATTTTATCATAAAATATTTAAATGCTGTTACATGAAAGCAAATTGATCCAGTTCTAAAAATATTTATGATGCATATACATTACATACATTTAGCCTGAATTGGTAAAATAGCTAGTTTTTTTCCAAAATGCCAGCTATGGGGCAAAGTGAGCCAAATGCTGTGGGGTAAGTTGAGCCAACACTTTAACTTTCCCCACCATAAGGCATTGAAAATCTTAAATCTTATACTGGTATAAACTGGTATTTTAATGTGATATTACACAGATCGTTTAGTTTATCATATTTATATTATTTGTACTTTATTTGATAGGGACAGTGTACAAGTGCAACAAATCTTTCTCTGAGAAACAGATGCTTTTCCTAATCAAATATATCTTTCCACTTGTACTCCCTAATGGTCTGGTCGACATTGCAGAAAAGCTACCATGCCAAGAATCTTTTGACTAAATTGTTTTTTTAGTTTCAGTGACATTTATTTCTTCATTCTAATATAGTTTTAATTTCATTTTACTGAACAAACGCTCTGTTTAGTCTATTTTTAGGAAGTTTAAAACTTTGGTGTTCAACGTAGTTTTAGAAATGCAAACAATTAAAGACTGATAATTAAACTTCATTTGATTTGATTTTAAATGAGCTATGTTAACCTGGGGCAAACTGAGCCACAGAAACACTTTTTAAATAAAAAGCCATACTTTGTCATAGATACATTCTGATCACTTAAAATGACAGGAAACATCCTGAAATTACTTTCATTGTACTTCTGCCTCATCAAGGACCACATAAGTAAAAAATGGCTCATCTTACCCCACTCTCCTCTACATGAAATAATTTAAATAGTATCTAAATAATTGTATTTTTAGTGACAGTAATGAGAGTGAGAGGGTTGCTTAACTGGGATGAAAACAATGTCATAATTGAAAAAATAAATTCAAAACAAGCTTAAGTTTCTTTTTTTTTTTTTCCTCTGATTTTAGGGTGAGATATGACCAAGACATGTTTCATGAGATTCACCCTGCTAATTCTTTGAGGTTTTAACTTCAGTTTTGACAGTTTCATCAAAAAGCAATTGAAAAACAGGTAAGTGTCTAAAGTTGTCTGTGTTTAAGGTTTTGTGTTGGTTAAATATTCCAGGATTTTTCTCCATATAGTGGAGTTCAATGGTGGCCAAAGGGTTAAACAACCAAATTGCAGTTTCAAAGATACAGTGGACATGAACACAGCTATATGCCTGATTTGTAACTCTGAGATGAAATGCTGTAGTAATACTACAAATCTGCGGAGCCATTTGACAAGACATCACCCAGACGTGCAGATTCTAGCACCCCCGCAGCCTAACCCAAGTACCCTTTTAAGTGTACTTAAAATGAAAAAAGTGTTTATATACAGGTTTGTAGCTCTTAATTTCCTTTTATTAATTAACCACTTGTAATCTTATATTCACTGTTAATTTTTTTATAAATGTAGGATTTGTATTAAATCTATATTCATATTGTCAAATCAAGAATTGAAATCGAGAATCGAAATCTAATCAAAAATCGAAATTGAATCGAATTAAGAACTTGAAAATCGAAATCGTATCGAATCGGAACATCTGAATCGATACCCAGCCCTACTCATCCGGGAGTGTTGACTTTTCACAGACTCCCAACTTTTGAGCCTGATCGACTGAAGTTATGGTTGCTTGCTCTTCGTCACACGCAGGCTGTTGTGAACACGTTCAAGACAGTTGGACATTGTGGTGGATCAGAGGTAAAAAATTATATAAATACTGTTCAGTTTCTTGCACAGACTGATTGTTTGGTCTCTTAAGACCTCAAAATATTGTCACAAGCTGCAGGGTTTAATTTGGTTTTGTCTGTGTATGTTTTTTTGACTCTCTTAAAGCCGTGGAGCCCATTGACAAAATCTTTGTGTTCTACTGTCACCTACATCTTGAATGCCCTGGGGGTAAGCAGGTAAACATCACATTTTAATTTTTAGGTGAACTATACCTTTAACCACAAATGCTTGTCTTGCACTACTGTAGCTCTGCAACATTGGCACGGATAGTTCTTTGTCTGTGCACTCCGGTTCAAAAAGGTTAATTTTCTCCTCCAACTTCAAATCACCCGAAATCATACCTTTTTTTGTGTAAAGGGTGTTTGACTTTCTTTGCATGTAAACACTGTATAACAAGAGGACTCAACGACAGCGTTGATAGATCCAATTGCAAGCTTTAATAAACAGATCATGGTCCAAAACAATACTTCGCGAGGGCCTGTTTGGCATGGCCCTCCTTAAATGGTTGCCAAACAGGAAGTAACCGTAGAAGCTAGAAACTAGCTCGACTTAACGCATTACGTAATCACATTGGAAAAAGTACCGACCCAGTGTGTAACACCAGGCCAGCAGAGGGAGCCCTTGCTCAACACTGACTGTTACCGCTCCCTCTGCTGGCCTGGTGTTACACACTGGGTCGGTACTTTTTCCAATGTGATTACGTAATGCGTTAAGTCGAGCTAGTGCAAGACGAGCATTTGTGGTTAAAAATGATATATATATATATTTTTTTTTAATAGAAAATGTCTGTTCGTTTAACTAGATAAGACCCTTGTTCCTCGGCTGAGATTGTGTAGAGCCTTTTGAAGTCCCGTTGAGTCCCATTGAAGTCCACTACATGGAGATAAATCCTTTTCCTCAAAAACCTAAATTTCTTTTTGACTGACAGAAGAAAGACAAGATCTTGGTTGACATGGGGTTGAGTAAATTTAATTGATCACAAAATGTATTGATCCCATGGTGAAATTCAGCATGGTGGTTTTCATATTGTGGATTTCTTTACTGCTGTTATATTGACAACATGCTCACTTTGAAATCATTCTCATCTTGCTATATATTCCTTATGCAGGTCAGTGCAGCACATCAGAGAGACATTTCTTACTATTCTCAGTGGTTTAAAAACACCCTAGAAAGAGGCCAGTGCTGGTTTTATTAAAGACATTTTGCCTGTGGGGTGATGAAAGTATCTCTTTTAAGCTTTTGAATAAAACCACAGTTAATTTATCTGTATAATCAGATGACAATATAAGCACATCTGCGGGGCAGGAATTGCGGGGCGAATGAGTGACTGGGTGACTCGCTTGTGGAGAAATGAGTAAACGGTGGAGGAGTGTGAGCTGATGGGTCAATGCATCAGCAATGAGCACTGGCTAATGTTCAGGCCATGTGCTTTAGATCCCCTATCGACTTTATGTATGAAAATCCATTGATTCCTTCTTTGTCATGTCTAACTTTAGCCTTGAAAGACCTTGGGAAATAATCTTAAGGCGTAATTTACCCAATGCACAATGTTCGTAAGGCTCCCTGTTGGTTAAAGGTACGATTGCATTATTGCTGCAACAGCATCGATTGAATCCGAGGAATTGCTTTTATGGCAAAAATACCCTGGTGACAGAATAAACACCCACATGAATAAGGCACCACAGTCTCTGATACACGCATCTCTCAGAGTGTTCAGACCACAGGGATGTTTGAAGCTCTACATACAACTGAGTGCTGATAATCAGCGCTTCTTCTCTACCTGAAGATGTGTGGGCGAACAGTGGCTGGTGTGTCTCTCGCTCTCTCTCTCTCTCTCTCTCTCCCTTTTTTCTCTCTCAGAGGAAAAAACACTGAGGAACATGTGAGCAAATGAACACATGAAGCTGCATATCTTCAGCATTTGCCAAGGCGTAAAAATAAATACATCACACGGCGTACTAGATTAACTAGTCACACCAACCTGCTGGAGTCCTTACAATTTCACAGTGGATCAAAATGCTGCTAATTAAATGAATATATATATATATATATATATATGTATATGTATATTAGATTTAGCTCATTTTTGATCAATTTCTTCATTAACAATCTTCCAAGTTTGGTTGGTCAAAGCTGATTAACTAATATGTGACCACAAAACAAGTCATAATAGTCCATTTTTTTAAATTGAGATTTATACATCAGCTGAAAGCTAAAAAAAATAAGCTTTCCATTGATGTCGGGTTAGCATAGGACAATATTTGGCTGAGATACAAAATGAAAATCTGTAATCTGAGGGTGCAAAAAAATCAAATTATTGAGAAAGTCGTCTTTAAAGTTGTTCAAATTAAGTTCTTAGCAATGCATACAACTCATAAAAAATTAAGTTTTTATACATTTACAGTAGGAAACATACAAAATATCTTCATGGAATATGATCTTTACTTAATATCCCAATGATTTTTGGCATAAAAGAAAAATCAATCATTTTGACCCATACAATGTATTTTTGGCTATTGCTACAAATATACCCATGCTACGTAAGACTGGTGTTGTAGTGCAGGGTCACCTATTAGACTATTTGGAATCAGAAATTTTTGCAGACTTATTGCAATCAATATTTTGCTGTAAGAATATCTCTTATAGGGGTTTCTTATGTCTTTTTAACGGTCCAGAAGCCTACCATCCCACACCTCACCGATATCAGACAATGTTATTTCCCTTTTATGTCAGTCAGTACTTCAGTTTATATTACAAATGTTCTCTTTACAAACATTTATGTGGATTGGCCTAAAATATTGTGTAAAATAAATATAACTTAAGCAATTTTGTATGTGCTTTACATATACAGTTGCAGGCAAAAGTTTTAATACATCTTGCAGAATCTGCTAAATGTTCATTATTTTACCAAAATGAAAGAGATCACACAAAATTGATTTTTTTAGTAATGTCCTGAATAAGATATTTCACATAAAAGATGTTTACATACAGTCCACAACAGAAAATAATAGTTGAGTTTATAAAAATGACCCTGTTCAAAAGTTTACACACACACTTGATTCTTAATACTGTGTTGTTACCTAAATGATCCATAGCTGTTTTTTGTTTTTTTTGTTTTTTTTTTAGTGATAGTTGTTCATGAGTCCCGTGTTTGTCCTAAATAGTTAAATTGCCTGCTGTTCTTAATTTTTGTGTATTTGAACCCTATCCAACAATGACTGTATGATTTTGAGATCCACCTTTTCACACTGAGGACAACTGAGGACAAATTCAATTATTGTTTTCTCTTGTGGATATATGTAAATCTTTTATGTGAAATATCTTATTCAGGTCAGTAATAAATAAAAATCACATGCATTTTGTATGATGTCTCTTATTTTGGTCAAATAATTAACAAAACTTTTGACTTGTGTATCTGATCTGATGAAGTTGAATTTCACTACATATACGATGCATTCAAGGAACTTATTCAGGGTGGGTGTCATATAATTTTTTCATAAATAAAAATTAAAGCTGTGAGGGGAAAACACAAATATGGCAGTGGTAAATTCATATACAGTAAATTGGGCCACTTTTTGCCATTGAGATGACTGGGACAAAATGTCCCGATCAGCCTGAATTCATTCTGACCAAATATAGACTGTCAAATAGCTAGTGCCCTCATTAACCATAAACTTTCTTAACATAAAGTTCTTAATGACTTGAACCTGAGTGTCAGGTAATAAAACTATCCACAAATGTAGACAGAAAGCGTTATGTGTTATAATGTTATATGTAAATCCTCAGGTTTTAAGTCTGAAGGGTCAAACAGCCTACAATCAGTCCATTCTTCACTCTCTGACAGAATCCATATCCTTTGTTCGATGACTTCGGGTCTGCCATCCTGCAGACCTGTTCCTAGAGAACTGTGATTTGTCTCTTGATCAATATTAAGCAAGTCCTGTCGGCTAATTCCTGCTTCAGCATCGTTTGTTCATATGAACACAACTGTCTCTTAACGCCCCCTCATTCACCGCCTCCCCAGAGCCGCCTCGAAGAATTACGACCCAAAAGCAACAGGGATACATGTCTCAACTGCAAAGGTAAGGCGGAGAAAACATCAGACAGTTACGTTTTTATGCGTTTTGTCACATTTGGTACAATACACAGCCTGTTTATTTAGAGAATCAATCGTGAAATTTAACGGACGCGCTCTGTGGTCGCTTTAACGCACTTGACGCCTGAGAGCTTCAGCCGATTGTTAAGCAATTCGGTCGAAACAGTTTTTGTGACATTTATATTTAAAGAACGATTTGTTTGTGCTGTGTCTGTCGCCTACACAGTTGTTTGTGAATATTGTGAAATTGCTAAAGCTCAATGGAGACGCGCTCGGATTGAACGCTTCTAGTAACGCTCTCAGGAGAAACATCTGTCAGTCATTTTAATGGCTGGAGGGAATAAGTCATTGGTTTTATGTTGTATCTTCCCCTTGAGACCAAAACAACAAATCCTTCATCGACTGAATGTCCGTTGGCGCTGCAATATCGCTACGTGTTGCACTAATGGCACTGACCTATACAAACAAGAGATGTGATGTTATACTTGACAGTTTGGGTGAAAAATTATATTTATGCAAGTATATTATATCAACATAAACGTAAGTCTACCTCAAAACGATTGAGTCGTCCATTAGTTCATTCATTCATTCACATCAAATGCAAATGTCTCCTGGTGCTTATTAACCCACTGCTAATGTATTTTAATGAAAATGCAGTCACTTAAATTGCAAACCCTGCTGAAAAAACCAGCATATGCTGGTTAGGTATGTTTTGGTGCTGGGATGCTGGTTTTAGCTGGTTTATGCTGGTCCTTTGCTGGTTTATGTTGGTCCCTTGCTGGTTTATGCTGGTCCCTTGCTGGTTAATGCTGGTCCTTTGCTGGTTTATGCTGGTCATGGACCAGTATAAACCAGCAAAGGACCAGCATTAACCAGCAACATGACCAGCATAAACCAGCAAAAACCAGCAAGGGACCAGCATAAACCAGCAAAGGACCAGCATAAACCAGCTAAAACCAGCATCCCAGCACCAAAACATACCTAACCAGCATATGCTGGTTTTTTCAGCAGGGAATGCTTTTATATGTTACAAAAACAGCAGTAATGGAAGCATTAGGAACTGACTGCATGTGCAGTTTAAATGACTGGTTTAGAGAGGTTTATTCCTCTTGTTGCATGAGATAGGCAAGGTTGAAGCATTCCTGCAAGGCGCTTGAATCCTCTGTTGTTTCTATCAGACATGACACATGGTTGCCATGTTATGTGAATGTTTCACTGCTGGGAGGCCATTAGTGCCCTACAGACGTTCATTCATATGTATCATTAAACCACTGGCTTGCCTTTTCTGCACAAACTTGAGTAATAGGTGGCCAGAGGATGGCCTGCTGTTTAGTGCCTCAAAATATTTCATATTAGAGAAAAAATCTTTATAGTTATCATTGTAATAGTAGCGTAATAAAAACATGCATTAGTAATAATATATATGAATGGAATTTTTATTAAGATCTTTGCAGAGTCCAAAAGCGTTGTGAGCAAAAACAGCATGAACTGTAATTAGACTATAGTACCAAGTAGTAAAACATTATTTTTTACAAATATTTATATAGTTACGGGCATAATAATAATAATAATAATAATAATAATAATAATAATAATATTTTTAAGCCTGTAACTATATAAATTATTATTAATAAGCCTGTAACTATAAAAACTTTTATTGTTATTATTAAAGAATTATTAAATAAAAAAATATAATTACTGATAATTACAAATATTTATATAGCTACAGGTTTAATTATAATTATTATTACTATTATTTGTAACTATACATATTATTATTATTAAATAATAATTATTAGTAGTATTATTAAGCCTGTAACTATATAAACTATTATTATAAATAATAATAATAAATAAATCATTATTTAATAAATAAATAAAAATTAATAGATAATGATAATTATTATTGTAATTATTTTATTAAGCCTGTAACTAAAGTATTATAAATTATGATGAAAAAAAATAATTATAATAATAATAATTATTATTATTAAGCCTGTAACTATATAAACTATTGTTATTATTATTATTACTATGAAAGAATTATATACATAAATTAACAAATTTAATAGATAACTACAAATATATAGTTACAGGCTTAATAATAATAATATATATTATTATTTTTATATTTGTAACTATGCAAATTGTTGTTGTTATTATTATTAAATAATAATACTTATTATTATTTTATTAAGCCTGTAACCAAATTATTATAAATTATTGTTAATAATAATAATAAATATTATTATTATTAAATAATTATATAAATAAAAAATTAATGCATAATTACATATATTTATATAGTCACAGACTTAATAATAATAATATATTTATTATTTATATATATATTATTATTATTTGTAACTATACAAGTTATTATTAAATAATAATAATTATTATTAAGCCTGTAACTATATAAACTATTAACAATAATACATAATTCATTATTAAATAAAAAGTTTATAGATTATTATTATTTTTATCATTAATAGTAGTAGTAGTAAATTAATCACATGCATATATTATAAGTAAAAGCAACAGAAGGTCAAAATGCATATAATATATTATCACTGTTTTTATATTATAAATTAACATGTTGTTTAATTATTAATTATTATTAAATTGTTAATGTCTTTTCTTTTTTATAATTATATATTATTATTATTTTTTCATAATAAATTGATGTGGGTGTGAAAAATTTTATTAGGATCTTTGCAGAGCCCAAAAGTTTTGTGCATGCGCTTTAAGTATATTATAGTATTAATAAAAATATTATTTGAAAAATATTATGTTCATACAGTGACAGATACAATCTTCTTCTTAATCTTGTTCTTATTAAATTCAGTGCATGAAAAATATACATTTGTGAGAAATGTACGATAAAAGAGACTGAAAGTTGCATTCATTGATTATATCTATATTTTTTTTACATAAAATACAGTAACAATAATATTATTTTAATTATTCAGTATGTAATAATTTTCGTATAATATTGTCTTCTGCCACCAGCATTTGTATGTATGTATGTATATATAAAAATAAATTTATGTATGTGTATATATATATATATATAGATATAGATTACTTGTCGCTATATAAACATCATATTTTTAAAATAATGTTTTCATTTATAATACAATGCATGCGCAAAGTTTTTGGGCTCTGCAAAAATCCTAATGAAAACTTCTCACACCTACATACATTTATTATGAATTAAAAAAAAAGAATAATATACTCTGGTGACAAAAAAAAAACTATGAAATAATAAATAATTATAAATATAATACAAAAATAATTAAATAATGAATTTATATAAAATATAAATATAACATTTTATTTATTTTGCCAAAATCAGTATTTCAATTTATAATATAAAAATAGTGATAATATATTATATGCATTTCAACTTTCAACATTTTTCAGTAATATTTTCCCAAGTTTGGTTTGTCAAAGCTGATTAATTAACCAATATTCGACTATTTGGATTTAATAAATGTATGTAGGTGTAACTTTTCATTTGTACATTTCTGAAGGATTTTTGGCATGTTTATCTCACTCCATTTAATCTCCCTTTGTGTGTGTTCGCCTATGGTGTTTGTTACCATTTGGGTTCCTGTTTCTGAGAATGAACATGAGTGACAAGACTCTGAAGAGACAGAACAGAACTCTAAGTAACTGCCTATTAGAGTCTGAGCTCGTCATGGGGGGACAGATCAGCTGTCCTCGCTGTGCATGTCATTACAGCATCACCATACGGTCAGAAACGAACGCCGGTCGCAGCCGCCTGCCCGCCAGGTGCGTTCTGAACATCCATGACAGCCGAGGCTTTGGCAAATCACTAGGTATGTTATGATGAATACACCCCCCACTCCACACACACACACACACACACACACACACACACACACACACACTAGCATCACCTCACTCACCAACATCACACACACCATCCTGTTCTGTTCTCGACTTCAGAATGCGCTGTTGCCATGGTGACAGAATGGCGCACGCTCTGTCTTGCTTTCTCTCTATTCTCTTTTTCTTTATATATCCCTTGCTCTTCCCGTGGATGTATAGGCGACGTAACCATCTAGATTCACAGCTCGCCTGGATCAAATACATGTACTGCTGTCATGATAATGATCATTTAATGGCAAGAATGCTGTTTTTTTCCCTCCAGCTTGCACCTTAAACATGTTCTGTCTCTTTCAGCTCTGTTCTCATTGTTTGTTTCTCCTCAGGAGGAGAAGCAGTAGGATTCCTGCCATGAAATCTCTCTAAGAGGAGAAAAGCAGCGAAACCTAGAAAATCTACACCCACCCACGGCCAGGAGACAGGGGGAGAGAGAAAGAAAGAAAGAAAGAAAGAAAGAAAGAAAGAGAGAGAGAGAGAAAGAGAGAGAGAGAGTGAGCGAGAGTGAGCGGAGGGGAGCGTGAAAGAGGGGGGGGGAGAAAGAGCGAGGGATAACAGTCGATGGATGCTGCTTGGACGCTCTGGTCGGTACAATCTTCAGTGACAAGGATCGGAGAGCTGCAGGGATGGATGGGAAGGGAAGACACATTCCTCCAGGTAATCGGATCTCATTAATGGCCGCCGGTGCTGTGCAGAGACCACCGTGTCTTGTGCTTGTTGTCATGTTTAGTGAAACGCTCTTGAGTGAGAGTCTGAACGTGTTCCGCTGGATGACGGCGTCATTTTCAGCTCGCTCTTGTCTTATCGGGGAACTTTCTTGCAGACATCTTCAGATGTTCCAGAAGTGTTGACTGTCAGTCTTAGTTTGTGCGTTCTGCTTGGTTTCGCATGATTGAGCTCATTGTGTTCTTTTATTAATCTGCTCTCTGTTTGGAATACTTGATTGGTTAATTGTGGAACTGAGATGTAAAATGTTTTTGTATAATGGCTGCTCAATATTTGACTGTTGTCCATAGTAACATGCCGGTTCTACTTTCATGTCACTCAGATGAAGACATTGCTATATTGTAATGAAACATTTTGATCTAACTAAAATGAAAAAAGAACCTTGAATTGCAGAATAATTATAATATATAAATGAATATTATAAATATTAATTATACATGTATATATACATACATGTTATGTCCGGTGAATGTTTACTGCTAAAATCTAAAAATATATTTAAAAAAATGTGTGTGTGCACACACACACACGCACACACAAACTGAGTAATTATTATAATAATAATACATTTTTAATATTAGTAAATACATAAGGGTCAAAGACGAAAAAGGGTTTAAGCATTAAAAACATATGCATATTAATGCTTTAAATTGTTTTGTTTTTTTTATTAAAAGGTTTTCTGTTTAATTTAATTGCATTTTGTTTTTGTTTTCCTGAGCAAAAAATTTATTTCATACAGTTTTTCCTAATTTACAGAAGACACCCACTAAAATGTCATTCTGTGTAATAGTCTTGTCAGGCATATTTACAACAAAAATCAATTTATGACATATTAAAATTAGTATTTCACCCCAAATACTAATTAGTTGTAATTCTACATTTTTTAAATTTGCGACTAGGTTTTTCCCATTTGTCAGTAAGAATGTTTTACTATAAATTTTTTTTTGTATATTTTTAATATGTACAAGTCAGAATAAGCATGTTGTCTAAATTTTGACATAAATATTGTTACACTAAATGACAATGTAATATTATTTTAACCAAATTTTGTCATTTTATTCTCTAAAAACGTATTTAAAATCTTAAAAGTATACATTTTACTTACAAAAATTATTCAGATACCAGATCATTTTTGGAATTTTTTTCCTGGTGGGTACAGGACACTATAGTTAATTTATGTAAATGAGGATAGCAAAATAAAGTAAACGATGACATTATACCCAAAAAAATCTTCATAGAGTGGACTACCCGTAAAATTGATAATAATTTAGGACAATTTGACACTTGTTTTCTTTCCAGTAATCTGACATCAAAATGAATTTTTCAAAATGAACTCTTGAGTTCTTGTCATATTTTATTACCATTTTTTAAACTATAGCAAATAAACTTTGATAATGTGGGAAATTTTAAAGGTGTCTGAATAAATTTTGGTTTGACTGTATGTGTAAATGTATTTATTTATTTTAATATCTAATGGAAAAACTCTCCAACTCATACCTTAATATGTCAATGAATGAATAATGTGGTTCTTTTTGAATTTGCACAAAAAAATCAGCCATCCACAGATATGGTGGCCATATTCAATCTCTTTTGTATCACTGTAACCGAAATTAGTTTCTTAAGTATGATTTTGGTTCAGCTATGTTTTATTTTGCAGTAAACATTTACTAGACATATTTAGCTTTATTAATCAGAAACAATCTAATCATCTGCAAGAAGGCAATGCGCCCTAAATATCTTTAGTCCAGATCAACATGCTTGAATTGCTCCTCATAAAAGATCTATCCATGCAAAGAAATGCTCAGTTAAATCTGTCTCGTGACTGTTCACAATAACTGCCTGGCAACTATGTGCCCAATGGGACTATGAGCAGTTTGGTTATGATCTAAAAGCCATGACCTTTTTGACCTCTGCATTTTATTGCAGCATTTGATCATATTGTAACCAATGTTGCATTGGCATTTCCTCATGCTCTTAGTAACCTACAGTATATTTGGACACACTGATGTCATTTGTGCATCTTGGCTCCAAATGTCCTCACAAAATGCAACTGATCTCCCAACACTTGATATGTTCTGCAGGATCACACATTCATCTCTTCTACTTCTTCCTGTAACCATAGGCTCCGATTACAATCTTTCTTCATGTTTTTATATTTATACCCATCTTTTCGACATTGTCCACTCAGCTTTCTGTTCACACTCGTTTAACCAGAGTGTTTCTGTTTATGATTCCAGCCATGGTGTGGTGCGAGCGGGGAATCCAGGTGCTTCTCACCACTGTGGGAGCATTCGCAGCCTTCGCCTTGATGACCGTGGCCATTGGCACGGACTACTGGCTGTACGCTCGGGCCTTTATCTGCAACAGCACTGCCAACTCCTCTCAGGATGACCCCCACAACAAGGACAAGAAGGATCCTGGAGCCCTCACCCACTCCGGCCTCTGGAGGATTTGCTGCCTGGAAGGTAAGTGAGCGGCTGTGTTTGCGTGTGGGGACGAAGGAATGGGCCATGTATGTACGGAAGGAGGAAATGATGCATGAAGGAGGTCCCCACCTGTGCAGTTCACGCAAGTGATCCATGGAAGTTAAATTGCAGATGGGAAAATGGTTGGATTTGAGATTGTGTCATACGGTCTGGATGGCCGACCTAACATTTGAGTTCTTTTTTGTAGCTCTGTTTTGATCAGTGCCACTTAATAGACATTTTTAGAGAGGCAGTTCAAGTGCTCAAGAGCTTTTTCAAGTACATTTTATGCATAACCATGACTGAACATGTCGGGAAGGATAGTTTGGGGTCGGTAAGATTTTTAAAATGTTTTTGAAATAAGTCACTTATGTTTATTTGATCAAAAATACAGTAAATCAGTAAAATTGTGAAAATATTTGTACTATTTAAAATAACTGTTTTCTAGTTTAATATGTTTTAAAATGTAATTTATTCCTGTAATGCAACGCTGAATTTTCAGCATCATTACTCCAGTCTTCAGTGTCACACAATCCTTCAGAAATCATTTTAATATGCTAATTTGGTGCTTAAGAAACATTTATTATTATTAATGTTAAAAACAGTTGTGCTGCCTTATATTTTTTGATTCTTTTTTTTTTAATTCTTTAATAAATAAAAACAACATTTAACTGAAATAGAAATCTTTTGTAACATTGTAAAATTTGAATGTCACTTTCGATCAATTTAATGCACCCTTACTGAATAAAAGTATTAATTTCCTAAATTTCAGTCATTTTATGACATTTAAATTGCAATTTAAAGAAATCAGAATCAAATCATTACAGAATTAAGCAGTGAGGTGACTATATTCACAAAATAACATGGCATCAAATGCCTTATTGCTTTTACAAAATTACTAAAACATAAAAAAATATTAAGGACACAGATTCTCTTTGAAATTTTATCACATGATCACAATCAACAGTCACTGTCACTACAAATGTCAACTTGTGATTCAGTGTTGGCATTTTTTCTCCAATGGAATATTTTTCTTCCTGACTGCATTTAGATTCACTCATATTTAATAATTTGTGACTCTGGACCACAAAACTAGCACAAAAATACATTGTATGGGTCAAAATTTCGATTTTTGTCTATACATTAGAAAAATCATTAGAATATTAAGTAAAGATCATGTTCCATGAAGCTATTTTGTTTATTTCCTATATCAAAACTTAATTTTTTATTAGTAATATGCATTGCTAAAAACTTTATTTCTTAGCGATTAATTTTCTCAATATTTTGATTTTGTTGCACCCTCAGATTCCAGATTTTCAAATAGTTGTATCTCAGCCAAATATTGTCCTATCCTAACATCCACACATCAATAGAAAAGCTTATTTATTCAGCTTTCAGATGATGTATAAGTCTCAATTAAAAAAAATAAATACCCTTATGACTGTTTTTGTGGTCCTGGGTCACATGATTCGTCAAAAAAAAAAAAAGTGTTACCACATAAGGTACATTTTAGGTTTAGGAAGCTTGTTGCTATAGTAGAAACAAACCCAGTCCACTGAGTCAGAACCCTAACACAAACTGATTTTGCTGTCTAGCTTTAGGGTTGCTTTAACATTATCAAAAGCATTGTGGGAAGCGCTGCCTCCAGATCCTTTTAACCACTGGGCTCTGCAATGCGGGGTACTCATGTTAAAGCTAGTTGTTTTAACGGTACAGTACCTCGTTTGCTCTAGCCAGGTCTCAGGAGATAGGTTTGAAACAAAAATGGGCTGAATTGTTTCCATTTGCATTAGAAACCTAGAAGAGTACATGTCAATGGCTATGATTATGTGGTGAGTCATCGCAGGTCAAAGGTGCCATGCTGCTCTCGCGTTGCATTTGCAGTATAATCAAACCAGACAAAAACAAAGTCATTTCGACTTATTATATCGCTCACTTTGGTTCTCTGCTTTACTGTATATAGCGCAAAATGAACTGTTTTTTAAAGGGAACATATCATGAAAAAATGATTTTTTTTTTTTATGTTTAAGTACTTTAATCAGGTCCCCGGTGCATCTACCAACCCAGAAAATGTGAAAAAGGACAAACCAGTAACTTTGTTTTGGTAAGCCTTTCTTTCAAGCATGTGACAAAAACGAGCCCCTCAGATTTTGCTCCCTCCGTGATGTAGAAAGGGTACCAGGTTATCAGTTCTAACTCTATGGCAAAAGTTCGAGCAAAGCATGCTAACTGTTCTGTCATTGGCTGCACAGACGAGCACAGAACACTATTTAGAGCCTCAGAGGAAACAAGCGAGTAGTGGATTTATTGATTTGTTTACTGTATATTAAGCTGCTGCCACACAGGTCTAATATAAACTTGTGATTTCTTTCCCAGCTGTTTACCTTCACAGATATAACTGACTGTTTTTGTAACTCATGTGTGTTTTAACATAAACTGTGTATTTGACAGTTTAAGCACGCGCAATATGACATGAAAGAGAACTTAGTTTGTACTAAATATTTGTACTATTTTTTTCTAGTTTAATATGTTTTATAATGTAATTTATTCCTGTGATGCAACACTGAAATTTCAGCATCATTACTCCGGTCTTCAGTGTCACACAATCCTTCAGAAATAATTTTAATATGCTAAATTGGTGCTTAAGAAACATTTATTATTATTAACGTTAAAAACAGATGTGCTGCCTAATATTTTCATGGAAACCATGAAATGTTTTTTTCATAATTCTTTAATAAACATTTAACTGAAATAGAAATATTTTGTAACATTGTAAAAGTCTTTGTCACTTTTGATCAATTTAATGCACCCTTACTGAATAAAAGTATTAATTTCCTAAATTTCAGTTCTTTTATGACATTTAAATTTCAATTTAAAGAAACCAGAATCAAATCATTACTCAAATGCCGTGTGACAGTCGCTTTCTGTGCGCATGCTTCGGATGTGTGCATTTAGAAAAACGTTTATCAGAAGTTTAAACTGATTTTACTTTAAAACGCATGGTTTTAACTAGGGATGCTCATTTCGGTTAATTTTCCTGACCGACAACCGCTGCTCGTTATCCGAACATTAATCGTTAACTGATAAAATTAGAATAATAAATTAGTTTAAAATAAAATAGAATGCACGAGTATCTGTGATGACACATTAAAAATACAAGAAAATGTTTTATTTTAACGTGCAAACAGCAGCATACAGAGCAACAACAAAAACTGTATTGACATATACTTAAATTATCACGCATCAGCAGCGGTTCTGAGAACAGAGAAAATCTGAATGAAAAAAAATAATAATAATATAAATAGGCCTACACTAAATATGTATAAATTAAATAACTACCTAATAAAGATGACAAAACTAAAACACACTGAATCCTTTTATGCGCTTTGAAGAACTGTACCGGTCTTATTCTTCTCGTCGGACATAAAAATATATAGCAGGCCAGCCAATACCTCAGTGTGCCTAGTTTTTAACATGAGGACATGCTGTACGGATAGGCAGGACCGCTGCCTGTTAACTCTTAGATCCGCGAAAAAAACACCATCACAAAAACCCTTTCAATTTGCGGTTTGGGACTTCCATCCACTGTCATATGCTTGTGGAGAAGCGCGTGTTTTACAGCGTTCAGCAATAGCCAATCACAGACATGTATGTTGATTTGATTATCACTGTGGCCAATCAGAGGAGGCTATGTTACAATCCACTCACCAACCAAAGTGCCGGTTTCAGTTTTGCTGACTTCTACACTTTCGCGAACTCTCTTATTAAAACAAAGAAAGTGTTGGCATTATATAAATAAGAGATTAATTGTGCAGTGTACTGTAAAGGTTATTTTATTACTTTTTAATAACTTTATGAGATTGCGATGAACTACTCTAGGATGAGTGATAGCTTTCCATTGACTGTAACGGGAGCGCCTATTGCGCACTTTCTAGACTATAATTCATTCAGAATTTGAATACATTCACTCACGGATTCACTCTCTGATAACCCAATAACGCCACTTGCCATTGAGTTGCATATACTACATCTGTTTACTAAGTAAAGGTGAAGCAAAATATGTCTATACAGCCACACTGCACGTGTCGACACGCGCGCGTGAGTAAACAGATAACTTACAAATAGCATTATTTCTTTCACCATGCAGCAAACGTAAAAAAAAAAAAAAAAAAGAATAGAAAAAAACCCTTTTAAACCGTTTAACTGATAGTAATAATCGGTTAAAATTCTTACTGTCGGTTAACGGTTAAACGGTCAATATGAGCATCCCTAGTTTTAACGTGACATACATGATAATCAAAACCAAACAGAAGTTTTTTTGGCAGAGTATCTGAGGTACGATTTTGGAAAAGGGGTGGGGAGCAGCAGCTCATTTGCATTCAAAGAGTCATGCATGAAAACAGCATGTTTCTGCTTCCACTCAAAACAGGCATATTTAAAAAAATATAATATATGATCTGAGGGGTATTTTTAGCTGAAACTTTAAATATATACTAGGGAAACCTGAGACTTATATTACATCTTGTAAAAAGGGGCATACTACGCCTCCTTTACTTTAATATGAATACTTTTTGCAATAATAATTATGTTGCAAAAATCTACACATTGTCATATAACTGATAAAATATATTAAGTAAGTAAGTGATATTGATTCAGCAACAGACATGAGGGACTCTGAAAGATTCTAAACAGTAATTCATGAGTTTGTGATTCTTTTTGAACAACTGTTCAAAAGAGTCATTTGTTCATGAAACAAACTACATTGGTCGCACTAAACGCATACATACAAAATTATTTCAGTCATTTAAAAAAACAGTTTTATTGTACTTTTTGGACTGTTTTTCAGACTGAATTTTGCATCAACATGTTGTCTAAAGTGAATGGTTTATATCACACTGCATGACGCCTTTGACCTGGGGTGACTCACAGCCATTGACATCTACTCTAAATCCATTTCCAACAAAACAGCTCACCGACTGTTTCCCTGCACTCCATTCAAACACCTTCTTTTTTCTTTCAGCCTTTTGTCAGTTTTATTTTTAGGGACATTGAGAAATAAGACGGGCGGGCTGAACTCAAACAAGTATTGCATCACCGATGCTAAGTGCTACTTTATTTAGTTCATTCATTACGCCTCTGTGTATCAATTGCCGAACGCTGAACGCATGTGCTGAATGCACGTGATGGAGATTTACTACTAATCAAAGTACCGGCTTCATTGACAAAACGCGCCTCACGACATCGTGCGATTAATCGTGCAGCCCTATCTCTGATTCTCTTTAGGGTTGAAAAGAGGAGTGTGTTCCCAGATTAATCATTTCCCAGAGGATGCTGATTATGACCAGGATGCTGCAGAGTACCTTTTACGTGAGTCAGGAGTTTTGATTTGTGCATATGGATTATAATTGATTTTTGCATTGTAAATATCCACCTTTTTCTTCAACGCAAAAGAAAGCCTATGGGTGAGACTTTCGGTTCTTTAGCTGCTATAGGGAAGTAATGAGAAGAATAACAATGTGCAGTAAACGATAAAACAGTTTGCACTACAAAACAGTGTGTTCATGATAAAGTTTAAAATAATTAAAATTTAAATAACATGGTAAGACACAACAATTTGCAATATCAAGCAGCAAAACGAGCTGTTTTGTATAGCTAAAAATAGCTGGGCACAAATGAGACCGGAAGCCTGACCCATAAAATTTACAAAGGACCAGTCCATTTGAACATATATGTTTTGACCATTTTTGTTGTGTGTTATTTTTTCTTCTCAGGTGTAGTCAGGGCCTCCAGTATATTTCCTATCCTCAGTGCCATATTATTGCTGCTAGGTGGAGTGTGTGTGGCGTCTAGTCGGTTCTACAAGACCAAAAGACACATCATTTTGGGAGCAGGCATTTTGTTTGTAGTGGCAGGTAACATTTCTCATTATGACACTTGTAATTTGTGATGGTGAATTCACTAAACTGTTTTTAAACCGTATTTATTTTGATCTAAACTACCTAATATCCAGTGAATTATCAGTGTTACTGTTAACTAAAACTAAAGCTATTAAAAATCTTTTTCATTTATTTAAATGAAGCTGAAATAATAATAAAGTTAATATAAGACTTATATAGATGAAACCCTTAAAAAGTAAAAAGATCATTTAAAAAGTGCTAAAATTACTAAAAACTAAATTAAAAAATAAATAAATTAAAGCTAAATAAATCTAAAGCAAAAAATATATATATTAGCACAATATAATTATAACATTTTAAACTAAAATGAAAACTGAAAATATAAAACTAAAAGAAATAACATATACTATAATGATAACACTGATTTTTTTGTTATTAAAAATATACACTACCAGTCAAAACAGTAAGATTTGTTGGACAGTCTCTTCTGCTCACCAAACCTGCATTTATATGATCCAAAATGCAGTAAAAGCAGTAATATTGTGAAATATTTGTACTATTTAAAATAACTGCTTTCTATTTGAATATATTTCAAAATGTAATTTATTTCTGTAATCAAAGCTAAATTTTTTAGCATAATTACTCCAGTCTCCAGTGTCACATGATCCTTCAGAAATCATTCTAATATTCTGATTTGCTGTTCAAGAAACATTTAATATTATTAATATTATTATCAATATTTGAGTAACAGTTGAGTAATTTTTTTTTTCAGGATTATTTGATGAATAGAAAGATCCAAAGATCAGCATTTATCTGAAATAAACTTTTGTAACATTATATATACACTATATATACTGTATACTATACCATTCAAAAGCTTGGAATCAGTGTAAATTTTTTTTAGAAAAGAAATTATAGAAATTAATACTTTTATTTAGCAAGGATGATGTTAAAGTAATTTATAATGTTACAAAAGATTTCTATTTCCAATAAATGCTGTTCTTCTGAACTTTCTATTCATCAAAGAAACCTGAAAAAAATCTGCTCAGCTGTTTTCAACATAATAATAATAATAAATATTTTTTGAGTGGCAAATGAGGATATTGGAATGATTTCTGAAGGATGAAGTGAATGGAATAATGATGCTAAAATTCAGCTTTGAAATCACAGGAATAAATTATATTTTAAAATATATTCAAATAGAAAACTTATTTCAAATTATTTCAATATTTCAATATTTTGCTATACTTTGGATCAAATGAATGCAGGCTTGGTGAGCAGAAGAGACTTTTTTGTAATGTACATATAATTTTAATTATTAAAAAAAAAAGTCAGTATTTAAGTCATATTTTAAAATAATTAAATGTAAATTAATCCATTGTTTTGTTTTTTTTCAGAACAAACCGACCTCATTTCTATGCAAACTAGGTTTAATGTAACGCATTATTCAATCAGTGCTATTACTCTGGTGCAGTTTATATTTAGCTGTTATGGAGTTATATTCATTAAACAGAATTTAGAACTGTGATTCATTCTTAGTGAATTCACCCCAGAGTGTTTAAATCCTTGCTTTGCATTAAAAATCAAACTATTGTCCTAAACAAGCATTTTGTCTTCAATTTGATCCAGGTCTGAGCAACATCATAGGCGTCATTGTATACATCTCAGCGGCGCTCAGCGACATCTCCCCGAAGAAGGACGAGGACAAGAAGTGGCACTACTCCTACGGCTGGTCCTTCTATTTCGGCGGGCTGTCGTTCATCCTGGCGGAAGTGGTGGGCGTGCTGGCCGTCAACATTTACATCGAGCGCAACAAAGAACTGCGCTGCCGCTCGCGCACCGACCTCTTCCGCAGCACGACCTCAGCCGTGTTACGCCTACCAGGATATCGCTTCCGCCGGCGCTCCTCTCGCTCAAGCTCGCGCTCCACGGCAGAGCCGACCCGCTCCCGTGAGCAGTCCCCCACCTCCGCCATCGCTCCCAAGAACTTCGGCCCGCCCCTGGCCGCCGGCCCACCACCCTTTTCCGTAGCCACACTTCCCAATCCGCACACGCACTCTGGAGGAGGGATGGGGGATATATCCATGTACACGCTAGGCAGGGAAGGCAAGCCGCCCATGTATGGAACAGTCGACCGTGCCACGCTCTACCAGCTGCACAATTACTTTCCGACGAAGGAGGGCGGCGGAGGAGCCCTCATGACGGGAACGCTGCCTTCGCTCTCCAAGTCCAACCTGGCCGCGTCAACCAACGCCACCCTCAATACCTCGTCTTCCTCCGGCCCCCAGCAGGCGCCATTGTCCGCTGGCTCGTCTGCCACCATGGAGAGGGATCGAGGGCTGGGAACCTTGGATCGACTTGGAAAAGGAGACAGTTCAAACACTAACACTCTCAACAGGAGAACAACACCTGTGTAACGAACGGCTGGAGGGGGGAGGGAAGAGAGTGGCGGGGAAAACAAGTGATTATGTGAACTGGGAAGGTGGGGGAATGGGAGAGGGAAAAAAAAAACAAGGTCCGCTTGCGAGACGACAAAGAAGTGAATAAGAAGGCAATACATCCTCTTTTTTCTCGTTTTTGAACATGGTGACTTGAGTAACAGAATTCCATCCGCACTTCTTATTGATTCATGTTGAAATACTCGATGTGTGTGATGGTGATCTTTCGGTTCTTCGAGCTCTTTCAATTCCAGTGCTTTATCATCAGGTTATGCCTGTAACTTATTTAGCATTCCAATATAGTTGTTGTATTTTTTTTTTATTATTATTATGCTAATTGTTATTGCTGGGTTAACGTATACATTCTACATTTTTTTCAAGGTTTTTGTTTTTTGCACAATTATCCATGTTAATTTATTTCCTTTCGCATTGATGAACTCAAACTGTGATTTTTTTCTTGCACATGTTGACACTATATTTCACGATGTCATTCAGTGTCAAGCATGTGTTGGTTCTGCGAGAGTGTGACGACTATTATTCTTATGACATTTTTTAGTTTTTACAAAGATTGTTGATATTTAGATCTGTGGACTTTTTCATTGTAACCGTAAGTGTACAAGTAGTTAAGTCTTCATATAAATATATTTGATTTATTTATCATATTAACAGTCTTAATATTGTTACGATGGGATAATAATTATAACGAACTGCTTTTGAGCTTTTGGGACTGAAAGTCAAAAAGAGAAAAAGAAAGCGATAGAATACAGGAAGGCATTCATTCCAGGGGAGCAATACGTATACCTAAAAAACCTCACCAGAAAAGACAAAAAAATCTATTAAATATATAGTATATTATGACTATAAAATATATATATAAAATTGTGTGTGCGTGTGTGTGGAAAAACTTTTTTGGTAAAATAAAATACGATATATTCTATGAATGTGTAAAACTGAGATCTATGTGCATACTGTTAGCAGTTTTGACTGCAGCATATTATTTTCATGTTTATTTGTAACTTTGTATGCATGATTCATATCTAATATATGATATATTCATAATGCTGTGCCTTTTGGCTTTGTGTGCATCGCGTTTATGTGCTCATGCCGATGGATTTAGGATGACAGCTGAGGGTCAAAGGACAGCTCATCATCAAGATTCAGAGTCCAGTTGTTTAAAGGTAATTCAATCTGATTTTAGTCATCGGAATTAGATCAAATCTTGAAAATGGGTTGTTAAAAAAAGGATTCTGAAATCCGAATTAGATCACAAAATCCAATCTTGGTTTTGATCTGGATTAAATCCTCAGTTTGGGTTGTTCAAAACGTTTTAGTAAGATTGGGATACAGTACTTTTGATCCACATAAACTGGATTATTCTGATCCCAGCAGAAGAGTGAATTTCAGGAATAAAAATGTAATAAAACTAGTCCAAAAAATACAACATTTTAACATGTAATATATCCCCAAGTCCTCAAACAGCTGTCAATATCAAAGCCCATTTCCACCAGATTAAAAAATAAAAAAGGTAATTGCGACTTTTTATCTCACAATTCTGACTTTTCCTCTCGCATTTGTGAGTTTACATCTCACGATTCTAACTTTTTTTCTCAGAGTTGCGTCATATAAACTCGCAATTCTGCCTTTTTTCTTGCAATTCTGCCTTTTTTTCTCAGAGTTGCGTCATATAAACTCACAATTCTGACTTTTTTTCAGAACTGTGTGATATAAATGCACAATTGCAAGTTATAAAGTCAGAATTGCTAGATGTAAAGTCAGAATTGTGGGATATAAACTCAATTGCGAAAAATAAAGTCAAAATTGCAAGATACAAACTCACAATTCTAACTTAATTTCTCAGAATTGCGAGTTTATATCTCAGAATTCTGACTTTATTTTTCAGAATTGCGAGTTTATATCTTGCAATTATGACTTTATAACTCGCAATTGTGAGTTTATATCTCGGAATTCTAACTTTATTTTTCAGAATTGCAAGTTTATATCTTGCAATTCCTACTTTATAACTCGCAATTGTGCGTTTATATCTGACAATTCTGAGAAAGTCAGAATTGCGAGTTTGTATAACGCAATTCTGAGAAATAAAAGTCAGAATTGTGAGATAAGTCGCAATAACCTTTTTTTTTTTTATTCAGTAGTGAAAACAGGCTCCCATACTTTAGGGGCTCTGTGGAGCACTAGTAATCCAGATTTGAAAATCTGAAAAAGTGTGTGTCTGGATCAGGGTTGTGGCTAGAGGGTATACAGCTCAGACCGGAAACTAACAATGAAATTAATTGTTCTACCAATTAGATTGTGTTTTATTAACGTCTACACCTACCCCAACCCTAAACTTAGCCCTTACTATAATACAAAAAAAGTATTATTGTTGTACAGTGTGACAAAAATAACGTTAGACTGATGTGCGCATGCCCAGTAGCCATAGCTGTATCCCTTCTAGACTTTACCCTGGATCAGGGTGATCCAATCCAATTTTGCTTTGAAAAACTGGCACAAAAGTAAGAGGGGTTACCTGATCCTGGATAGCAAAACATGGGATTTCCAAATCCAGATTGTTCTGATCCAGATACTTTTTGAACAACTAGTCCCGGAAGACTAGAGTGGGATTTGATACACCACACTTTATACACACATACTATTACATAAAAAAACAATCATTTATCCTGTAATTAAGTCATTTTTTTACCAGTCTACAACTATGGGAAGAGCAAAATGTGTATCCAAGAGGACGGCTGTACACCACCTGGTAATCATTGCAAGTGACACCCTTAAAAGGTACCTACATATTCAGCGGTCTTTTAAGAAAAAAAAGTGACCATTTGAAATGTTTTAAAGGTGACATACTATGAAAATCTGACTTTTTCCATGTTTAAGTGCTATAATCGAGTCCACAGTGCATTTACCATCCTAGAAAACGTGAAAAAGGACAACCCAGTAACTTTGTTTTAGTAAGACTTTTTCTGCAACTATGCGTGTCAGATTTCGCTCCACCTGTGATGTAGGAAGGGGATCTTATTATCATGTTACCACCCCTATCTGCACGTTTCCACCCATGGCACCATCATTTTGTTTTCGCAAGTGACATCTGTGCGCCAATTCTAACATCATGGCAAAAATTCAAGCAAAGCATGCTAGCTGTTCTGTCCTTGGCTGCACAGACGAGCACAGAATACTATTTAGAGTCCCAGCCTCAGAAGAGACAAGAGAGTAGTGGATTTATTGATTTATTTACTGTATATTATGCTGCTGCCACACAGATCTAATATAAACGTGATTTCTTTCCCAGCTGTTTCCACAGACATAACTGACTGTTTTTGTAACTTGTGTGTTTTTAGCATAAACTTGTGTGTATTTGACAGTTTAAGAGCAAAAATACATGAAAGAGAACTTAGTTTAGTACTTCGGATGTGTGCATTTAGAAAACTGTATATCAGAAGTTTAAACTGATATGGCTTTAAAACGCATGATTTCAGCATGATAGATGTGATAATCAAGAACAAACAGATGTTTTGTTTTAGCGGAGTATCCAAGGTACAAGGTTTAAAGTAGGGGTGGGCGATATGACCTAAAATTAATATCGCGGTATTTTTCATCTTTTGAACGGTGACGGTATAATATCACGGTATTACTTTTTTTGGTACATTTTGGGAGGAGTAGCCTGTCCTGTCCCTTTAGTATGTGAATAAAGTTAATATTTTTATAATATAATAAGTAAATGGTAGGTATCCTTATCAAAAAGAGACATGGGAGAGTACGCATCCTTAACATATTTATTTAGCAAAAAACCTAAAGATCTTACTTAACAGTGTACAAAAAAAAAAAAATTTTTTATTGAAATTAAATTTCTGCAATATTTAAAACCTTCAAATAACTGGGGGAAATCAACCCATGGCAACAGTTTAAAAGTAGACCAATTCTGTGGGGAAAAATGCGGACTTGGCAACCCTGCATCCAACACGAGCTGCTGGAGATGATGTCATTGCACACATGAGTACGAAATTTTCGTCCGAGATTTTTGCACGTTAAAAAAAAATACAGGTTATGTTAATCGAGTTTACACACTGCCTCTGAAACTTTCGTCCGTCATAAAAAAATCGGATCGTGTTTGATTTTTTGCATTTTCGCATCCATAATAAGCATTTTGATAAGGATGGCGAATATGAGAAAACTAAAAAAAAAAACGCATACGAAAAAAGTGTATATGACCTTTAGATTTGAATGATCGCGGGTCGAAAGTAAAGAGAGATGACAAACATAGACTGGAGGATTTGCTGCAATCTTGTACTCACTGACAAATATCTATTAACGTTATAAGATGTGCTGCTCCCTTTACACAGAGTGTGCGTTATCGCAAAATCGAAAGTAAAAGTAAACAGGCCGGTCGCGTTCGCCTCGCGCCCGCTCAATGTGTGATCCGCTGTGTAAATACTTAGGCCGGCCGCCGGGAAAAGTCCCGGTCGTCCCGATTGCCACTCCGCCCCTGGTATAGGCAACAGGCCCGACCTTTCTTCAGGGTGTTTCACCAGTCGTTTAATGGCCACTCCCCCTTTTACCTACCACCTGCAAAGCTGATACGAATATGTTTTACTTTTTTTATTTACAACAAGATATATAGTATAAGGACAGGTATTCAGACCACAACTGAACGTTTGAAGAAAATTTAATGCCTTATTATTTAGAATTAGCTATTACTGATGTAAATGCAGCCGTTCGAGGCACATAATTGATTTATTACGGTATTGACGGTATTAGAAAATCCATGTCGTGGCGCAATGTCACACCGGTGCTGACTATGACACCGGTGTACCGCCCACCCCAGTTTAAAGGCACAGTCCTGTTGTGGAAAAGGGGACGGGGAGCAGCAGCTCATTTGCATTTAAAGAGGCATGCACGAAAACAGTATGTTTCTGCTTCCACTCAAAATGGACATTTTCAAAATTATATAATAAATGATCTGTGGGCTATTTTGAGCTTAAACTCACTGACACATTTTGGGGATACCTGAGACTTATTTAAATATTTTAAAAAGGGGCATAATAGGTCTTTAATAGACAACAATTTGAATAAAGCTTCTAATGTGACGCAAACATTCCTTTACATAGCATCTCGCTAAGCTAATGAAGCAATGCTCAGCATATAAGCATAAATCACACAAATTGGATTCATTTGTTTTTACCCTTATTTAATGAAATATTTGTTAATCAGTATTTCCCAGAATTCTGGCATTACCTTCTCTGGAAAGGCTCCCTTTGAATTTGGCCATAATGAAGTATCTAAAAAGGCCGGTCTAGGTAAAGAGCCAAACACACAAGCCTTTAGGAGATGCACACACACACACAAATAGAGTAATTAGAAAGAAAGCAACGCATTATTAGCTGTGCCTCGCCCAAGGGAAGGACATGACTGAAAGAGACAATTCTCTAGAGTGTCACGTTCACTTCTATAAAGGAAAAATGCTGTCTGAGGGGCCTCATTTGAGTGTACGTGTCCATCCATTCCTACATACATATTTAGTTATAGGCGTTCTTACTGTACATACCTTTCAGAGATGTGTCAGGCAATGAAATTTCACCTGTGTGCCTGTTCGAAAGAGCTGTCATCAATGTGAGTTACAGTTTGAATCCGCACCAAGCGCTCCTGTCCAAACCACAAGGATACAAAACACCAAAACAGCAGTGAAATCTACAGTGAAACAAGAAGTTCAGGATCAAGCTCTAACCACATATCACGCTAAATTAATGATATATAATATATATTTTTATGTATAATTATATTTTTAAAATAAAACTAGTATTTTACACAGAAAAACACAATTGACAAAAACAGCTTGGCTGACAAAGTTAAAGGGACAGTTCACCCAAAAATGAACCATAATTTCAACCATAATTTTATGAAGCTTAATTTAATGTTTTTTATGCACGTGATTTCATAGCTTCGTAACCTTAGGGTTGAACCACTGATGTCACATGGACATTTTTTTAACAAAGTCTTTACTACCTTTCTTGGCCTTGAACCTGTCAGTTGCACTGCTGTCTATGCAGGGTCAGAAAGCTCATGGATTTCATCAAAAATATCTTAATTTGTGCTCTGAAGATGATTGCAGGTTTGAAAGGACGGAATGAAATGAGGGTGAGTAATTAATGACAGAATTTTCATTTTTGGGTGAACTAACCCTTTAATAAACAAATTTCATGGATCCACGCCAATAGGTGTCAGTATAAATATCCTTTAAGACCAAAGGGAAGAAGAAGAACCAGTAAAATGTAAGTTTGTTTGCAAGTTGCTGGCTGCATTCATACGTAGGGTTGCCACCCGTCCCTTAAAATACGGAATCGTCCCGTATTTGAGAATGAAATTGCGCGTCCCGTTTTGAATCAATACGGGACGGGTTTTGTCCCGTATTTTTTATAATTTCGCTTTTCATTAAGACGCCCAGGACCCCCCCCCACCCCCCCCCCCCCACCCGTCCCGTCCCGTCCCGTATTTTTGGGTATTAAAAGTGGTAACCCTATTCATACCTATAAAAACTTATGGAGTACTTTAGAATGCCAAAAGTTAACAAATCAAGGAGAAGAGTGCAAGAAACTTTCTGAGGAACAAAAGGCTGAACCAGGATTTCCAGTGCAAGAATCTGCAACATGTGTATTTGTTCTTACAATTTCCGGTCAGGTAGGTGAAATATTAGGCTAATATCCTAATTAATACTGCTTGTACATATCTTTACCACCTATTAACTAGTTTATCAAAATATTGTGCCCTTTCCTGCTTATGAAGTCCTACTCTATATAATTTAGCAGCTTCCACACGTTTTTTTTTTCCATGGTCTAGACAGCATAAATTAGCAAAACAACATATTTAGTAGTACATTAACAGTGCAATCCATGCTGTTGTTTACATATAAGTATAGCCAATATGGCTGCGCATCCAGGTAACTGACCAAATTGTGACATAAGTGCAAAGCCTCTATAGGATTTTTACATTGGCTTTTGGATTACTGTAGAAAATAAGCTTTGTGACCAATCTTTTTTTTTTTTTTTTTTTTTTTTAATCTTCAAGATGGAAAAGTTTGAGTTCAAATAGTTTGCAAGAACATAATTATACAACACAAAGAGGCTGTAAACATGGACTAGTATCTGTTTGGTGTGACGACGTTTAACCCTAGTCCCATTAAGCCACTTTCAAGCAATCGCCTTTTTCAAAACACAAAAAAGCTTTTAAAAATCACTGATAGTATTACTGATGTATTTTATATCATAGAATAAAACGTGAACATATCTTGGCTTGTGTTCACCACAGACCTTATTTCAGGCGTTTAAACAAAAACCCATTTAATAAACCTATTGACTACAGGATGATGGAACCAGAAGTGCTAACTCATTTCTGGATTTGGTCTATAAAAATTTGTCATCCCTGTAGCAGTCTATTTACAACTCCTCTCCCATGGCCTCATAGGATAGCAAAGTGTCCACTGTTTATATACATACTTCAAATCTAGGCAGAAGCAGTAGGTCATCTAGGTTTTATGAACACAACAAATTATATAGTAGAGAAGTAGCATATTCAGACACATGACATGTTTAATAGCTTTTAAAGTCCGTGTAAAGGCAATTCAGAGAATTGTTTCTAAACACATTACAAAGAATTATGTAGTAGAATTATGAACTATGTAGTACTGACTTGTGGAGTTAGACTGTAAGTTACAGTTTTCACCATTTTTGTGTTCAGGAACGTGAGTAACTGTCATTACTGTTATTACAGCCTACAGTTTGCTGGCTAGATATGCCTTCGTCATGTAAATGCATATTACCTGCGATAATTTATGAAACAGCTCGCTCATCCATTCAGGTCGAAGCGGTATTTGACCGTTAAAAGAAGCAACGGCTTTCTCGCGAGTGGGCGTGGTTTCAGCGCCGACAGCGGACACGCCCCCCAGCATTTGAGAACAGAGAATACTGCTTATTTTTTTCAAGATTTTAATAACATATTTTATTTACTTAAAGTTTTTTTATCATTCGAATTTGGCTAGGTGGTTAATTAAAAAAAAAAAATCTGTGGTATGACAAACTCAGAACACATTTAATATTGCTTTACAAGGACTTTAAAATGTGAGGGATCATACAAAATGAATGTTATTATTTATTTAGTACTGACCTGAAAAAGATATTTCACATAAAAGACGTTTACATATAGTGCACAAGAGAATATAATAGTTGAATTTATAAAAATGACCCTGTTCAAACGTTTACATATTCTTTAAGATGTTGTTACCTGAATGATCCAGCATTTTTGTGTATTTGAACTTTTTCCAACAAAGACTATTATTTTGAGATCCATCTTTTCACACTGAGGACAACTGTGGGACTTCTATGCAACTATTACAAAAGGTTCAAACACTCATTGATGCTTCAGAAAGAAAAACTATGCATTAAGAGCCAGGGGGTGAAAACTTTTGAACAGAATGATGATGTGTATATTTTTCTTTTTTTGCCCAAATATCATATTTTTCCTTATGTAGTACTGCCCTTCAAAGCTACAGAAGATACTTGCATTAAGGTCATACTGTATATGTCTACATAGTACGTACAGTATTAGTATTAAAGTTGTCCAAATTAAGTTCTTAGCAATGCATATTACTAATTAAAAATTAAGATAATATATTTATGGTAGGAAATTTTAAAAATATCTTAATGGAACATAATCTTCACTTATATCTTAAAGATTAGTGGCATAAAGAAAAATGTATAATTTTTACCCATATAATGTATTGTTGGCTATTGCTACAAATATACCCATGCTACTTAAGATTGGTTTTGTGGTCCAGGGTCACAAATATCCTTTATCCTAATACTACCTGCTTCTGGCTAGCATTAGCAAGTAGCAAATAATGATTCATGACTGTGATGTAAACTAGAGGCTACTTGCTATTTAAAGAAACATGTCATCGCAAGAAAACAAGACTCGTCAAGTATTTTCTTGGGGTTGTTAGGATCAGGTATCCCATGCGTTGGAATACCGTTAGCGATCATTAGCAGGCTGAAGGTGTGTGAACTGTAAGTGCAGAGTTTTCAGAGGTCAAACTAACAAGGGCAGAGTTTAAAGATAGGCCGAACATAAACGAGCTGTAACTCATTAGAAGATTCAGTTGCTATGTGGCCTGCAGATTTATCTAGGTCACACTGAAGGTAAAGACACCTGATATGTAACCAAAGCTGAAATGAAGTAGAACATCCACACCATACTGGTGTCAGTCAATGTGTTGGTGTAAATAAAATTAGTTATACTGTTAGTCACTATTTTACGAGAGGTTTAGGTGGCTTAGTAAGAGCGGGGATCCGCACTTCTAATCCATGTTTGTGTTGCTTACGTCCTCTGGAGCGCGATTGGCCACACTCTAAATTTAGAGGAAGCAGAAGGGAGGAAATGAGATGAGTGGGATGAACAGGGAGATGGAAATCTGGAAGGAGGTCAAAAAAGAAAATGACATGTGTTTCTGTGACAGTGACAGAAAGAAACGAGGTATGAAGGCAAGGTGGTTGATGTTTTATTCTTTATATTAAATTTCCAAGTCAGGAGAAGAATCGCGATCACTTGATGAGTGGCACACACAGTAATGCATATCAAGAAGGCATGCCAAACATCCGAAACGGATAGATGGAAATAGGCAATAGAATCTAGGCTTCGGCACGGATGTCATTTCACATATCTGACAAATACTGAAGTGCATGTGTAGACTGCACATGTACAAGTGCACAAATGCAGAAGACATCGACAACGAACAGAAACAGTTGAATATAAAAAAAGAACTAATGCATACACATATTTGCTTATTTTTTATGAATATGCATTGATATAACACTTTTGAAGCATTTGTTAAAATGCATGTGTGCAGTAAGATCTTTGAAGTAAAATTATGCAAATAAAAAACTGATATAATATAATATACAGTTGAGGTCAAAAGTTTACATACACCTTGCAGAATTTGCTAAATGTTAATTTTTTAACCAAAAAGCGAGGATCATACTATTCATGCTATTATTTATTTAGTACTGACCTGAAAAAGATATTTCACATAAAAGACGTTTACATATAGTCCACAAGAAAAAATAATAGTTGAATTTATAAATGAGCCCGTTCAAAAGTTTGCATACACTCGATTCTTTATACTGTGTTGTTACGTGAATGATCCACAGCTGTTTTTTGTGATAGTCCATTGTTTGTCCTAAACAGTTAAACTGCCTGCTGTTCTTCAGAAAAATCCTTCAGATATCACCTTTTTTCAGCATTTTTGTGTATTTGAACTCTTTCCAACAAAGACTGTATGATTCTGAGATCCATCTTTTCACACTGAGGACAACTAAGGGACTCATAGGCAACTATTACAGAAGGTTCAAGCGCTCACTGATGCTTCAGAAGGAAAAACGATGCATTAGGAGCCGGGGGTGAAAACCTTTGAACAGAATGAAGATGTGTACATTTTTCTTAATTTGCCCAAATATCATATTTTTCTTCATGTAGTACTGCCCTTCAGAAGCTACAGAATACTTGCATGTTTTTCAGAAGACAAAATAAGTTAAATTTACTTCAGATTGAAAAATTTTCACCCCCCGGCGCTTAATTTATCGTGTTTTGAAGCATTAGCTTCAGCGTTTCAGCCTTTGAACCTTCTGTAATAGTTGCATATGAGTCCCTCAGTGTGAAAAGATGGATCTCAACATCATACAGTCATTGTTGAAAAGGGTTCAAATACACAAAAATGCTAAAAAAAAAAAAAAAAAAAAAAAAAACAGCTGTGGATCATTCAGGTAACAACCTGTATTAAGACAGTATTACAGTATTAACAGTATTAAGAATCAAGCATATGTAAACTTTTAAACAGGGTAATTTTTATAAATCAAACAATTTTTTTCTTTTGTGGACTCTGTGTACACATCTTTTATGTGAAATATCTTATTCAGATCAGTACTAAATAAAAAATAACATGCATTTTGTATGATCCCTCTTATTTTGGTCAAATAATTAACATTTAGCAGATTCTGTAAGGTGTATGTAAACTTTTGATCTCAATAATATAATATTATATTATATGCACAAAATTAAATATTAAAGGGGTCATCCGATGCCCATTTTCCACAAGTTAATATGATGCTTTAGGGTCCAAATGAAAAGTTTGTAATATACTTTGATTAAAAATTCTCTATAGTGTAAAAAACACTCATTTTACCTGGTAAAAAATGCCTCTGTTCTCAGCAAGCGATATCAGTACCTGGCCCTTTAAATCATATGAACCTCTGCTCACCCCGCCCCTCAGTTCTGTGGGGCGTGTCATTACATAGCACACAGGGTGTTGCCTAGACAACAGTTGGGGGTATAGTTGTATAGTTTGGGGAAAATGGCACTTGGGGGGCTTTGAAGACACTGTACAACCCCATCCATTTAAAATTTAATTAAAAAACCGGAGTTGGAACCGAAACAAGATGACACCCGCAAAGAAGTTCGGCAATTATGGCTTGGACGTGTCTGGATGGTTAGTAAACTTAATGTCACTTTGATTTATCTTTATATGTACTGGCAGGGTAGAGTACTGAGAGAGATACGAACGCGATGTGTTTACTGTGTTAACTGTGGTAAAGAGACGAACGCGGTGTGTTTACTGTGGTAAAGAGACAAACACAGTGTGTTTACTGTGGAGACAAACGCGGTGTGTTTACTGTGTTTACTGTGGTAAAGAGACGAACTTGGTGTGTTTACTGAGGCATAGCATATTGAACAAGAGCAAAAAAGTGATCGGTTAACATAACTTACCCCGTCCTTATATTGAAATACATAAATGTGAGTGTTATAGTCTTTACTCATGTGCAGTTGCGGGCTGTAAACACTTTTGCAGGTATTGCGTTAAGGTTACATCTTAATCATTAACAGACACCATCATCACATAGCCGCTTTTCCACTATCGGGCCGAACCGTTCTCAATGCTTAACCGTTCTGTTCCGTGCTGATCCGGGCCAGTTAGCACGGATACGTTTGATTTTCCACTGTGGTGCAGATAACGGAACTCTTTGGAATGTAAATGCGTCAGTCGTTGTCTTGGTAACGCAAGTGTAGGCTGCAATATATGTAATGTTAACTAAAATTACCATCTCAAATACACGCACATTTCTCATCCACAGACCAAAGTGTCTCAGCCATTTTTATTCATATTTACCGTATCTGTTTACTGCGCTTCGGCTTAGCCATAGAGAAACTGGTAGCCAGGCAACAGAGTGGCGACGTCATGCACACGCATTTTACCAGCCCGGCTCAGCACGGTTATCTAACCATGCCGAGAATTCCGGGCTGAGAACGGTTTGTAATCGCACCGTGCCGTATCAGGCTCAGGTGGAAACACAACTGGAATCGTACCCGACCGTTCTAAGAACGGTTCGGCCCGATAGTGGAAAAGCAGCTCATTTTAAACCATCTAGCGTTACAAAGCTAAGCTTTATACTGACCCTCGTTTATAAAGCAGTATGGTGAGAAATGATTCACGTAAACATGAACCCATTTAGATAGATCAGCAGTCACATTCCCTCAGTGCTGTCAGTTTACTTTTCACTCGGGGCGGGTCTATGCTAAAACACTGCTGTCTATCAACTATCGCAGGAGCGGCCTCTGTCGGTGTTACGCCACAACGACAGGCATCTGAGAACGGCTCGATATGAGAAGAGGCAAATTATTTTACTAAATTAAAAGAAAACTACTGGGTGGATCTTTGTCATTCTATGGTAGTTGTGTACACACACTCCCAACACACATTTCAGTTCAAACAGCTTGTAAAAGTGCATGTGGCACCGGATGACCCCTTTAACGTTTTTAAAAAATGTAATATAAAAGCCTGCAATTTTCATTCCATCAGCCAAATAACAAACAACAACAACAAAAAAGGTTTAGGATAAGAATCAATGCATACACCGATATATACCACTCTTTATTTATGAATACGCATTAATATCACACTTTGTTTTAATGTATTTCTTAATATGCATACAGTAAGACCTTTGAAGTCAAAAATTACAAAACTAAAAAACTACACCTGAGAGAATATATAATATAATATGCACAACATTAAAATAGTTACTTAAAATTCACTCAAAAATACAAAATACAAAATGTGCAACATTAATTCAGTCAGTAATAGAAATCATCAAATTAATCAGTGAACCAAAATCAGAATTACTAGAAAGACATAAAACATTGCTGACTTTGTCTAGTTTTGCATAGGGGAAAAACACTGAAAAATACCATCACAGCGGTGTTGGATGACACTGCAGACCTGCAAAAACACTTGTTTAATAAAAAGGTCACATTAATAATCTAAATGAATAAATGAAACACTCAAAGTTTGATTTTGAAACCAGCACATTCCAAGTTCAGCTTGTTGCATAATCTAGCCCAACTCTGTAGGAAAGCTATTTCTGTCATTCACCAGAGGCAGCCAACAATAAAAAATTCTCATTATTATGATCTGCTTTCCTCTAACACTCTCAATAACTGATTCTAGATCAGCATCAGTGTCAGCGTTCACAATGGGAAGCAGCAGGAGCAGCAGCAGCAGACGTTGGGGCTTTTTAATTAATGCTTTTGATTTCAGTTCGTCTCTTGCTGTCATCAAGCGGCCACCTCCAGATGAAGAAGGCTGGTCAGAACCGGAGATGAATCAACTGGGCTTTTCACTGGCACTGTCAGCTGCCAGACTCAAACCAAGGATGAAACCCAAAATGAGATTTTCATTAGAACTGGAAGCACCACCGTGAAACCGAATTTCCTTTTCAAAGAGCAAACTGCCCACTGTCTGTGAATCTGATGACATATTTCACACAGTTAAAACCAGCACGTATCTTTTTCTCAGTATGAATACTTTTGCAAATCAGCCAGGACATTTAAATTGTGTAAATAATTGTCACTATTCATTATTTATTTACAATGTTGCAGTTTTGTCCACTATTCAAAAATATAAATAGAACAAAATAAAACAAATTGAGTGATCATGTTGTTTTTCAAATACGCAATGTCAGATTCCATGGGGTTGCTTCACGTCTAAGGCACCGCTGTTAATAAATAATCAATGGCGGCCAGGAACAGAATAAATTCACTCATGTTTTTCAAACAGCTTTGTTGTGTATTTCAAGTGGTTCTCTTATTTCCCACACCATGGGTGCAAAAAACGAGACATGAAGACTGTTTTCCACAATTTTTGGATGTACTGTAGTGCCAAGACCAGATTAAAGCTTGAAAATGTTCACACACACACACACACACACACACACACACACATATATATATATATATATATATATATATATATATATATATAAGCATAAATTAGTTCCATTTCTGGTACCTATAATTTCAGTAACAGTCATTGTCTAAAAACTCAATCATGCCAACAACTAAGATTATATTTCACCATATTTAGAGTATGGCTTCAGTAGGTAGACTTCTGTTTCCAAAATTAATGTCTTAGATATTAAATATTATAAGTATACCTCAATCTTCATAAAGGTTAAATGTGACAGTATCCAGAAGCTCAACCTTTAAACATCCCAAGTCAACCAAAATATACAGGATTGAGTTTTGACAAAATGTAAATATTGTTATGCTTTATTATATTTGTCATAGGACACATGTCTTATCTAATTTAAAAACATTAAACTAACAAAAGGAATAGTTCAACCAACAGTTAAATATTGCACATGAGTTTTACACCAAAAAAAAAAAAAAATTGTGCTATTATGTTAAAGTTATGAACTTATATGAATTATTATTTTAGGCATTCCATCCTCTTGGTACATATACTCTGCCAAAATGTCTGGCCCACTTCCTGTTACATTTCCAAGAGCATCCTCTCCAGTGCCAACTTTGCACAGTATTTGCACATGTTGTCAACCATATATATATATATATATATATATATACTGCTGTTTTTTTAAAGTCTCTCATACTCATCATGACTGCATTTATTTAATAAAAAAATACAGAAAAAAACAATAATACTGCAAAATGTTATTACAATATAAAATAATGTTTTTTTTTTTTTTGCAAAGATATAGTGATATAGTGATTTATTATTAAAATTATCTATGTTGGCAACAGTTGTGCTATCAAATATTTTGTTGGAACCTGTGATTTTCAGGATTCTTTAAATAAAAAGTTAAATAGAACAGCATGTATTCAAAATATAAATCTTTTAAGTTTTTTAACATTTTAAATCTTTGCTATCACTTTTTTTTTTATCAATTTAACACGTTCATTGCTGAATAAAAGTAAGAATTTCATTCAAAAAAAGAAAGAATAAAAATGTACTGATCCCAAACCTTTGAACAGTAGTGTATATTGTTAGAAAAGATTTCTATTTTAAATAAATGCTGTTCTTTTTTTCTTTTTTTTTTTATTCTTTGCCCATAGAAACAAGTAACATTAACAAAATCACATCATATATTCATGTTACAGAATGTTCAAAATCCTAAACATAAGCAGTAAAAAATAATGAAAAAAAAAAGCCAAGAAAAAAAGCAAATGATAAAAAAGGGTCACACCGTTTCAAAGCAGTTCTTAAATAAAGAATAAAAGAAAAATTTAAGGAAAATAAAAAATTGTTATATGTACATCAGGAGAGCTTTTTTATGTATTCCCAAAGGGGAGACCATATCAGCCAGAATTTGTCAGATTTTTGATGTTTATCATAAGTTAGCTTTTCAAGTGGCAACCAAGTGGCAATCGGTGATATCCACATTTTGAAAGATGGAGCCTGGGATAATGCTGTTCTTTTTAACTTTGTAAAAGAATACTGAACAAAAATATCACAGGTTCCAAAGAAATATAAATATTAACTGATAATAAATCAGCATATTAGAATGATTTCTGAAGGTTAATGTGACATTAATACTGGAGTAATGATGCTGAAAAAAAATCAGCTTTAATCACAGAAATAAATTTGAAGAACATTGTTTCATATAATAATAATATTTCATAATGTTTAATATTTTTTTTTCTGTATTTTTAAATCAAATAAATGCAGCCTTGAGCAAACTTTACCTTTAAAAAACATTAAAAATCTTACTGATCCCAAACTTTCCGGCAGTATATATATCAAAACTCAAAACTCTGAACTGAAACTCTTTGTTTCAGATTCACCAGGATGTACTACTCTTGTTGTCTGTTCCACATTATCATGAGGATTCAGTGCAAAACTGAATGAGCCCCCCACCCCACTAGATGTCACTGTTCTTCTTAGGGAAGCACTTTTGCCAAGGACTGTATGGAAGAGCAAGGACCAAGAACAAGGCCCCGGCGACAATAACCAGAGCCCCGGCACAGCCCACACACGTCACTGACCATGCCATTTCATGGTGTAGAGGTATGGATTGGTCACTTGCTAAAAATGAAAGCACTGATTGGTGGAAAACTATGAGGCAGAGGAAGATTAAGACACCTGTTGAGAGACAAAGGAAAGGGAATATCATCAAATGTATACAAACTTATGTCACTTGACTTTTATTGCCAATATGGAATAACGTGAAATGTCTTTTCTGAATGCCAATGCAGCATTTGTGTTAGCATTGTTTGGCTAGTTTTGCTTAACATCTTTAAATATCTCTTGCTGTTAATGTTACTACTCCAAATTTATATTCAGGGCCATGCTGCCATTCTTCCTAGCAATTTCTGTGTCACTTTAGATAAAAACATCATGTAAAATGCATTTGTAATATTTAGTTTAGAGGTTTTAGCCAGTAGCATTATAATGTTACCTGACAGTATGAAGCAAACTGCGGCTGGCTTCAAGAAGAACTGAACACCTTTGCTTACTGCCATGATAATGCAGATAGCTCCCATCACCATCAGGAAAAGACTAATGATTGCAAACATGGCCGACGCTATTGTCAGATCTGATGGTAAAAAATGAGTCTTAACAAATAGCAGTAATATGATAATATAATGCACATTTATTAAGCTGAATTAAATTTAGAACATGTTTTGCTTTAAAGGTACACTCTGTAAGACTTGGTTTACATTTACTTCTTCATTCCAGTGTTCTTAGACTTTATATGACACCTATTGACATGGATGCAGAAATGTTTATTAATTGTTTTTATAAAGTGACTTCATACTACTTTTTTGTATATATACTGTAAAATAGTTTTATAGTTAAAAAAATGAAATGCTTTTGGTTTCAAACCCAATTTATTTTTAGGTGGTTTGTCTTCATGATTGGGCTGCCATTAATACTTGCTTATGTTTTTCATGTGGCTGTCTGAGTGTTTCAAGACACTCGTGTACATTATTAGTACATCATTTTATTCACATTTCTTAAAAATAATAATCATTAACCTTTAAAATTGGGACAGTATTACTGAGTTCACCTACCAATATGTTTATGTTATGGCTAACACTACAACAAGGTTCCATTAGTTTGTTAATATTAATCATTAAAAAATATTATTTAAAATAATATTATTAAAACATTATTATTAAAGAAAACTTTGGGTATTAAGACTTATACACTGCAAAAAATGATTTTCTTCCTTAGATTTTTTTTGTCTTGTTTCCAGCCAAAATATCTAAAAATTCTTAAATCAAGAAGGATTTTCTAGACGAGTAAAAATTATTGTCTTGTTTTCAGAAAAAACAAGTCAAAATTAAGTGTGTTTTTGCTTGAAACAGGCAAAATAATCTGCCAATGGGGTAAGAATAATAATCTTGTTTTCTGTTTGAAATAAGATTTTTTTTCTTACCCCATTGGCAGGTTATTTTGCTTGTTTTAAGCAAAAAAAAAAAAAAAATCACTTAATTTTGGCTTGTTTTTTTCTGAAAACAAGAAAATAATTTTTACTCGTCTAGAAATCCATCTTGATTTAAGAATTTTCACATATTTTGGCTGGAAACAAGACAATAAATCTAAGTAAGGGAAACATTTATTGCAGTGTATGGCTTAATATATAACGTAATTATTGTCTCTTACTGAAACCCATGAAAGACTTGCGTTATTTAAAAAAAAATCCACAATGCTTTATACATATTTTGGACTATAGTGGGCACCATTCAATGACGTGAAATGGCTGCACTCTGTGAGCTACTGGCGCTACCTGTTGCTGTTTTTACCGCAACACAACTCGGAAAATAAAATACTGATACGATGCCACGTTGTTCGTTTCTGGTTGTAATTTTCAGTCAAAGGGCAACAAGAGAAGCGATGTAAGTGTTCACCGCTTTCCTAATAATAAGAAGAGGAGAAAAGAATGGGAAGATGCCAGTGGATGAATAAAACTTTCTAAAGACCCACGTCTTTGTTCTTTCCACTTTAGCCCTGATGCCTTTGAGGATTTTAGTAGACCACAGCTACTGAAAGAGCTTACAAATGGCAGAGACAAGAAGTGCTAGATGCCATCCTGGCAGGATGTAAACATGAAAATCGATAGTGCGGCATTTGGTTTAAGCCTACGTTTATATTCATTGCCACCTGTAAGCTCTTTCAGTAACTGTGGTCATCATATCAGTATTTTATTTTCTGAGTTGTGTTGTGGTAAAACAAGCAACAGGTAGCACCAGTAGCCTACCAAGTGCAACCAATTCATGTCATACACTGTAAAAAGTTAAATCAACTTAAGTCATTTAAACACACAAGTTAAATCAACTCATTTTATTGAGTTTATTAAGTTGTAATGACTTGTAGTTTTAAGCTGATTTAACTTAAAAACGTAAGGCAGCTGCTTAACTTAGGTTTTTAAGTTAAATCTGGTGAAAACTTTTTACAGTGTAATGGCACCCCATAGTCCAAAACATATAAATTGATGTGGATTTTTTTAAATAACGTAAATCTTTCATTGTTTTTTTTTACAGCATATTTAAGTAAGAGACATAATTTACGTTATATATAACCTAAATACACGGGTTCCCTTTTTTTCAGATCTATTAAGTAATATTGACAGATATAACTTTTAATTTTCATAATGTTTTAAGTAAATGTTGATGTTACACTAAGATTAATAAATAATTTACAAGTATTTTTTATTGTTAACTAATGTAGTTAACAAATGGAATCTTATTGTAAATTGCTATTAAAAATTGGTACAAAGAACCTCAAAAATCTGTTTCTGTAGTTATATGTTCCAAACCACCCTCTTAAAACTCTTAAAAATCTTAAAACTACCATAGTATATTATGTTATCAGGAAATAGAAAAATGAATAAGATGTGTATGAATAACAAACAGTATGAAAAAAAAAATTGTGTTATTTTCAAATATTGTATTAATTTTAAATCTTGCAATATTTCCATAATTGCTTGGATCAGATATATTCACAATGTCCATATCTTTGAAACATATTTTACTAAGTTATGCTAATTTTAAGTTTAAGTTCTCTTAGAAACATATTACTTCCCATACACTTTTGGAGACTTTTTCAGCTTTCAACCACTGAATCAATTTAAAGAACTTAAAAAACCTTTTTCACTTGCCATGAAAAAAGCCAAGGTAGCTGGCATGGTATTAAAACACCAACCATCTGATCATTCCTTTATATTTTGTATTCATGCTATTTGTTGCTGCTCATATAACACCAGCATATCATATTTTGGCGAAAAATGCGTATATGGGGTCAGCACTCAGTGACGACACAAAGAAAGACACATTAGTGTGACGGCATCTAAAGATAGAGAGGGGGATGTGAGATGACTCACCCTTTTCTGGCGTTTTCTGAAATAGGACAATGTTCTCTCCAGTGGTGTAGAACTTAAAGAAGGTGCAATTGGATTCTATAATGGGATCCAAAAAGGTGATGTTATTCTGACAGATTATTCAGAATTCACCTACTCCACTTGAGACATTTTTCACAAAAGCTCTTACCTCCCTGTGCGTGCAAAGGCCCACACATCTCCTGCTTTGGGTCCATATCTGACACCCAGAACGTCTTGGTACAGCATTTCCATAAGCCATAATTTGCTACCAGACAAGTCTGATTGTTGTAGAAGCTCTTGGATGGTATAAGCTCCACCCAGAACTCTGTTCCCACCCCGAGCACAGTAAGCATGATGGCGGTTACAGCCATGAATAACGTCAGCTTGATTTTGCCCTCTTGGCTTTCGCTAATGCCATCTCCAGAACTGGAGTGCGTTCTATGTCGGCGTTTGCGTCCGCCGCCTCGTGATCCCATAAGCCCATCCAGCCCACCGGAAGGTTGGTGCACCCCAGGTGATGCATTCACCGTCCTCACCTCTTCATCCTGCACGATGAACGTGGACCACATGATTGATTTGCAGCTTCAGAGATCCAGACAAATGAACGAGAGGCAGTGGCTTGTTTTGAAAGGACATTTAAGTCTTCTTAGATGTTTAAGATCAAAATAATCAGATGGGAGGACAAACAAAGACAGTTAGTGCTGGAGAAGTCTGAGTTAGATTGATCCAGTGTGATCAATCTAGGCCAGTCTAATGTGTTTCTAATAGAGGCTTCGTCAGAAGAAGATGCAGTTGAGGATGTTAATAATGGAGGCGTTAAGGCCAGATAGACAGCTGAAGGATGCTGGGAGCTGCAGAATAGGGAAAGGCATTGCCCATTCAAACAAAGAGTGCTGATATTGAGTGGTAATACAGCTGGAAGATGTGAATGATGAGATGATGGAGTCAGGGGTTGGTCAGGTTGGTTACTCTAAAAAATCAAGAACATGATGAAACAGTAATTCAAACTTAAGGACAGTTTTATGGAGGAAAATGTATAACATGATGTTTAGAATTAAGTATTGTATACAGTATGTCACAAGACATGCCAAGATTCAGTTTATTGCAGCGTAATTGGGTTGATTGAGCCAGTACATTTTCAAATCTATATTTTAAATATACAATGGGGGTCAAATGTTTACATACACCTTGCAGAATCTGCAAAATGTTAATTATTTTACCAAAATAAAAGGGATCATACAAAATGCATGTTACTTTTTTAGTACTGACCTGAATAAGATATTTCACATAAAAGACATTAACATAAAGTCCACAAGAGAAAATAATAAATTGATAAAAATGACCCTACTCAAAAGTTTACATACACTTGATTCGTAATACTGTGTTGTTACCTGAATGATCCACAGCTGTTTTGTTTAGGGATAGTTGTTCATGAATCCCTTGTTTGTCCTGAACCGTTAAACTGCCCGCTCATCTTCAGTAAAAATCCTTTAGGACCCACAAATTATTTGGTTTTTCAGCATTTTTGTGTATTTGAACCCTTTCCAAAAATGACTGTATGATAATAAAATCCATCTTTTCACACTGAGGACAACTGGGGGTCTCATGTGCAGCTATTACAGAAGGTTCAATATGATGCATTAAGAGTTGGGGGTGTAAACTTTTGAACAGAATGAAGATGTACATTTTTCTTATTTTGCCTAAATATTATATTTTTTTCATTTAGTACTGCCCTTCAGAAGCTACAGAAGATACTTACATGTTTCCCAGAAGACAAAATAAGTGAAATTTACCCTGATCTTCAAATTTAAAAAGTTTTCACCCCTGGCTCTTAATGCATTGTTTTTCCTTCTGGAGCATCCATGAGTGTTTGAACCTTGAAAAGATGCAAATGCACAAAAATGCTGAAAAAACACAGAATTTGTGGGACCTTAAGGATTTTTCTGAAGAACAGTAGGCAGTTTAACTGTTCAGGACAAACAAGGGACTCATGAACAACTATCACAAAAAAAAGAGAAAATCATTCAAATAATTCAGGTAACAACACAGTATTAAGAATCAAGTGTATGTAAACTTTTAAACAGGGTCATTTTATACATTTATAAATACAAATTTCATAAATTCAGCTATCATGGTGGGCTCATTTTCTCTTGTGGAGCCAGGGGGTGTAAACTTTTGAACAGGATGATGATGTGTAATTTTTTCTTATTTTGTTTACAGATTTTTTTTTCCCCATTTAGTATTGTAATTCAGAAGCTACATAAATACCTACATGTTTCCCAGAAGACAATATAAGTACACTTTACTCTGATCATCCAATTAAAAAAGTTTAAAGCATTGTGTTGCCTCCTTAAGCACCAGGAAATGTTTTCACCTTTTGTAAAAGTTATGTACCAGTCCCTCAATTGTTCTTAGTGTGAAAATATGGATCTCAAAATCATACAGTCACTTTTGGAAAAGGTTCATATATGCAGAAGATGCTAGAAAACCAAAGAATTTGCAGGAGCTGGAGGATTTTTTTGAAGAACAGTAGGCATTTGAACTGCTTAGGGCCAACAAGGGACTCCTGAACAACTATTACAAAACATAAAAACAGTCGTGGATCAAGATTTAAGAGTATGTTAACTTTTGAGTGTTGATCAGAAAAGAATGACTTGTTTTCCTTTTAATAGTAACAATGTAACTAAGTAAAACGTACAGTTTATTTGTGACCTGGGACCACAAAACCAGTCATACGGGGTCCATTTTTTTAAAACATCTGAAAGCTGAATAAATAATCTGGAATCTAAGGGTGCAAAAAAATCTAAATATTGAGAAAATTGCCTTTAAAGTTGTTCAAATGAAGTTCTTAGCAATGCATGTTACTAATCAAAGATTTGATATATTTACATTAGGAAATTTACAAAATATCTTCATGGTACATGATCTTTACTTAATATCCTAATGATTTTTGGCATATAATTTTGGTCATTTTGACCCATACAATTTATTGTTAGCTATTTCTACAGATATACCCATGCTACTTAAGACTAGTCTTGTGGTCTGGGGTCACATTTGAGTGCCTTTTTATACCATTTTATGCTTGCTGTTGTGGTAGAAGCAGAGACTAGAACATGCAGCGTATATCTAAAATATTTCAAGCAGCTCTTGTTTGACTAATTAGCTTCATTGAATTGCCTTGCAAAAAATACTAACCAAAGTTGTTCATATATGAAGCACAGCATGTTCAAGAAGTAGCAGGACATGCTAATACATGCTAATATAGTAAATACAGAGGAAAAACAACATCAAACATGACTTCTTGTTCAAGCATACCATGTTGTACCTGTATATTAGTAATAAAGAAAGCACATAAAGTAAAGTTTTCTGCAGCATAAACAAATATTATCCCTTTTAATTGCAACTTAACAGTGCTGACAAAGCAAGTACTTTTACAGTGAATCACAAGAGCACAAACAAGCAGCTGACCTGTTGAGTGTCGAATACGTGTAGGCTGGTTTGCAAAAGGGGGTTTTCTGTGAGATGGACAGAACATACGTAAGAGGGGTTTAAAAAGAGAGGACGTCAATATGGCAAACCGCTACTATGTGGGGGTTGGGAGTTGTATGCTTCTCTAAAAGATCACGCCCATGTCCAGGCATAATGATATCAATGATTTTTTTTAGGGTTGGCACCGGGTCTGTTTCTGTCTGTCAGTTGTTACTTCATGGCTGCTCTGCTGCGTCTGAGAGATTTCGGTGTGCGTCTCCATGCCAGCATGATGTTTGTGTCTTCTTGCGTCGCTATGTGTGTGAGTACACGCGTGAGCATTTCTTGATTCTATTTTAGAAAGCCACCTGTTAATGACATTAAAAAGCGTGGCACTGAGCCCACTCGAGAGCTGAGGTTACAACATGAATGGGTGTTTGTGAGTGTAATTCTAGGAAATTGAGGCCTGGAATCCTGAAGCAGTGTCCATGTCAGTATTTTAAGCACTGTATTATTATTAATATTGTTATTTCACTAAAGCATATCCAGATGCAAGGTTGGCATTTTTTTGTTTGTTTGTTTATGCACATGTACTTTATTTGACATAGAATCTGCAGACATACTGAAACAATGCAGGTAATTATTATTATTAATTATACTAATAAAATATTATTATTATTAATTATTATTGTTGTTGTTGTTGTTTCACTTTGTTGATTCACATGTACTTTATTTTACATAAAATCTGCAGACATACTAAAACAATGCAGGTTATTATTATTAATTATAATAAAATATTATTATTAATTATTATTATTGTTGTTGTTGCTTCACTTTGTTTATACACATGTACTTTATTTTACATAAAATCTGACATACTAAACAATGCATGTGAAACAAATAATAATAATAATAATAATAATAATAATAATTATTATTATTATTATTATTTATAATAATAATAAAATATTATTATTATTATTATTAATAATAATAATAATAATAATAATAATAATAATAATAATTATTATTATTATTATTATTATTATTATTATTATTATTATTATTATTACTTCACTAAAGCATCTCCAGATGGAAGGTTGGCATTTATTTATTTGTTTGTTTGTTTGTTTGTTTGTTTATACATATGTACTTTATTTTACATAAAATCTGCAGACATACTAAAACAATGCAGGTAAAACAAATGAATAATAACAATAATAATAATAATAATTATTATTATTATTATTATTATTATTATTATTATTATTATTATTTCGCTAAAGCATCTCCAGATGGAAGGTTGGCATTTATTTATTTATTTGTTTGTTTGTTTGTTTATGTTACGTTTATGTCTGTTTTTGGTCTTTGGTTTCTCCCATTGTCTCCCCCTGTCATCATGTTGTCATTTGGTTTAGCCCTTATTATTCTATTATCCCCGTCACCTGTGTTTAATGATTAGTTACCCTTTATAAGTATGTCTGCATCTTGAGTTCTCTGTCGGTCTTTGTTTATGGATGTCTCTACGTGTGTGAACATTCCTGCCTGTTCCAGCTTGATATATTTGAAGATTTATATTAAATATCGTTGATAGTTATCTTGTCTCACATCTCGTCCGTTCAGCACGCAGAAGTTATAACAGAAAGACCGACCTCAACAGTTTACCCGGCACTTTCCCCTGCGTTTGTTTTTCGTCCTTTTTTCAGTGTTTTGTTTTTTTTAATTATTATGGATCCCACTGTTCTCCTCATCCTTCTGAAGCAGGAGGAACGCTCTCTTGAGGACCACACTCCTTCTGGCGGAACATTCCCACTTCCCGGATAGCAGCCTTTGCACATTCTACTACATTGGACTAAACACCACCACCAAGGCACTGCTATCAGGGGAGGGTCCTCAAGAGAGCCTGCTGGAATACATCGAGTGGGTGCTGGCGTCCTGTGGATCGTCATGGACTGTCGACATCGTCGAGGAGGACGTCAGCCCCACTCCAGACCCAGAGCCCAGCCAAACATCACCCCGACACGCGGAGTACGAGCCCGGATTCACCGCGGATGGAGAGCTTGAGCCGGAGCGACAGCACTATGGAACGCCGATGAGCTCAACACTTCCGACCAGGTGCGAGAGCCGGCCATTACATCTGCGACGGTGGAGTGCTGCGTGGAGCAAGAGAGGGCGGTAGAGAGCCCTGCCCACTGCACCACCACTGGGGGTGAGCTTGAGCACAACTCTGGGGACTTAGGCTACGTTTACATTAATCCGGATACATTTGAAAACGGAGTTTTCATTTTAAAACGCTCTCCGTTCACACTCGCGTTTTCCAAAAGTTTCTCATCCACACTGAAACGTAGGAAAACATCAAATTCGCCTTACTGCGCATGTGTAAAGCCTCCAAAATTATACAGACGTAATAAGTTTTCACGCAATTCTTCTGGCGGGATAATTTACGGAAATATCTCATCATCCACTGAGGCGTCTATATCACGCTCATTCATATTTTATCTGAAAAGCAGTTGTCGTCATGTTTTGCAGGACAGCAACTGTGAGTAAATTTTCCGTCATCATTTTAGGACTGTAATTTGAAGAGTGTACAAGGTAAATCTCTTTAGCAGCAGTGTGACAGTGAATAGCACAGGCACGATTACTGGTGTAAACATAGATATCTATTGGTACAATATGCGTCACATGACTATAAATATGCGTCATCATTTTCAAAAGCCTCCGTTTTCACAGTCCACACTACAACGTGAAAACGGCGTTTTCTAATTTATCCACTTTGGCCGGAGTTTTTAGAAATAATCGTTTTCTGTGATAAAAACGGGGTTTTCGTGTAAATGAGAGGCCAAACCGCAGGGAAATATCTGCGTTTTCCCTTCGTGTAAACGGGGCCTTAATAGACTTGTTCACCGAAATACCTGTCTGCCTGGACTTTCCACCGACCCTCCCTCTTCTGTCTATGTCTGGATCTGCCGAGTCTCCGCTGGTTCCGTCCAGCCGTCCTGAATCTCCGCTGGTTCCGTCCAGCCGTCCTGAATCTCTGCTGGTTCCGTCCAGTCATCCAGAATCCCCATTGTCATCTGTCAGTCCCCTTGCTCACCCTCAGCCCACCACCTGGCAGTGGGCTCGCCGCAGGTTTGCCAGTTACCACCGGTGTTATGGCTGGAGGATCCCTCAGCTCCGCCTCCAGCCTCAGAGTCCAGAACTCCACCTCGGCCCTCCGACCCTGCCGCTCCACCACGGCTCTCAGGTCCCTCGTCTTCAGCGTCGCCCATCGGCCCACCAGCTCCACCGAGCTTCCTCGTCCCTCCAGCTCCGCCTTGGTCGGTTGTCGTCCCGCCATCGCCTACGGACTCTAATCCTCTGGCTACGCCTCGTCGCTCCGTCCCATCGGCTCCGTTGGGCTCCTCCCTCCCCCCGGCTCCGCCTCAGTCCTCTGTCGCTCCGGCTCCGCTACGGACCTCCGGAACTCCGCCTCCGCCTCGGTCGCCAGAGCCTCCAGTTCCGCCTTGGCCCTCCGGATCCGCGGTGTCACCCAGGATCTTCGAATCTCCGTCTCCGCCTCGGGCTCCTCCTCCACGTGCTCCGCCTCTGTCGGTCGGACCCCTGGAGTCGTCAGCCCATCCTCCACCATGGCTCCTCCCTCCGTCGGCTCCACCGTGGGTCTTCATGCTGCCTGGGTCTTGCTCTGTTCCTCCTGCTCCAGGTCCCTCCCTGGCTCCTCCCTCCATCGTTGCCCCCTTGGACTATGTTGACTTTGGTTTTTGTCCCCCTCCCGGGGTTGCGTCCTCAGCCAAAGCCTCCTCCTTTATTGACTCTGTTGTTCTGTCTTGTCGCCCCTCTCATCTGTTTTGTTTTCCTTCTACGGCGCGAGGACGCGCCTATGCGGAGGCGGCGTAATGTTACGTTTATGTCTGTTTTTGGTCTTTGGTTTCTCCCATTGTCTCCCCCTGTCATCATGTTGTCATTTGGTTTAGCCCTTATTATTCTATTATCCCCGTCACCTGTGTTATAATGATTAGTTACCCTTTATAAGTCTGTCTGCATCTTGAGTTCTCTGTCGGTCTTTGTTTATGGATGTCTCTACGTGTGTGAATATTCCTGCCTGTTCCAGCTTGATATATTTGAAGATTTATATTAAATATCGTTGATAGTTATCTTGTCTCACGTCTCGTCTGTTCAGCACGCAGAAGTTCTAACAGTTTATACATATGTACTTTATTTTACATAAAATCTGCAGACATTCTAAAACAATACAGGTCAAACAAATGAATAATAATAACAATAATAATAATAATTATTATTATTATTTATAATAATAAAATAGTATAAATAATATTAATAATAATTGTTAAAGCATCTCCAGATGGAAGGCTCGCATTTATGTATGTATGAATGAATGATGCATTTATATAGCGCTTTCATTGTGTATTGCCGTACACCCAAAGCGCTTTACAATCATATAGGGGATCTCTCCTCAACCATCACCAGTGTGCAGCATCCACTTGGATGATGCGTCGGCAGCCACAGTACAACGGCGCCGGTGCGCTCACCACACACCAGCTACAGGTGGAGAGGAGAGAGTTATGGAGCCAATTCAATGAATGGGGATTATTAGGAGGCCATGATTGACTAGGGCCAGTGGAGGGAATTTGGCCAGGACACCGGGGTTACACCCCTACTCTTTACGAGAAGTGGCATGGGATTTTTAATGACCACAGAGAGTCAGGACCTCGGTTTAACGTCTCATCCGAAGGACGGTGCCTTTTACAGTATAGTGTCCCCGTCACTATACTGGGGCATTAGGACCCACATAGACCACAGGGTGAGCACCCCCTGCTGGCCTCACTAACACCTCTTCCAACAGCAACCTAGTTTTCCCAGGAGGTCTCCCATCCAGGTACTGACCAGGCTCAACCCTGCTTAGCTTCAGTGAGCAACTGGTCTTGGGCTGCAGGGTGATATGGCTGTGGCTGTATATGTATATGTGGCTGTATATGTATATGTGGCTGTGGCTGTATATGTATATGTGGCTGTATATGTATATGTGGCTGTATATGTATATGTATATGTGGCTGTATATGTATATGTGGCTGTGTATGTATATGTTTATTTGTTTGTTTATACATTATTTTAAATTGAATCTCCAGGAATGCTAAAACAATGCAGGTCAAACATTTATTATTATTATTATTTCACTAAAAGGTTGGTGTTTATTTATTTATTTTTATTTTATATTGAATCTTCAGCATGTTTCCTTCCAACACTAATGCATGGAAGGTTGGCACTTATTTATTTAGAATTTATTTGATTTGTTTGTGAATTAATTATAGCATTAAAATTGGGCGTTATTAATTTGACACTCAAGTTTGCTAAAGTGGGTGTCAATTTAGATGCCTTAAAATCAGATTTAAATAGATAACAGGGAAACCGATCTGGTTACCAAGAATGCAAACAGAAACGTCCTTGATATCACAATGCAACATTTCTTGACAGCAAGTTAAGTAGAGTAGTTAAGGTGGCTATTTACAGATGTTATGTAAATGTGAGTTATGTGGATTAGCCAAATGTAAAGTTCCCTTTTGATGTCATGCTGGCACGTCATATGAATTATGACCGTGGACATGCACGAGGGGCGCCTAGGCGCCTACTGTACAGTATCCCACTGGGTTAAATACATTTACAAGTATTCCTTTATGAGCATTTTACATACTCAAAGAGTTCAGATTTGGCTTATGCAGAATGGCCACCTCAGTCACCAGTCTTTCATTACAGTGACAGTAAATGGCAATCATCTTTCTGAAGAAAGAACGTCAAGTGGGTTTGTAATGACATCAGGGTGAGTAAATGATGACAGGTGAGCTATTGTTCCCATGTGCTGTTGAGGTGACTGCAGCTTCAACATGCTTGCAATCCAATCTGTATTCAATGGATCTGTGATGTACTGACATGGGTGGTGCTCATTTGTATTATGTAGCCTTATCAGACCGACAAGAAAGGAGAGCCAGCAAGCAAGAGACAGACACTGTGCTGCAGTCTTATGTGCTCAGCATGGCGATGGCTCTGATTTGTGCACTCACTAACCTCCATGGAACCCGCCGCTTTACCAACACTGTCCAGTAAGTGGCGCCACCAGGCAGCGGTGCCTCAGCACGTCTCCAGAAATCCAATCAGCCTATTAAACAGGGTATAATATAACATCTGCCTATTTTTATAATGGCTGTCAGTGTCAGGGAATTAATCCGCTTTAACTGGGGTTGCAACCTCGAATTACTTATGTGCCACAAGCCAGATGGTTTCTATTGGGGGCAACAAACACAAGTGTGAATTTTAACTGCATATGCATTACTGTTTAACAATTTATGGTCAGTACATTTTTAACCTCCGTAACAATACTATCCCCAACTGGAGATTCACACACTAAATAAAACCAAATAATCCACACATGAAATGAAATAAACAGGTGCTAGGAGTATTCGATAAATTCTGTCTGCACTAATTGTTAATACTTAAATTAACAATTAAATTAATTAAATTAAAATTAAATTAATTATCTTGCCAATTTTTCTGACTTTGAAGTATAGCCTACAGCCACATAAAACTCCATTCGATCGCCCAATTATGACCCTGATATCACACGTACATGACAGAGATGTCTATTTGATGTCTGCATTTTCATCTGGAAGACGTATTTTTTTGGATTGCTTGCTTATCTGCACTACCTCTATAGGAAGTTTCCTATGAGATATCAAATACACGTCTATTAGATGTCTTTAAGATTTGTATTATTTAGATTTTATGTAAAACTGACATCTTACAGATGTCTGTCAGAAGTTTGTATACAGCAGATGTTTTCTAGATCAAGTGATTTTTTAACAGACATCTTGCAGATGTAGCCTACATGTGCTATCTGATAATGAAAACTGCTTAAAACTTTTTTCTCTGATAAAAACAATTCTGACTTTTTTTGTCTCGCAGATGCGAGTTTATATTTCGCTATTTTGACTTTTTTTCATAAATATGATCTTCCATAGTCCATTACTCTTTAAGTTTAAATCCCATGTAAATATGCAGATGACATTCCCGCAACTTTGTAGCATGTATGTGGCCAAAAACAGGGTTTATACAAATTCTGAGTGGATTATGTATAGCCTAATCTCATTTTTTACAAGTTTGTTGTAATAAGAGGGTTCGCGAATTTGCAAAACTCACTGGACAAAAAAACTCTTGTGTTTTGAGCGGTCAGTGGATTCTAATGTAAACACCTCTGATTGGACACTGTGTTCTAGGAATCAACAGATATGTCTGTGATTGGCTAGACTGCTCAACGCTGTTAAAACACGATGTAAACAGTGACGTCTAAGAAGCAAAAGCCATTTGTGGTTGGGTGCATTTGTACAGTATGGTAAACGGAAACTACTCTTTTTGCGCTCATATTTGCTCCAAAAGCAAAAGAGAAAAATCCACTATAGCGTTTCTAGGACCTTACAAAAGAGGGGAAAATATGGAGAAATTGATGTTGTAATCTGTTACAAACACTCATGTAGCAGCATTAACCAGTTTTCTGTAATTTAATGCAAACTTGATAAAACACAAAATATAGTATTTTATAAAAATGAAAATATACAAAGATATTAATATAGTTTAATAGTTGTGGAAACTCCTCATCACAAAAAGGGTCCAGTAAAAACACTCATGCATTTAACAAATACTTTAAGAAAGTCTAGTGTTGTAAATGTACACTACTGTTTAAAAGTTTGGGATCAGTACGATTCTTAATGTTTTTTTTTTTTCTCCTTATTCTCATCTCATTAAAAATATTCAGAAATAACTGTAATATTGTGAAATATTATTTCAATGTAAAATAAGTTACATTTTTATTCTTTCCTTTTTGAAAATAAATTAATAATTTTATTCACCAAGGATGTGTTAAATTCATGAAAACTGATAGCAAAGACTTATATTGTTAGAAAAGATTTCAATTTTTGAATGAATTCTGTTCTTTTTAACTTTTTATTTATTAAAGAATCCTTAAAAAAAATATTCCAAAAAAATATTAAGCAGCACAACTGTTGCCAACATTGATAGTAAAAGTAATAAATCGGCAAATATAATGATTTCTGAAGGATCACGTGACACTAAAGACTGAAGTAATGGCTGATGAAAATTCAGCTTTGCATCACAGGAATAAATTATATTCTAAAATAATAGAAAAACATTATTTTAAACTGTAATAATAATAATTCACAATATTACTGTTTTTCTGTATTTTTGATCAAATAAATGCAGCCTTATGGAAGCCAATTTCCACCACTGAATAAAAATATAAAAAGGTAATTGCAACTTCTTATCTCACAATTCAAAAAAAACTTTTTTTGTCAGTATTGCATTATATAAACTCGAAATTCTGACCTTTTTTTCTCAGAACTGTGAGATATAAACGCACAATTGCAAGAAATAAAGTCAGAATTGCAAGATAACTTTCAATTCTGACATTTTATCTCACAGTTGCAACTTTGTATCTCACAATTCTGCCTTTTTTCTCGCAATTCCGACTTTGTATCTCGCAGTTCTCACTTTTTTCTCAGAGTTGAAAGATATAAACTCACAACTGCGAGTTATAAAGTCATGTTCTGAGGAGAAAAAAAGACTGATACTTATATTACACAATTCTGACTATAACTCGCAATTGCAAGATTATATCATACATTTCTCACTTTATAACTCACAATTCTGAAGAAAAACAGTCGTGTTGTGAGTTTGTATCAGAATTCTGAGATAACAAGTCACAATAATCTTTTTTTTAATTCAGTGGCAGAAACGTCTTCCACACAGCATTGAGCATAAGAGAATTCTTTAAAAAACATTAACAATCTGGTAACACTTTACAATAAGGTTCATTAGTTAAACATTAGTTAATGTATTAACTAACATGAACTAACCATGAGCAATACATTTGTTACTGTATTTACTAATCTTTATTAACGTTAGTTAACGGAAATACAGTTGTTCATTGTTTGTTCATGTTAGTTCACGCTGCATTAACTAATGTTAACAAAATTTTAATAATGCATTAGTAAATGTTGAAATTAACATTAACAAAGATTAATAAATGCTGTATAAGTGCAGTTCATTATTAGTTCATGTTAACTAATGTGGTTAACTAATGTTAACTAATGAACCTTATTGTAAAGTGTTACCAACAATCTTGCTGATCCCAAACTTCTGAGCAGCAGTGTACATTAAATTAAAAAAATATATATATAAAAAAACTTTGCTATATTTATAATGTTAATAAATGTTAAAATGTGTTATAACAGTGTGAAAAGGGTCTATTCATCCAAGTCCACGTTTTGTCTTACAATATATGTGTGATTTCTTTTGACATTAGTGCATTTATTAGTGCAAGTATTGTTTTGTGATTGTGAAAATCAGTGAAAATCCAGTGTGAATTCAAAAAGAACTGTACAGTCGTGGCCAAAAGTTTTGAGAATGACACAAATATTAGTTTTCACAAAGTTTGCTGCTAAACTGCTTTTAGATCTTTGTTTCAGTTGTTTCTGTGATGTACTGAAATATAATTACAAGCACTTCATACGTTTCAAAGGCTTTTATCGACAATTACATGACATTTATGCAAAGAGTCAGTATTTGCAGTGTTGGCCCTTCTTTTTCAGGACCTCTGCAATTCGACTGGGCATGCTCTCAATCAACTTCTGGGCCAAATCCTGACTGATAGCAACCCATTCTTTCATAATCACTTCTTGGAGTTTGTCAGAATTAGTGGGGTTTTGTTTGTCCACCCGCCTCTTGAGGATTGAACACAAGTTTTAAGATCTGGGGAGTTTCCAGGCCATGGACCCAAAATGTCAATGTTTTGGTCCCCGAGCCACTTAGTTATCACTTTTGCCTTATGGCACGGTGCTCCATCGTGCTGGAAAATGCATTGTTCTTCACCAAACTGTTGTTGGATTGTTGGAAGAAGTTGCTGTTGGAGGGTGTTTTGGTACCATTCTTTATTCATGGCTGTGTTTTTGGGCAAAATTCTGAGTGAGCCCACTCCCTTGGATGAGAAGCAACCCCAGACATGAATGGTCTCAGGATGCTTTACTGTTGGCATGACACAGGACTGATAGTAGCGCTCACCTTTTCTTCTCCGGACAAGCTATTTTCCAGATGCCCCAAACAATCGGAAAGAGGCTTCATCGGAGAATATGACTTTGCCCCAGTCCTCAGCAGTCCATTCGCCATACTTTTTGCAGAAGATCAATCTGTCCCTGATGTTTTTTTTGGGAGAGAAGTGGCTTCTTTGCTGCCCTTCTTGACACCAGGCCATCTTCCAAAAGTCTTGGCCTCACTGTGCGTGCAGATGCGCTCACACCTGCCTGCTGCCATTCCTGAGCAAGCTCTGCACTGGTGGCACTCCGATCCCGCAGCTGAATCCTCTTTAGGAGACAATCCTGGCGCTTGCTGGACTTTCTTGGACGCCCTGAAGCCTTCTTAACAATGCAGTGGAAAGTTTTTTTCGGGATTAAGTTAATTTTCATGGCAAAGAAGGACTATGCAATTCATCTGATTACTCTTCATAACATTCTGGAGTATATGCAAATTGCTATTATAAAAACTTAAGCAGCAGTTTTTCCCATTTCCAATATTTATGTAATTCTCAAAAATTTTGGCCACGACTGTACTCTTCACTTTTCACTCAGTTCATAAACTCAGCATTGATCAGCCACTGTGGATAGTGGGCAAAAAGTTATTTCCCGCCCTGCCTCCGCATGTGCCATCAGAGTGTGTGCGTGTGAGCATTAAACATTGTCCTGACGCACAAAAGAGAAAGAGATAGAGATTACTGCCAACGGAGCTTCACACAATGAAAAACTCTCTTGTCTGTACTGTTGCCAAGTCATTCTCATTCATGCCATTCCTCTCCATGCTCTTCTCCTAAACAACGCTACAGTGCACAGTGCATATAGCGATTGATTAACAGTAGGGACCAAAAGTCAAGCGGAGAGTCGCTGTAGCTCTTACTAAACAGAGGTGAGTGACTTACGGAGTAATCAGTGCAGGAGCTGTTAATTAAGGATCAATTACATCTGTAAGTGGATGATTACACAACACCAGCAGCGGAAGCCATTCACCTGATCCTGAACCTACAATAAGCAGCCGTTCAATCAGAAATCAACAATGTATGTTTTGCTGGACTAGTAAATATTATACACCCTTTAAAAAATAGCTTCTGCTTTGAGAACCTGCACTCTCACTGATATCCAGCAAACAAGTTAATTGTCCAGGTGTATAGCACTTGTCAGGTTTTGGACTCAGTTTATCAAAGTTTTTGGCTTCCAGTACTCCTCACTCACAAGCCCCATTGGCCACAAATCTTATTTTCGCACCACTAAAGCAGGTAACTTTTCATATCTGAGATGAAAAATGGCTATATGCTGTACAGATCTCTGTGTCTGTCATTTATTTGATACTCCTTTAGACATTTTATTTCCCAGGATGCAGTCTCCTCCTTATCTAACAGCAGGTCCTTTACTTTAGCTCAGGAGTGCCTGCGAGGAGGATGTTGGCAGGCCGGCTCTCGGAAAACACATGGGATTCTGTCCTCCGGCAAGTTCACTCTTCATCAATGTGTGCGAGGCACTCGCTCATCCAATTTAAAGTAGCGCACCAAGCCCATATGTCCAAAGTTAAGACTGAAAGTACTCAGAAACTAGCCCTTCATGTACTAGGTGTAAATGTGCAGATGCCTCACTTGGACAGGTACCAATCTGGAGCTTTATTGGTGATCTGTAGGCTATTTGAGACTGTCTCAGCAGTCTTTGAGCACAGATTAGAACCAGATCCTCTGGTAATGTTGTTTGGGGTTACTCACAGGAGTTGTGGCATGATTTTTATGCGTAAAATAATGAGTTAATTAATAAAATTTGGAGATATTTTTAATTTTAATACTTTAGAAAATATTAATTATCATTTCGCTATAGGTTTCTGTAAATAGTGAGTTATATACTAACTAATTATATTAAGTTATATATTAACTTGAATTAAATCACATCATGGTGTTATAGAATTATCAAAAGTTTTTTATAAGTCTCTACTGCTCACCAAGTCTGCATTTATTTGATCCAAAGCACAGTCAAAACAGTAAAATTTTGAAATATTTTTACTATTTAAAGTAACTGTTTTCTATTTGAATACATTTTAAAATGTAATTTAATCCTGTGATTTCAAAGCTGAATTTTTAGCATCATTACTCCAGTCACTTGATCCTTCAGAAATCATTCTAATATTCTGTTTTGTTATTGTTGAAAACAGCTGAGTAGATTTTTTTTTTTTCAGGTTTCTTTGATAAATAGAAAGTTAGAAGAACAGCATTTATCTGAAATATAGATCTTTTGTAACATTATAAATGTCTTTATTATCACTTTTGATCAATTTAAAGCATCCTTGCCAAATAAAAGTATTAATTTCTATAATTTCTTTCCCAAAAAGAAAAAAATAAATAGATTATACCGACTCCAAGCTTTTGAATGGTATAGCTTTTAATTTCAGATAAATGCTGGTCTTTGGATCTTTCTATTAATCAATGAATCCTAAAAAAATGTACTCAGCTTTAAATATTGATAATAATAATAATAATAATAATAATAATAATAATAATGTTTTTTGAACACCAAATCAGCATATGAGAATGATTTCTGGCGGATTAGGTGACACTGAAGACTGGAGCAATGATGCTGAAAATTTGGCTTTAAAATCATAGGAATAAGTTACATTTTAAAATATATTCAAATAGAAAACAGCTACATTAAATAGTAAAAATATATCAACATTTAGTTGTCTTTGCAGTACTTTGGATCAAATAAATGCAGACTTGGTGAGCAGAAGAGACTTGTTTAAAAAACATTTAAAACTTTACTTTTTAAAATCGGTTTCTCTAACATAAACACTACCGTTTTTTACTGTTACGATTATTTTAAAGAAAGTTATACTTATAAAAAGTTATACTATAAAGTTTATACTTCTATTTAGTAATTATGCATTTAACTAATCAAAAGTTATAAAATGATTTTTTTTTTTAATGTTTCAGATTTTAAGTAAACTATTTCAACATTTAAACAGTTTTCAACATTGATAATAATAAATGTCTTTTAAGCATCAAATCAGCACATTAGAATGATTTCTGAAGGATCATGTGACACTAAAGAAATATTTTCTGAAAATTCAGCTTTGTCATCACAGGACTAAATTACATTAAAAAATCAGATATAACAGTTACTTAAAATTTTTATAATATTTCATAATATTTCTGTTTTTACTGTATGCGAGCATAAGAGACTTAATAAGGTTAATAATTAAAAACCAAAACTTACCAAACCCAAACTTTTGAATGGTAGTGTAAATATTAATTCAATTAAACTGTATAAGTGACCCTGGATCACAAAACCAATCATAAGGGTCAATTAAAAAAAAAAAAAAAGTCTGGAATCTGAGGGTGCAAAAAATGTATTGAGAAAATTGCCTTTAAAGTTATCCAATTGAAGTTCTTAGCAATGCATATTACTAATCAAAAATTGATTTTTGATACATTTACAGTACACTCAAAAAAAAAATGATTCTTTAAACTAACTCAATTCAATTATGGACAGTGGTTCCAAACAACCAAATTGTTTTTTATTAACATAAGGATTTTTTTCAATCTATTCAAAATTATTCTGTTAAGACAACACAATTACATTAGGAAAATCAATGTGAAATAGTAATGTCCAACCAAATCAATGTAATCAATGTCCTTTAACTTAAAACCATTAAGTTTAGTCAGCTTGTTTTGGTTTACTAAAAAATAGGCCAAACAGCTCATAATTTATTCATGTCGCAATGCATGATGGGAGTCATGGATGAGTTCTGATTGGCTACAACATGGTTTTTTGGTGGTCACCGTTGTTGTGATTCTCACGCTGATTCTTCATGTCTGTGTGTCTAAAAGCAAAAAAGCTTTTTTTTTTCTTTCTTCATCTGTCTTATAAAGCCAAAACTGACAGATCTTTTGTTCACAGTTCTATTGAAATCTGTAAGGAAAAGTACTTAAGTCACTATATGATGATAGCTATTTTAAGTAAAGTCAATGCTACTTAATGACTTTTGTTCTTGACTTGTCTGGCTGTTATAACTCAGTAAAAGTAGCCAAACAAAATCTAACATTGAAGATTTAAGGGTCAAGAGCCCAACTAATGCAAACATTGACCACTATAATGGTTGCTTAATTTTTTTTTTCTTCCTCTTTTGGTGATTCTGCTTATTAACATCAGGGCCCGTATTCTTAAAGATTCTAAGAATCCTCTCAGAAAGCTTTTAATTTAGCTTAAAATTTCCTACGTAGGAGTCTTAGTTTAAGAGTGATTCAGGATCAATCTAAGAGCAACTCTGAGTAAAGAAAAGACAAAAACTTTTATCTTAGTGTGGAGGCGGGGTTGACCCCGTTGCAAGCTATGACACAGCCTTTTGAAGACTGTGATTGGTTGGTTGTCCAAGAAGGAAATAAAAGAGCACTTTTAAGTGTAGGGTCTAGTTTAAGCCTTCACTTTGAAATTATAGGCATAATTTTTCCTGTTTTACCGCACTACCGCACACACACATTATATAAGTTTATATATTTGATATGTTTATATATTTTTATTTACCACGCTGTTAATGTTGTATTTAATGTATTTGATAAGTAATGAACAGCAGCACATTAAGGTTGTGAAAGTGCTGTAATTGTTTGTGTGATCTCTTTGCTTATAGAAGGTTGTGAACATACCCAAATTATTACTGCTGCATAGCTGCATTGTTTCCAGTTGCCAAATAAGTTCATGTAATAAATCTAGTGATTTCTTCCATTTCTGCTCTATGTCAGAGATGTTAGCATGTCTCTAATAAAATCAGTCACAAACATTATATCTGCACAATCTCATGTGTAGCATCTTATAAAATCAATCTCATGCATTGTGTGCAAAATATTGCATTGCCCTCCTCATGTTTTGTCAGTGTTCTCCACTGCTAAAGAAACTCTTAAGCCTCTTAAAAGTCCTCGTCCCTACTCCTAACAATTTGGACCTTAAGACCTCTTTTAAGGGTTAAGAATCTTTCTGAATTACTTTTTTCTTTACTAGGATCTTATCTTTAATTTTAAGAGGAAACACCCACATTTCTAAGAATTTTCTTAGAATTTTGTCACTAGGAGCAACTCTTTGCACTAAGATTTTTTATGAATACGGGCCCTGGTGTCTGTAATAATGATCAATCATGACGTGTCTTCATCAAATACTTTAGAAATTGTCACATCCCGTTTTTGAATGGTGAAATTAAACCCTTTGCGTTACTTTAACAATTCATAATTAAGTAAAGTGGATAATTAAACAGCTTAAGTTATTTAAGCACAATACAATAGTGTTTTGGCAGACAACAAAATATATATATGTTGTTTTAAAATAAAATATTTAAATAAAACCAACAATGGCACAAAACCATTTTTTTGAGTGGAAATTTACTAAATCTCTCCATGGAACATGATCTTTACTTGATATTTTTGGCATAAAAGAAAAATCTATCCTTTTGACCCATACAATGTATTTTTGGCTATTGCTACAAATATACCCATGCTACTTAAGATTGGTTTTGTGGTCCAAGGTCACATATAATCTTAAACGTGTTTGTCAAAAGTTCCATAATTAAAGAAACTGTTTGGTTATTATTATTTACCTTCTGTCTACAAAATGGCAATCCTATTGCTTATCTCTGTCTTCCTGTTCATCTGTTTGTATTTGTCTGTCTGTATTTCACTTTCTATCCCTTTTTAGGCCAACTGGCATCGGTTGTGTGCGTGAATAGCTTTCGGACTGATGCCCATTATATCACCGAAGGTGAGGGCTGCCAGCTGTCCCTTTTTAACATCCAAGTATCATTGTTACAAATTACAGATTACAGTCAAAAATGCAAATGTGATATAAAAAAAAATTAAGAATTTCCTTCATTTGCTAAAAGGAACTTAGAGTGCTTGCTATCCTTCTGCTGAATTTGGCAACTCTATGGGTGTTCACAGGTCACCTGAGCAGAATCTATTATCAGGATGCCATAACCAGACTGAGTGGGGACAGCAGTGACTTGATAGACTAAGTTTAGCACCTCGGCCAACACAATTAGTGTGGATTATGAAACATACTTAAGAACAATTTTGAGACTGTACGAGATTGGTTCATTTGTTTGTAGCCAATGTTTCATTGGTGCTGAAAACTATGGATATCTGTAACTGTACATATGTTATGTCTTCATTTTGGAACTAAAACTATTCCATAGATTAAATATTACATAAAGATCAAATATTAACTAAAACTAAATGTAATGTTATTAAAAATGTAATAAACTAAAAAAGCTTTTCTTTATAAATCAATCAATAAAAGCGAAAGCACATGATATAAAAAAGACTAAAACTTATAGTAACATAAAACTGAACTATAACAATACAATTGAATTGTGAAATGTGAATTATTAGTATATAAGTAAAACTAAAATAACACTGTATTGTTTATATGGTATTAAATAGTTTCAGCTCAATTTGCCTCAAAATTCGCTAAGATTACTAATTTTGTCTCCCATAATGAGCTCATGGATCAGAATTAAGGAATAGGCGCTGAGGCAAGTACTTTAGTGGTGTTGTAATTTTGTGTTTTAGGACAAAATGCAATCAAAAGAGCCCTTAAAGCAACACAATTTAAAGAGGACTGATAACAGGAGGGAGGAAAGGATGGGGGAGTGGAGGGAGTTAAAATTATCCTCCCTAACGCAAATCCCTCTCAATCTGATCAGTGTGTTTGGAATAGACTAACTTGCCCCAACTCTGTGACTGACTGCAGGTAAGGGACCTTTTTGTTCTCTACAGAAAACTCATAGGCAACTTTCTAATGGAGCTGATTCAAATTTACTTCAGAAGGTATGGTTCAGATTGATTATCAGTGTCGTTTAGAAAGTGTGGAATAATTGTGGAGTTTTATTGTGTGATTAATGTTTGTTCAGCTTTGCATTACTTTTGTTCAGCATAAATAGCCACGTGGTTTTAGGAAAAGTTGTAGGAATATGTTTTGCTCTCACAAACTTAATCTAATTCTTCCATTTTGGAGAAATTTAAGCTGCTAAAATATTGGCATTTATTTGTTTATTTGTATTTGTAAGGGAAGGGAATTCTTAAAATGAGGTTTTAGATTGTGTTAGGTGTTTAGATATTTATTATATTGCTTATTTACAACGCATGGTTACGCACTGAGTAAATACAGTTGGTAAATGTCGTAGAAGAGGGAAAATGAACATTGTGATGGATATTTCAGTGGACAGTAACTGAAGGTGCTTGTGATAATGGTTCAGTTCAAGAACCTTAGGGTTAGCAATAGTCTTTTCTCACTTTATACACTAATCTGCAGAACCGTTTTCAATTGCCTTATGTAAACATGTTTTGTATAAAGACGTTTTGTACATATGTGACCCTGGACCACAAAACCAGTTTTGATATATTTATGGTAGGAAATTTACAAAATATCTTCATGGAACATAATCTTTATTTAATATCCTAATGATTTTTGGCAAAAAAGAAAAATCGATCATTTTGACCCATGTATTGTTGGCTGATGCCACAAATATACTGTACCCGTGCGACTTATGACTGGTTTTGTGGTCCAGGATCACATATATAACCATTGCGGCAAATGGATGTGTTAATAGGTTTAATATGTGGTCAACAAAGGACACATTACCTCATGAAGTACCGTGACCTGATACATTAGGTGAACAAATCTCAATATGTCTGTTCTAGGGACACCTGTTCATCTTAATCTTACTAACTCTGAGCAATGCCCTACATGGATGATTATTTAATGTTTAGGTTAAATTTTATTCATGCTACTGTAAAATTAGACAAGCAAGTACTGGGTAATAAACAACATACAGTACAGTTATATGGGTTACATGAACATTAAGTATTACTTTTTCTAACACTAGAGGGAGTTTAGAATTAACCTCACATCTTTAAAGCAATGGGCGATGCATACTAGTGAGCAGCCAGGAAGTCTTGTGGAATATAATAGCTGATTTGACCTGACCTGATGCAAGCCTGAATGCATCCTTTAATTTGAACCATCACAGATCTCAGTCTTGTTGGTCTCTCACATGATTCTTGTTTGCATACAAGAATAGCATTCATTTTGTGATTTTGATTTACATTGGCTGGCTATGGCTGGATTTTATTATTGCTTCATGCTTTTTTATATTTGTTTTTTGGTCCAAAGAAACAGTGTCCAGAGCAAAATCGCATTCAAAGTACAATTTCTGCTCACGTTGGTGCTCTTATTACCATTTGTCTACAATTAGACCAGGGCCCGTATCCCTAAAGAATTTTTGTGCAAAAAGTGGCTCCTAGCGGCCAAATTCTAAGAAAATTCTCAGAGTCATGACGTTTTCTTAGAATTTCCCCTAAAAGTGACACGAAAATCCCAGTTAATATAAAAGCTATTCCTCAAGATTCCTAGCGCTTAAAAGGGCTCCTAAGGCGAGATCTGCTAAGAGCAGGGAAGAGGACTTTTAGTGGCTTAGGAGTTCCCCTAAGCAGCTGCACAAAATGGCCAACAGAGGAGGCAGGAGAGATGTCCTGCAAACACTGGATGACAGGGAATTATTGAGACGCTACAGATTAAATCGTGCAGGAATCATGTTTGTGGTGGATCTCCTTAGAGATGCAATTACTTCACCAACTGGGCCAGCAACAAACCTTGCTCCTCAGTCCAGTTCGGCTTGCAATTCCTTTTTTTCTCCATTTTCTGTGTTTGTAGGATATTTGTTAACAAGCCTTCATAAATAGACCAGCCAGCAATCACAGACATTGATAAAAGCTGAGCCGTGTTACCCTCGTTAAGACCACACTGAGTTGTAACGTTGCAATTTCTACTTCATTAAGGACAGCCCCTTGAGATAGGCCATCTTGTTTTCAATGGGGTCCATATGGGAGTGAAAGTACAAAATATGCCAGCTAGGATATTAATATGAGCAAATAAGACACGAATCATTATTTGAACAGGGTGTAATGAGCTTAAGTTTTCACATATTTTAGATTCTAATGTTAGGCTATAACCCCTACAGCTTACTATTCATTTTCCAGATATTTTCTTGAATGTGAAATATTATTTACAATAACAGTCTGCATAAGATTCGAATGTATAATTATGTTTATTAATTTGCGGGTACATCCTTTGCTCATTATCACCAAAAGTTCATTTTCATCAAACTTGTAGGATCAACCAATCACGGCTTTTGAAATGATGACTCATACCTAGCAACGGGGTCAACCACACCTCCTCACTAAGATAGGATTTTCCATCCATTCCTTGCTCAGAGTTCACTGAAAATGTTCTGGAATCACTTCTAAGCAAAAACTCCTGGCAAGGAATTTTTTGGTTAAGTTAGGAGCTCTCTGAGAGGATTCTCAGAATCTTTAGGGATACGGGCCCAGACCTTTAACCATTAGTCTACCTTAGGGTTGCCAACTTCAGAAAAGGTTTTTAATTTGCTCATCAAGGCTGTATTTGTTTGATCAAAAATACAGAAAAACAGTAATATTGTGAAATATTATTGCAATTTCTAATATTGGTTTTCTATCTTAATATATTTTAAAATATAATTTATATCTGTGATGCAGCGCTAAATTTTCATCAGCCATTATTCCAGTCTTTAGTGTCACATGATCCTTCAGAAATCATTCTAATATGCTGATTTATTATCAGCGTTGAAACTGTTGTGCTGCTTAATATTTTTTGAAACCTGTGATACTTGTTTTAGGATACTTTGATAAATAAAAAGTGAAAAAGAACAGCATTTATTCAAAATATCTTGTCTAACCATATAAGTAATTACGATCACTTTTTATCCATTTAACACATTCTTGCTGAATAAAAGTATTTATTTCTTTTGAAAAAAATAAAAAAAAATTGTTTACATAAAATGTACTGAGCTCAAACTTTTGAAGAGTAGTGTATATTGTCACACGAAATGTCTGTTTTGAATAAACATTGTTCTTTTTAACTTTTTATTTATCAAAGAATCCTGAAAAAATATCACAGGTCCCAAAAAAACTTTTTCCAATATTGATTAGAGATCATTATATTAGAATGATTTCTAAAGGATCATGTGACTGAAAACTAGAGTATTTTTTTCAGTATTTTCAATCAAATAAATGCAGCCTTGATAAGCATAATTTATATATGCTTCTTTGATTACTTAAATACATCTCCAATGCTTGCATGCACTCAACTCTTTTAATATAAAAAAACATCTTATGCTGTACGACATATGCTTAAAGTGATGTAAATTCATTTAAAAAGGTCAATCAGGTAGGCTTTGTAAACACATGACCTATTTTAATGCGGTATCCATGATTTTAAAGCTAATCGTATGTAAAAGTGCATCCATGACATCTGTTTGTGACATGATACAGACATATTTAAGGAGCTTAGCACCAGTCTACTACCCTTTATCTAATTAATTAGCCAGACTATGAATGATTCAACAGATTAATTTAAGCATCAGTACAATTAGGTTGAGATCAAGGGCCTACAGAAGGACAGGTGTTACTGTAAGTGATTCATGAGACAAAGTTCATGTAGGCTATCTTGACCTTCTTTTATAGGTTCCTCCTTAAATTACCTGTAATAATTCTGACTGAAGTGTCAGAGTACAAAACAATTCACAAATGCATTTGTGCACTGCTAGATGTGGACTAAACATTAAGAAGTAAAAAGAACTGGTCAAAAATGTTTAATGTCTTGCAAAATAGGGATGAACAAAATGGTCATCAACTCATGATTATGAATAGTGAGCAAAAGAGACTTCTTTCATTTGGAATAATATTGTTAACCAATAAGTTGACCATAGCCATTGACTTTTTTTTCATACCATGGAAGTCAGTGGCTACCGTCATTCACCAGAAGTTTTTAAATGTAGAAAATTCAGTATGAAAGCCCCCTAAGAAACATGTCTGGTGGACTCTAATTATACAGCTGAAAGTCTCTTCCCATTTGCAGCTAGTTAAGCTGACTGTCAAAGTGTCCTTGGCAATCACCTTGATCTTTCACATTCTCACTCTGAGATTCTGTCTCAGTCCCACGAGGATGCCATGAGCTCTGTCTAACGATATGTCTAGGGTGGCGTGCCATACAGCGTGAGAATGAGAAGTAGGCGAGCCTCTTAGGAGTCTGCTGGCCACATGTAGAGTGTTTCTGAACTGGCTTATAAGCACCAGACTTCGACCCAACGCCACAGACACATGTGATCACGACAGTACTGCAGGAAGAGACTACCGTAAGCATGCCAAGCCAATTCACCATGGCCTTTAAGCCTTAGTAGATCCTATTAGACAGTCAACCTTGGGGACACAAGAGTGAGAGCCCCTTCCTGTGATGCAGTAGATCCTCAGGGAGAGACTTCCAGGTTGAAACTAGTTAGATCTTTTTTTCAAGTTGCTCCTTTTTAGGTTGAAATGCTTTACATGAGTTTTCAAATTTGAACTTAATTATGTTTTATACACTTATACATATATTACCGACTTTGTAAATATCACAGAGGGAAAACTGGCCATATTGCACTAAACAATGCACTAAATCTATCTATCTATCTATCTATCTATCTATCTATCTATCTATCTATCTATCTATCTATCTATCTATCTATCTATCTATCTATCTATCTGTCTGTCTGTCTGTCTGTCTGTCTGTCTGTCTGTCATTTATTTATCTGTTTATCTATCTATCTATCTATTTATCTATCTATCTATCTATCTATTGTTTGTTCGTTCGTTCAGTAAATTGTTCAACTGGTATATCGTTCTATCATTTGCTGTCAATGATATCTGTCAATCTATCTGTCTGTCTGTCTGTCTGTCTGTCTGTCTATGTATTAGGGCTGTGCAATATATCGAACGATATTGTGAGGCGCGTTTAGTCAATGAAGCCGGTGCTTTGATTAGTAGTAAATCTCCATCACGTGCGTTCCACTCAGGTTCCGCTGGAGCGGCAATTGATACACAGAGTAAATCTCTGACAAGCTACGCCATATCGAGCTTAATATCGATATTTAGCGCGATATGGCGTAGCTTGTCAGAGATTTACGTCTCTGTGTATCATTTGCCGCTCCAGCGGAACCTGAGTGGAACGCACGTGATGGAGATTTACTACTAATCAAAGCACCGGCTTCATTGACTAAACGCGCCTCACAATATCGTTCGATATATTGCACAGCCCTACTATGTATCTATCTATTTATCTATCTACCTATCGTTCATTTGTTCGTTCGTTCAGTAAATTGTTCAATTGGTATATAATTTGCTCTATCATTGTCTGTTTTTATCTATCTATCTATCTATCTATCTATCTATCTATCTATCTATCTATCTATCTATCTATCTATCTATCTATCGTTCGTTCGTTCGTTCGTTCGTTCGTTCGTTCGTTCAGTAAATTGTTCAATTGGTATATAATTTGCTCTATCATTGTCTGTTTTTATCTATCTATCTATCTATCTATCTATCTATCTATCGTTCGTTCGTTCGTTCGTTCGTTCGTTCGTTCAGTAAATTGTTCAATCAGTGTATTCAGTTCAATTCAATTCAGTGTATTGTTTGCTCTATCATTGTCTGTTTGCTCTATCTATCATCTATCTATCTATCTATCTATCTATTGTTTGTTCGTTCGTTCAGTAAATTGTTCAATTGGTATATCATTCTATCATTTGCTCTATCATTGTCTGTTTGCTGTATCTATCTATCTATCATTTGTAGTTTTGGTGTATCCTTTAAAATCTTCAGTAAAAACCCTAGTGATTGAGAAGTTAAGAGTGATCTGTGTCTCAGCATTTGTTCTGTTTGCTAATGTGCTAACTTTATATTGCCCCAGCTAGCACTTTACTGATGTCTTCCCTCTAGCATCAGTTTGCCATTCTCCCTATGCATCCTTCATTAACTACCTCTGACTGCAAGCTTTCTAAATTGCTTGGCTGGTAACATTATTTTGAAAGCCATCTTTCATCATTTGAATCAAGTTTGTGTACTTGTAGTCTGATTACAATAGCTGAGGGGGTTTTCAGCTGTTAGCGTCATTCACCCCAGGGGCACGTCTGACTCAGCAAGTTCATGTTGTTGACTGATCGACGCAGTAAGTAGAACTGAGCTGTATGTGAGCCCACTGCTGCCCTTTACAAGAAAGAAAACATGCTAGAATTATTGTGAATAACTCCAAAGTTTTTTTTCCTCCTAGGGGCACAGCTTCATTCTGACTGAAATCTCTTTTCTAATCTGCAGGGATGTGCCTGACAGAATCCGGAAATTAAAGGATTACTGCTAACTGCCAAACACTGGAGATCCGGTTTGCCAAATATTTCATCAGCCCGGGGTGAAAGAGCATTCAACAGGTCCTACTTCTGCTCTGTGTTTGAACACTGGAATGTCTGCGTTTGATGGATTTATCACCGTTCACAGTGAATATAACATTCTGTGCTCACAAAAAGTGATAAACACAGTGTAAACAATGCTTTTTCTGGACATTTCTTGTGGATTTCTAAATCCACTGATTGTTCTGCCATGACTTCTTTTCATGGTGCACATCCCACTGCTGTAAAAAAGAAATCGATAATGATGAAAAGTACAAATTATGCCATTATGGCACCGCCTTTCTCAGAACACATGAGCTGTGGAGGGATTTTTTGCTCACACTTTCTTCTTCTTCTCATATTATTATTATTACCTTCGGTTAGTAGCGTGCCAGGTTTGGAATATGACTGGGGAACACAACCCAAGCTTGTTTGCATCCCTATCCCTGCAGATGCAGACCCTAGTTGTTTCACACCAGGTGGGGCTTCGCATGGGACTTCGCATGGGGCTGCACATGGGACAAACAGCAATGGACATGCCAGTGGCCATGGGAATGGACATCACGGGACAGTTAGCGGGCCACCAAGTAGTCACAGCAGCAGTAGCAGTAGTAGTAGCCGACATCATGGCATATCCGATGAGGCCAAAGCCACCATCCTTCACCTGAGGGAGAGCCTTGTGCGACAGAAGGAGACCATCTTGGATCAGCGAGAGACCATTCGGGAACTGACCGCTAAACTGACTCTCTGCGAGAGCTTTGGAAGGGGACACCATGATGAAGATTATCACGGCCCTTCACAGCACAACTCCCAGCATTCCCCACACCACTATGATGCCCACCATGCTGACCCACACTTTCCTTTAAATGGGCATCGCAATGACAATCACCGAGGCAAATCTCCATATGTGAGCAAACATGGCTTTTCCCCAGAACAGACAGGAAAGACCCTGCAGGCCCTGAAGGAGAGGCTGGAAAATCTTCAGGTGGGAGGGTTTAAGCCTATAATATTGATAATAATAATAATTCTAAAAACACATATACACACTACTTTTCAAATATTTGAAGTCGGTAGGAGTCTCTATGCTTACCTGTATTAAAAAAAAATACAATAAAACAGGAATATTGTGGAAATATTATTACACTTTCAAAAAACTGAATATATTTTAAAACATAATATACTCCTGTGATCACAAAGCTGAATTTTCAGCATCATTACTCCAGTCTTCAGTGTCACATGATCCTTCAGAATTCGTTCTGATGCTGATTCACTGCTCAAGAAACATTTCTTATCATTATCAGTGTTGAAAACGGTTGTTCTGCTTAATATTTTTTTGGAAGCTATGATTGTTTCATTCTTCAAAATGTATTGTAACATTATAAATGTCTTAACTGTCTCTTTTTAAAAAGTACAATGCACTTTTGAACATTAGTGATTCAATTAAATTATTTTAGGAAATATTATTTCCATGACTTTCCCAGGCATGAAAAAAATCACCATTATAAAATGACCTGATATTTCCAGATTTTCCAGCTACTTGGATTTTGCCTTTAGGGGTTATCCTGCATGTCACAGGCTGATCTGTATTCAGGACAACTTCTCAGCATGACATAAGCTCTTTTCCCTTTTTTGTAACGTACACTTGGGTGGCTTTCAGTGCCAGAAACAGATCATTGAATACAGTTTTCCGTTTAGGCAGGCCAGTCTGGATTTGCTTATTTAATTAGCCAGATCCCTACCCTTGAGAAAGCACATCAATATAATAATGAAATTCTAATACATATAATACTTATACATAATACATATACATATAATAATAAATACTATACAGTTGATCCTTTGAACCAGCCACAACTGACCCTTCACAAACACCCGCCCTAATTCCTTATCATTGCTGTGTACAACAAGCCATGGCGCCTCACGCAGTGAAAAACTGACAGTGCTCTGACAGACAAGACAGAGCAGGTTACTATTGGTATGAAACAAATCCTTTTTTTAAAAGAAATTCAAGCAATAAATACCATTTTGTGGCTCTTTAATATGCTGTGACAGATCACTGCAGCACGTGAATCAATCTCTTCCTCTTTACAAGTTATAGTAGAAAATAAACACGAATGAACATTACAAGGTATCTTGTTTCAATTATGATTGGTCAGATCGCCTGTCAATCAAACTCCCTGCAACGGGTGAATTGTGACACTTTCATTAAATACGGTATGCAGTAAAAACTCTTCTTTTTTTAATTGGTCTGTAGTACATGAATGAATTGCTGATGAAGCGTTTAATGTTGTAGAAGTGTCATCAAGTTTGCACTGTGCTTTACAGCTCAGATATTCTTGCTGTTTGACCGCAAGGTTTAAAAGAATTGTTGTCTTTAAAAGAAAGTGCATGTAATGTATGCTGGTGATGGCACTCTGCAATGTGCTAGTTGCTGCCATCACCAATTAGCCCCATCTGCCTTGATAAGCCATTAAGCGCAGAATGCTGTGGCGCTGAGTAAAGCTGGATTTGCTGCGACTAATCAGAGGAAAGAGTGCTGACTGTGAAGGAGGGGCTGTCTTGTGATGTCATAACACTTGTTTGTACTAATACAGGGGTTTTCAAACCTGTCCTGGAGCCTCCCCTGCCCTGCACATTTTGCTTGTCTCTCTCATCACACCTGATACAATACACCTGATTCAAATCATCAGCTCATTAGTAGAGACTGCAAGACCTGAATTGGGTGTGCCTAATAAGGGAGACATACAAAATGTGCAGGGCAGGGGAGGCTCCAGGACAGGTTTGAAAACCCCTGTACTAATACATTACCGTTCAAGTTTGGGGTCAGAAAGATTGTTTATGTTTTTTAAAAGAAGTCACTTTTGTTCACTTGGGTTGCATTTATTTAATTGAAAAATTTGGTAAAAACTTATAATGTGCAATATTGAGAAAAATTATTAGTAATTTCCGCTTAAAACAAACTTCACAAATGCCTTAATATCACGGATTTGGTAGTTAAAGGTTTAGTTCACCCAAAAATGAAAATTAGCCCATGATTTACTCACCCTCAAGGCATCCTAAGAGTATATGACTTTCTTCTTTCAGACAAATTCAATCGGAGTTACATTAAAAATGATCCTTGCTCTTCCAAGCTTTATAATGGCAGTGGGTTGGTGTTTCTGTTCAACAGTCTAAAAGAAGTCCAATAAAGTGCATCCATCCGTTATAAAAAAGTGCTCCACATGGCTCCGGGGGGTGGATAAAGGCCTCCTATAGCAAATCAATTTTTACAAATCAATCAAGCTTTTGTAAGAGAAATATCAATATTTAAGACTTAAAGTGCTCCTATTATGCTATTTTAAAGGTTGTTAATATTGTTTTATGAGTCTCCTAAAACAGGTTTACATGTAGGCCTATGCAAGGTCAAAAAAACACTTTAGTTTTCTACAAAAATAGATTTAATTTTACCTCATTTCTAAATGAATCGTAAACGACTCGTGCGAAGCAGTTCGAAGAATCAGTCTCTCTAAACCCCTCCCTTCCGTGAGCCCTCACTGCTGTGATTGGTCAGACGACGCAGTCCTTTATGATTGGTCTACGTTTCGTACAGCGCGTCGGAAACGAAAAGCCTGTTGCCATAACTGAATGACAGCCCTGGAGACTTGTCAATACATAGAAAAGATGGCATCTATTGTACCTTACCACTTCGAGCCGAAGTCTGATGATGAAACGGTTGATGTGGCTGATTGATAAGAAACTGATTCGCAAGCACGACTGGAGAATGCTTCAACTAGTTAGCACAGACTACCGTGGAAAGTTCTCGCAATTTGCTTATGAAAGTGATCCGGGCACACCTCTATGTTGTAAACTTCAACATTCCATAAGGCATTACACTGTAAAATCATACGCCATCCTTTATTATTACTCCAACTAGAAGACAGTCAAGCTGCATCAGTCGATACATTTTTAGACTACAGTGGGCCACCGGCTGAACAACATAACTATAGAAGTGTGAGTTAGCCAGTTAGCAAGACACCTGCAGGGTTTACACAACATAACATACACAACTATGTATTTTGAACAATCGCTAAAAAATACAATCGTCAATTATTAATCATACTTACAGGTAGAGGTTCAAAGGAGCAAGCCTCTGATAAACTAGGAGCAAGCGTTTGGTGAATCACGCGTTGTACTTCCCGAGTTTGTAAAAGCAGTCATCAGTAAAATGACAGGGACACAACACAAGATTGAAATTGTACTGCTGAGGTGTTGTTGAAAAAATGAATGTTAACCACTGATCCTTTTAGATTCATCTTTTGGAAGTGATTATAAAACAAATTTACTCTCACAGCGTAGAATACAGCATCTTCTCGACATGATGTTAACCACATGGAAATTTTACTGCGTTTGTGGGCAGGCAAGTTGTACGCGACGTAGAATGTGGGCGGACATTATGCAACTGTGTTAATTCTTGACATGCAGCCGTAACAAAATAAGATTCGAATTCCTGACGAATCGTTTAGGCAATTGTGAGCCGACTCACAATTTTTATTTTTATTTTATAGACAATAACTTTATTTATCATGCTCTGTCGGCTTCACAACTTTGCAGGTAGTTTATGTTCACATGCAGCTACATGACACACAGCATGAAAGGTGATTTTTGAAAAGGCATAATAGGAGCACTTTAAATATACTCACCCACTGTCATTATAAAGCTTGGAAGTGCCAGGCCAATTTTTAATATAACTCCGATTGGATTTGTCTGAAAAAAGAAAGTCATATACACCTAGGATGCTTTGAGGATGAGTAAATCATGCGCTAGTCTTTATTTTTGGGTGAACTAACACTTTAAACTTGTGTGTTGAAGAATTCAAAACATTCGTAAAAATAGGGCGGGGGCGCACACTCACTCACAGTTAGGTTGGTTGGTAGCAGGTGTACATTACCAACTAAAATTTCGAATTTTTGTGAATTTGAAAGTTTGTGTGAGAATTGCTTTACGAACAATGTACACAATTCATTCTGCTCTTGTTTCATGAATGAACATTTTAAGTGTTTAAAATCTTGCCAGAACTGTATATTTTTATTCATTGTCCTTTTTGTTCTTATAGGCAAGAAATTCTTCCAGTTCCTATTCAAGTTCATTGAGAGACCTTCTGCAGCGCAAGATTAACGCACTGGAAGAACAGCTCCATCATCACTATGACAGTCACTACAGTCACAGTGACCACAGTAATGGAAATGGTCATCGTGAGGATAACCATGGCAGTGATGAACACCATAACAGCCACCACAATAGCCACCATGAAGACCATCATGATAACCATGACACCCACCAGCCAAACCATCATGACGACCATCCCTCCAGCAGTCATCGTAACTACCATTATAGTTATCGCTACGACCGTCACAGCGACCACCACGATGATCACCACGATGACCACCATGGCAATCACCAAGACAATCATCAAAGTGGCCATGATGATCATCACGACAGCCACCACAACAACAACAACAACCACCATGATGATCATCACGATGATGGCCATCATGGCAATGGACACCATGATGATGGACACCATGGAAATGATGATCATGTTCTCCAACCACAAACCTCATTCAAACCACCTGGGTCTAGAGCGCCTGTCCGTGGAGCCATCAACAAATTAGACTCAGTGCTGAGTAACCTTCACCTCAAAGCTCCAGAACCAGGTGATATGTCCTAAAAGTAGTACAAAATAGAATTGAATTAAAAAACTAATATGTAATTTATGTTTGGATTTAGAATACTAAAGTATGGTCTTATTTTTCATGTTCCTGGAACAATTTTGAGATCTGAATGGGTTAAATGCAAAGAGTTTATTTAAATACCCTGCTTCCAGGAGATCTGAGTCTCCAACTGCCTTTTAAGATTTCAGTGGAGATTTTAGATGTTATGCTGCTGAGAAATGCAATCCCGTTTCACAGTTTCTTATTTTCATCTCTAACAGGACCAAATAAGAAGCTCAAGAATCCTGATGCTTTTCAGATTGGCTTCCCGATGCGCACCAACTACATGTATGGGCGAATCAAGCGCACCCTTGTGAGCGAGATCTTCGCCCTCACGATCTGTCTTTGGTTGAAAGGGGGCTCAGGTCCTGGGATCGGAACTCCATTCTCCTATTCTGTTCCAGGCCAGGCCAACGAGCTTGTCCTGATTGAATGGGGCAACAATCCTATGGAGCTGCTGGTGAATGACAAGGTAAAGAAATCATCCAATTATAAAACCGGGATTGTGTAATGAAAGATTAACGCTCTAGATTCATTAAACACAGACAAAAAATAGCTTAGAAGTTTAAACTGATACAATCCAACATGTCATAACATTAGATTAAGTAATTGTGATCAAATGCATTGTTAAAAAATGCTAGACCTCACAGTTAGGAAAAAGGGGTCACCAGACTTACCCTGATATTGCCCTTGTACTGCCCTTGCAACAGTCTGCAAAGCTCTCTCTTCCTCTTGGCTTCTCAGCCATTTGCATCATCCTGCTTAATTAGTTAATGGCTTATCCGTGGTTTACGTGTGAATACCTTCTGTTTTTTAAACCGGAAGAAGACAGACCTCTCAATGACTGTTTACATGCTGTCAACAAAACGGTTTGCAACTAATGCCAGCGTGCTGCTGAAGTCTACAGCTAATAAACACTAATTATGAGGTTTGTTAAACCCACAAATTCTGTCATACACACTTTCGCATATTTGTTTAAAGTTTACATACACATTGCAGAATCTGCAAAATGTTCATTATTTTACCAAAATAAGAGGGACCATACAAAATGCATGTTATTTTTTTATTTAGTACTGACCTGAATAAGATATTTCACATAAAAATGTTTACATACAGTCCACAGTGCTTCAAAAGGAAACACAATGCATGAAAAGCCAGGGGTGTAAACTTTTGAACAGAATGAAGATCTGTACTTTTTTCTTATTTTACCTAAATATCATATTTTTTCATTTATTACTGCTCTTCAGAAGATACTTACATGTTTCCCAAAAGACAAAATAAGTTAAATTTTTTATCTGATCTTCAAATTCCAAAAGTTTTCACCCCCCAGCTCTTAATGCATCGTGTTTTCTTCTGGAGCATCATTGAGCATTTGAACCTTCTGTAACAGTTGCCTATAAGTTCAGTCCCTCAGTTGTCCTCCATGTAAAAAGATGGATCTCAAAATCACACAGTATTTGTTGGAAAGGGTTCAAATACACAAAAATGCTACAAAACCAAAAAAATTGTGGGACCTGAAGGATTTTTCTGAAGAACAGCGGGCAGTTTAACTGTTTGGAACAAACAAAGGACTCATGAACAACTATCACTAAAAAAAAAAAAAAAAACAGCTGTGGAGCATTCAGATAACAACACAGTATTAAGAATCAAGTGTGTTTTTATAAATTCAACTATTATTTTATCTTATAAACATATTTAATGTGAAATATCTTAATCAGGTCAGTACTAAATAAAAAAAAATAGCATGCATTTTGTACGACCCCTCTTATTTTGGTCAAATAATTAACATTTTGCAGATTCTGCAAGGCGTATGTAAACTTTTGACTTCAGCTGTATATGCGAAAGTGTGTATAACAGAATTCAATATACTACAGTTACAAAACGCTGTATTTTTAAAAGATATACTCTGCTTTTGCCCTTGTGCAGGCTGTTACTCTTCCTATTTCTCTGACGGACAGTAAATGGCACCACCTCTGTGTTACGTGGTCCACGCGTGACGGCATGTGGGAGGCTTATCTCGACGGTGTGAAAAGGGGCTCTGGAGAGAATCTGTCCCCATGGCATCCCATTAAACCAGGAGGAGTCTTCATCCTCGGACAGGAGCAGGTATGTCTCATAGAATGAGTCAGTTATTGACAAAACAAACTCATGCTAACTTGCGTCTCTCTTCTACCCAGGACACTCTGGGCGGTCGTTTCGATGCCACACAGTCTTTTGTGGGCGAGATGTCAGATCTGCAGCTGTGGTCCCGTATGCTCAGCTCTACCGAAATCTACAACCAAGCATCCTGCTCCAGCCACCTCACCGGAGATGTCATTACCTGGAGCGAGTCCATGGTGGAACTTCACGGAGGTGTCACAAAGTATCCGTTCGACCCTTGTCATTAGGGAACAAACAGAGCCTGGTTCTCCATGCCTCTGCTTAACTTGCAGCTGGAAAGGTGGACAATTATGAATCCAGGTGAAAAGGCAGAGGAGAAGGACTCAGACTGCAGTCGTTCCTGCAAGATAATAGGATTTAAACAGGCCTACATAGGCCACTGGCATTTAACTAAGCACTTTATTAGTTTAAGTGTCTAAGAATTACATACAGCATATCGATAAGCACTTAGGATGTCAACAGACTGGTTGAACTCCATTCTGTGTTTTTGATCCACTTCCAAACACTAATGGAAGAACTTCAGTATGCTGAACGTGCAAAAACACTCCACAACGACAATTAATTACGGTTGGCATGTATTGTTACAATAAGGCTGGACAACATGTTCTATTTTTATATCTATATGGTGAAGTGAAATAAGTGAAATTTCTTTTGGTTGGTTACACCCATTTGGTTTTTCCCTCTAGGAGGCAGCAGTGAGTTTTAAAGGCCTACTTCAGTGTTACAATTAATTTTTTTATATAAGCCAGGACTTCAGTAGGTTATAACCTGAGGTGCTCTTTTAGTCTTGCAAATTAAGAATAAGTTGTGCTGGAGAATAAATCAATTGTATGGTTTTTATGTATACAAATTTGTATTACAGAAAAGTTGAAAATGTGCATGCATCATATTGCATTTTTTTCACATGTATACTGTAATGTACAAGATAACAAGTGTGTCTGTGTGCAGGTGGGCTGCTGTTATGGGTTTCTATACAGTATGCACATGCCACAAAACTAGGATCTGAAAAAAAAAAAAAATAAATGTGAGGTGTCCATAGGGGAACTAAAGAGACTCTTTCTGTCTATCTCTCCCTTCATTTTTATAATACATAATGCAGTTTTTTGTGGTTAAACACATGCATGTATAGCTTAAGAAACAATATCAGGAGTACTTGTCACTGTGAATGTAAAAAGTTGATTGCATGTTGCAGCTTTTATTCTGTGAGTTATACACGTGTTGTAGTCATTTGTTTTGATGGCAAGTCAAACAGATTTGTGTTTGATTATGGAATGATGAAGCATTGGTTTGAAGCATTTTGATTACAGTAACACTTATATACATTGTTTTGTGTCATGTGGAGCTGTGAAAAAAAAAAACTTTAACATGCAGTTTTTTATGTTTACTAAATTTTTCATTATTACTGCAATATAATTAATAACAAACATGTCATTATGTAACAGGTGATAAGAACCATTTCATCTTTGTAAATATAGAGTTTTGGCCCTAACCCACCACAGCAGGACATTTTGTGAATTGTATGGTTTCTAAATTTAGGTTTATTGCTTACTGTGAATTTCCATTTGTCTAAAAACCATATCACACCTCTTTAGGACACGTGTTATTCTGGGCAAAGACTCTCAGAATTCATACCTCCAGCAGTTTATTAAAATGCTGCTTTTTATTGTTATAAATTTAACCTATAATCTGGAAGTATTTTTAGATGCACTTTCACTATTAAAACCCATTTATTGTTTTGAACTTTTTAAACTAGATGGTCAAATGTACACACAGAGATAGCCTACATTTGTATATATATTTGTCTTCATATCAGATGGACTCTTTACAGATTTACCAGTTAGATAATCTGGACTCCATAAATCAACTGGTAAAACCGCTTAACCTCGCCTTTGGTGTATATCTGTATCCAAATGCACTAATTTGTTTTTGTTTGCTTTTTTCTGTTTTTTGTCCCCTCTCTTTTTTCTTTCTAATATATTTTATGTATATAGCAGATATATGTATATTTATTATATTTTTACTCATTATTAACAGTATGTTTGGGTATGTCTTCAATGCCTTTAAGCCAAAATGTACAAGCTTAACTTGAGACAAGCATGTATTTAATTATTTTTAAATAAAGTAATGGTTTTCAACTAATCAAAGTGTTCTTTAAAATTAAAAGAAATGTCAATTACATGGTTTCTTGGCTGGCCAAAGACATAAACATGGGTTCGTTTTATATATATATATATATATACACTGTAAAAAATTTGCTGTAGTTCTGCAGCTGGTTGCCAGTAACTTACTGTAGATTTTTAATTTATGTTATTTACTGGCAACAGTTTGTTCAAAGTTAAATGAACATTAAACATTAACAAGTCTTTGTCTTTACAGAATAAAACTATAAAATAACAACCTAATGCAAAGCATTCTGGGAACCAGAAACCTTCATCAACCTTTTTCAGTTTTTTTCCTTCAGATTTTGGTTCCCAGAATGCTTTGCATGAGGCTGTTATTTTAGTTTTATTCTGTAAAGATAAAGACTTGTTAATGTTTAATGTTCAATTAACTTTGAACAAACTGTTGCCAGTAAATAGCATAAATTTAAATCTACAGTAAGTTACTGGCAACCAGCTGCCAGTAATACTGTAATTTCTACAGTTTTTGTTTACAGTGTATATATATATATATATATATATATATATACAGTCAAGCCCTGGCAAATTTTGACTTAAAGTTACTTTTATTTTTAAGTTTTTTTTTTTTTTTTTTTTAAGTCCAAGCTGTTCTAAAGCATCCTAATTACCCTGATTCATTGGGAACAGCTGCTTTAAGCAACTCAACAAGTGAAAAACAGAAGCTCTCTGCTGTTGGTTTGTGGACAGTCATGGCTAAGACAAAGGAGCTCACTGAGGACCTGAACCCGTGGCTACAGTGCAAAGTATTATTAAAAAATACAAGACGTTCTGCACTGTGAAAAATCTCAGAAGATGTGATCGGAAGCCAAAAGTGACACCTGTGCTGGCCAGGAGGATAGTGAGAGAGGTAAAAAAGAATCCAAGGATCAGCACCAAGGCCATCCTGATAAATCTGGGCTCTGCTGGTGGCAACATCTCATGGCAGACAGTCCAACAGATGGGTTCCACGGATGCAGACCAAGGAAGACACCACTCCAGATAGCCCACTTGGCCTTTGCAAATGCTCATCTGGACAAAGAAGAAGACTTCTGGTCTTCTGTTTTATGGTCAGATGAAACAAAAATTGAATTGTTTGGCCACAATG
>NC_133377.1:32128782-32178782 GCF_049309525.1 Garra rufa
ACAACAGGTGAGGAAAAACATTTAAATTTAGCCAAAATGTCGATGAAATCTAAATTAATGAAGCATCTGAAATCAAATGAGACTGAACGGCAGGGCCATAAATGATGGCGTGGAATATGCACAAAGGTGAGTGAGAACAGGAGGACTGGGGCTCTCATTTCGTTCATTTAAGCTATAAATGTTTACAAAGATTAAGTTGTGACATTACGCTGATTCAATTGGTGCTGATTATTTCATCAAGTCAAGTCAAGTCAAGATTATTTATACAGCGCTTTTTACAATACAAGTTGTGTCAAAGCAACCTTACAGTATTAAAATAATAAAATAAAATGTCAATAAAAGTGCAAAAGTTCCATATTGCAGCAAAGTCAAATTGGAGAGGACTCATCTGGTTCCCGTGGCCTTGTGCCGGTGGCCGTTTAGGGTAGGAGTTCTTTCTGATGATCTGTCTCTGGGGCTCATCTAGTTGACACGGTATCCGCTGACATTCGGCTGTAGGTGTAGGTGTCATCAGGGATATATTAACGGTGTAATTGTATATAGTAAGGAAATATAAAGGTCTCGTAAATTTCCTCACGTAGCCTACCTGGTTTAAATTTAGCAGTCGAAAAAGTGCATATTTTGGCATGTTATCACTTCGAAGTAAGTGCCACTCGTCAGGATGTTTAGTTTTATCAAAATCTTTCGATAAACAGTGTATTCTTTTTTCCAACATCGTACTTTAATAAACTGTGTGACTGACAGAGAGTTACACTCCATTACATCATGTTAGATGATGAAAGCTGTCATTTAAACAGGCTTTGCCCCCTAGAGGACGAGATCTTACTGCATCGAGACAAATGCTAGCCATCTTTAACTGCTTTTTTTTTATTAAAAATGTTTAGTTTTGATATGCATATGTATTTATTTATTGTTTGTTTGGTAGGTATACAGTTTCATGGCAACTTAGGTATACATACATATTTTTCAAAGCTTCTGGGTATACAATTATTAGTAGGACCTTATTTAAATGAATGAATGAATGAACAACTCAGCCAGAATAAGAAATCCTTCATATGATCTTTACAACAAGAATGCTCTTCACAGCCAAAAATTGAAAATGCATTGAATCTATAGTGTCTGCAAATTTTGGGACTAGACAGCTAGATTGCAGATAACCAGTCGCATTGTGTCTGTCCGGCACCCAGGGGACATCAGCTCACCAGCTGTTCCCTCAAAAATGGCCAAAAGAGAGTCTGTGAGACACCCAGTGTTTAATAGTGACTGAAATACAGAACAACTGCAGTTTAAGTAAAATAATCTACTATATCATCCCCAAACTATCTGTAATTGTAACATTTACAGTCCTTTCGCATCACGTTTTGTGAGAGTAGTTACACAACACTGACAGCGAAACATGCATTTTTCACTGGGTTACTCACATTTAGGGAATGAACATTGAGATGTCAATAAATTCATAAAGGCAAAAAGCAATTAGTCTCTTGTACTGTTTGGAGCCGGGGCAGAGGTTTTGTCATGTTTAATGGTAATGAGTGGGAGATGGCAAACAAAAGAAACCTTTGCATAAGAAACAGCCTTTGTCTGCCTGACCTTTTCGAGTACTTTGATGATTGGAAATATATATAAATTTGCCTTGCACATTTAAAAGAGTAGTTCACTTTCAGAACAAAAAATTACAGGTAATGTACTCACCCCCTTGTTATCCAAGATGTTCATGTCTTTCTTTCTTCAGTCATAAGGAAATTATGTTTTTTAGTAAAACATTTGTTTGGTGGGGGTGAGTACATTATCTGTAAATTCTTGTTCTGAAAGTGAACTACTCCATTAAATGTGATGTGTGTGTTGTAAATAGAGACTTTTAGAAAAATGCAATAAGAAAAATAGATTTTCAATTAAATTGATCAGAGTTTGTGAATAATGAAATGGCTTAAACTGGGATGGCTTGTCCTGTTTAACCTTTATGAAATGCTCTATGGTCAGTGACAATTCCATGTAAAATGCATAGCATATAATGTGACTTGAAAAATTAAATCAAAAGGAAACTTGTTTGAAAAAAATATCAAATTTCAGTATATATTTTTTTCTGACTCACCATCCTATTTGCAGAAGCAACCACTTTAGTGGTTGTTGGGACTAGACCACTAAGGCCTCTAAGTGCCTAATGCATTATGAATTTTTAATTATTTACTATTGTCAATAAGTGTGCCAATAAAAATGATTTCACAAATCTACAGTACACATTTCTGTGAGAATTATATGACAGATGCCCTATTATTATGCTAATGTTATTGAATTACAAGCTCTGACGGTGCAGTTGCACGCTGCGTCCTGAGGATGGCAGAAAAGTATCTTTTTTTTTAGAAATCCCATCACATAATGTGAAAAAAAAATGTGAACACCTCTTGTAACACAAAACCATACATTGAAGTTTGTGTTTTAGACTTGTATGCCTATTATGCTTAACTGTACTTCAAAATGTACACTACCAGTCAAAAGTTTTTAAACAGTAAGAATTTTAGTGTTTCTTCAGAAGTCTCTTCTGCTCACTAAGCCTGCATTAATTTGATCCAAAATACAATTCAAAGCTGAATTTTAGCATAATTATCCCAGTCACATGATCCTTCAGAAATCATTTTAATATTCTGATTTGCTGCTCAAAAAACATTTATTATTATTATTATTATTATTATTATTATTATTCTGTTTAAAACAGTTGAGTAGAATTTTTCAGATTTCTTTGATGAACAGAAATTTGAGAAGAACAGCATTTATCTGAAATATAGATCTTTTGTAACATTATAAATGTCTTTATCATCACTTTTGATCAATTTAAAGCATCCTAAATAAAAGTATTAATTTCTATTAATACCAGAAAATAAATAAATAAATAAAAATTATACTGAGCCCTTGAATGGTATAGTGTATAATGCCACAAAAGCTTTTTATTTCAGATAAATGCTGATCTTTGGATCTTTCTATTCATCAAAGAATTCTGAAAAAAAAAAATATTTATAATAATAATAAAATTGTTTCTTGAACAGCATATCTAAATATTAGAATGATTTCTGAAGGGTCAGGTGACACTGAAGACTGGAGAAATGATGCTGAAAATGTAGCTTTGATCACAGGAAGAAATTACATTTTAAAATCAAATCAAATATAAAGCAGTTATTTTAAAAAGTAAAAATATTTTACAATATTACTGCTTTTGCTGTATTTTGGATCAAATAAATGCAAGCTTGGTGAGCTGAAGAGACTTATTTAAAAAAAATTAAAAATCTTACCGTTCAAACACTTTTGACTAGTAGTGAAAGAAATTTGATATGATATTTAATTTGATAATACGATTTTAAGTTTTCTTTTTTTAGTTTTAAAAGGTTTTTTTCATATTTGATTTCATGTTTAATTAAATGTTAAAATATTAAAATACATAAGACACTATTTATTACCAAATTTTTCTTAATGGCAACAAACGTGAACAGATCTTATCATCATACACCCTGTAATAGCTCATGGAAAAACAAGTGAACACAATAAAACCCACAATGGGATACAATAAAGAAAAATTTGAACTAAGTTCAAAAACAAACTAAGGCAATTATATTTATTACTATTTTTAACATTTTCTATTTTGCTAGTTCCCTTTTTTTTTTTTTTTTTTTTACATGAAACACAACATTGAATAGACTGTAATACATTTTAAATGCAGACATTCACTTTGAATAGTACAAAACAGCAGGTTCCCAATGTTAACTGTTGTTTTTTTTTTTTTTTTTGTCCTGGTAATTGGTGGAAATGTTCAATAACTAACCAATACTTGTACAGTAGCCTATACATGCATGCACACAAAGTTAACTATAAAGAACCATATCCTGACAAAAAGTGACGACTAGCCCAATCTCACAAAGTGGATTTAAATCTATAAAAACCAACACAATCTTTTACAGTGAACATAAATAAGATGTATATAATGATGCAACTCTCTAGTGTTATAAAATCATCCTGAGTCTTGTGACTCCTTCTGCAGTAGAATTTGGGCTGTTGTACTGCAGAATTTGATACTGCCATGACTCACGTGCGTCTTTGAGGCCTGAATAAACGCAAGTGGGATGTGCCTACTACGGTTTTCAACGGATAGATGAACAAAGAAAAAAATATAAGAAAAGGTGAATATTATATAGTACAGTAATAGGATTTTTCACACTACTTATTTCGCTCTACAAATTCCAGGAAGTAAAAGCCGCATGGCTGCATTCACTGGAGTTTGTGGTACCCGGCGCTGCATCCATTTGGTAGCACCCGTCAGCTGATGCTCTATCAAGGTCACCCGCGCAGAGCATCATGGGCGGCGGTATCGGATGCTCTTGGTCCCACCCCACGAGCACAATCCGCATCCCAACCGAAACCTCGCCGAATAAGGTATTCCCGCATCACGAGGCGCTGTGACGGAACAGCTGTCACAAGGCATGATGCGAAATACGAGTCGCGGATAAATAAAGGGGCGGGGGTGAGGTTTTACGTGCGCGACCGGCGGTATTCCGTCAAAGGAGAACGTGCGGTTTGTCGTGTAGGCTGCGTGTGACGAATAAAAGAATACATCATTGACGGAGCGCAATTCTATAGACTTCAGTGCCAGTGGGTCAGTGGAGATACGTGCACACGCGAACGGGTGGTCACGACGCAGGAGAGATAAGGTAATTGCAGCATCAACTGATGATATACATTTAATAATATGCATTAGATTTACCACAATAGCCTGATGCTGAATATTGCAGTAGCCGGATCTTCTATGATCTTATTTGTCTGTTTAGTAGCCTATGAATTAATTTGTCAGCGTCTTATTTAAGTGGAAAAGAGTGATGAATATCGTGGTTAATGTTAAAATATTACATGCACAGTGTGACCTGTAATAGTAGGCTATAGTAGTGTTAATAAAAATGTATTATTTTGGCGTTTAAAAGTAGCCTACGAAAATATTTATTTTTACACGTGTAAAATGTTTAATGTTCAAAAGCAGGTCTGAGGTGAAGAAGATGCTACCAAATCAACTTGCCAAAAAAGTAGAGTCAGCAATGTTCAGAAACACCTGTTGTAAGACAGCGTAGTTTTGGGGGTTTATTTAATTAAAATGTTCATGTTTTCTTTTATTTTTGCGGTTTTACACTGTAAAATAAAGGTTTCATATAAGTACGTATTTTTTTACACAAACGTTCGTTCCAAAACGGTTTAAAAAAATATTTTACTACAAAAGTTCGACTGAAAATGTAACTATACAAACAATATTCGAGCTTTGTTGTTTATTTCAGAATGAAATATTGAAACATAAATGCTACTGTCGTTATTTAACAATTAAATTATACATTTTAATATCATAGGCTTGTGTGTCTCTATAACGTTTGTGCTTCGCTTAAAACTTGTCTGGATGTTGCGAGAGATGCTACAGATTGTTTAGGGGATAATACGTTGTGTGACACTGTGTGTTGTCCCACATTACTTAAAAGACGCTAATTGTAATGTTTTACAATTTTACAGTTTCTAAAAGCAAAATAGTGAGGAAGAGCATCGCATCTCGGACCTAAGGAGGTTGTGTGCCAAGTATCACGTTCGCCCGGAATCCATCAATCTTGGACGTTTCCACTCTGGCAAGATGGAGGGGGAGAAGGTTGGTCCTTTTAACCTGTTTTCCTCATTCAATGCAAGCTGTTTTTGTTTTATAGTATAATGATATGTTACCACAAGACTCTACATGAATTTAAATATGACAGTTATGCATTTTAATTATATAAAATGGTGTACATGTATTATAAGTCTATGTGTTGCATCTAGGTAACATGAATGGAGGCCTACTACAGTATATAGGTGCTTTGCATGATTTTGAGTAACCATTTTTGCTATGTGTAGTGTTTATATGTATATGCAGGCTTTGTTTTAGCACTGAATATATGTCAAAGGTTAATCAATGTGATCAATCAGCAGTGTCATGCATAATCCCAGTGTTTGCTGTAGTCTCATTGAGAGGAATGTCAGTGCAGCTGTTACCCTAGGATGTTGCTATGACAAAGAGGGAGTGGCTGAGATGCTGAGGATGGGATATAAAGAATATTAAGACCTATTGGGATGTAAATGTTTAGGAGAGACAAGGAGAGAAAAACAGAGTGGGTGGTGAGGTTATTTGTATTGGATGTTTATTTATATAATCTTATCCCTCACAATATCTGCAGATTAGATCAGTCTGAAATAAGATTAGATGTTTTCATTCATAGCTGTCTACACATGTTAGGACTTTTCTGTCAAGGTTGTTTTGTAGCTCTTTAATTCTGAGCGTTTGACTCAGAATGCCTTTGTCAGATGACAAACTTTTTTCACTGAGTCATCGTGACTTGAGAGTATTTGCATGAGTGCGGAAGTGAGCGAGTAATAGGAATAACAGGATCGGATTAAAAGGAAATTATGCTATTGATCGACATATCTTTCAGACAGTTGGTTTTGCTTAGATAAGGCCGAATATTGTGTAAGAAAGGCCCTATGCAACCTACACAGATGCATCCGTGTCATAGAACTACAACTGTATTTGTACAGTTTGTGGTAAACAGTATACGGTCCTTTGGTTTTGGTATAGTTCAATAATATCTTTAAGGTCACCTGTGTTGAATGTCTGACCATCTCAGCATCACATAGCCCTTCACAATTCACAGTGTCAGCACTGCTGTGTCCTATTGCCCTAGAAACCTGGAATCTGTAGCCGCAGTGTTGTCTTACAGCTGAAGGCAGGGCCGTTTCAGGACATGGCTGATTTGTGATGATTAAGATGAGCTTTTTAATAATATGCCGTTGGCTGCTGTCGTGTTTACATCCCATTGTTTACTACATCAATCAAAACAGTGTAACTACTAGATCTTTTTTCATTTCTTTAGAGAATTCGATGAAGCAAGCTTAAATATATAAATAATATATTTATATATGATTTATTGTATTAATAAGATGGTTTGCGATTACATTATATATAAAGTATATATTAATAAATTATGTATTATACTATGCTTAATATAATTATTAATCATATGTTACTATTTAAGGAGTTCATAAGTACAGTTGTCACTGATTTTATGTTTATTTTTAATGTTCCTAAATAATAATTATAATAAATGTACAAATATTTTGTTAGAGTTTAATTATTACAGTTTGAGTGATTTTATTCTGTCATTTTGCACATTATTGTCAACTAAAAGTATATGTTATTTTGCTCAGAGCAAAACTGAATAAAATGAATAAATATGACATAAATATATGACCTTGGACCACAAAAACAGTCTTAAGTATTACAAGGATATTTGCAGCAATAGCCAAAAATGCATTGTATGGGTCAAAATTGTCGATTTTTCTTTTATGCCAAAAATCATTAGGATATTAAGTAATGATTCCATAAAGATATTTAGTACATTTCCTACTGTAAATATGTCAAAGCTTAATTTTTGATTAGTAATATGCATTGCTAAGATCTTCATTTGCACAAATTTAAAGGCTATTTTCTCCATATGTTGTTTTTTTTTTCTCACCCTCAGATTACAATAGTTGTATCTCAGCCAAATATTGTCTTATCCTAACCAACCATACATCAATGGAAAGCTTATTTATTCATCTTTGATGGGAAATTAACCATTATGACTGGTTTTGTGGTCTAGGGTGACATATTATGAATGTTAAAGGTTGTATCAGCGATTTCTAGCCTAAAACATAAAGTGTCAATTTCAGCTGACCTTTCATCACGATCCGCTCGCTGCCTGGGTTTGGTGTTGTGGACTTTCCTACTGGTGCAGGGATGTGAGGGAGGCGGAGCAAAAGTCCACAACACCAAACCCCTGACGCTGATTGGTTGGAACACAGTTTGTTTATCTGTGGAAAGGTTGGTAGTGCCGATTGTTTTTTTGGCATATCTTGGACCCTAGGCTGACCAGAGAGACGCGGTTTTTTCACAGACAATTTATGGGGCAGGCAGCGAGCGGATCGTGATGAAAGGTCAGCTGAAATTGACACTTTATGTTTCAGGCTAGAAATCGCTGATACAACCTTTAAAGGACATTTTCACCCAAACACCAACACTCAAAGAAGATTTAAGTCTAAACTTAATAAAGATAAAAGTCTTAATTTTCTAATTTCCTCTGTTTGCTGCTGAATTAGCGTTTCTAATTTAATTGAACCTCCCCCCAGGCTGTCTGTTTATTTCATTCTGCAGATGTAAATCTATGAATCTTGTGAATGGCTTGACCTTTTTCAGTGCTGTTCTTACAGAATTCAGTCAAGCAAACATTAACAAAAGAATCTAGGGGAGTAGCCAGTAAACTAGGACTTTAAAGGAACACGACCCAAGAAAAAATGATCAACGTGACATCCTAATGTTGTTGACACATTTTATATAGACAATTTTGAATATAAAAAATTTTGTGTTTTTATGAATAAATAGGGTTCTCTAATCTGAGAACTCTCTTTTAAGGTGTGTGTGTATAGTCAAACCAAAAAATATTCAGACACCAGATATAATTTTTGATATTTCACTATTGGGTGCAAGACACTATAGTTCATTTATGTAAGTGAGGATAGCAAAATAAAGTAAACTGTGACATATTATACCCAAAAATTCTTCATACAGTGAACTAAGAATCTGGGACCAAAAATTATTCAGAAACTTTGACCTGACCATGTTTTTCTGAAGTGTTTTCTTTAATTGCTTATGCTTTTTACACCACAGACTGAACAAAATTAAGCATTGCTTGGTAATTGGTCAAAAGTTTTTATAGTTGTGTAAATATTGTTATACTAATGTCTGAATTTTTGGTGGATTGTAATCCATTACATACCTTTCTATCAAAGCTATCTGACATTATCAAGATTAATTTGTTCTGACGCAGTTTAACTTAGAGTTTGTCATGATGCAGGCAGGAACACACAAACAACGACGTAAATAAAAGACATATATTTAATAAATCCAACGGAATACAGGCAGACACAGGAACACCAGGGGAAAACATCCATATAACATTAAAGACCGACAAGAGTACTGGGAAAACACACACCTTAAATAGACAGACTAATTACAAACACAGGTGTAGACAATAAGGTAGAAACCAAAAACACTCAGAACTGCGGGGGAAAATGGGAAAAACCAACAAGAAAGTCCAGGGGTGTGACATTACCTCCCCCTCCCGGAAGGCATGTCCTTGTGCCGACAAACAGACAAAAGGAAACAGTACAAAGTCTTAGGAGGGGGCTTAGGTGGAGGACGGACTCCCGGGAGGAGGACACAAGATGGAGACCAGGGTGGTGACAGAGGGAGGAGCCAAGGAGGTGACAGGAAGGGGCTGGAGCAGGAGGAGCCAGGTGGGACCCAGAACTCAGCCATGATGGAGTTCCAAGGTGGAGCCGATGGAGGGGGGAGCCATGGTGGAGGAGAGGCTGACGACTCCATGGGGCCGACCGACGGAGGCGGAGCAGGTGGTGGGAGAGCCCGATGCGGAGACGGAAAGCCGAAGATCTTGGGTGACACCGCGGATCCGGAGGGCCAAGGCGGAACCCAAGGCTCTGGCGACCAAGGCGGAGATGGAGATCCGGAGGTCCGCGGCGGAGCCGGAGCGACAGAGGGCCGAGGCTGTGCCCGCCGGAGGGAGGAGGTCCAACGAGCTGGTGGGACGGAGCGACGAGGCACAGCCGGAGGAGTATAGTCCAGAGGCGAAGGTGGGGCGACGACTGACCAGGGCGGAGCCGGAGGGACGATGGAGCCCGGTGGAGCTGGTGGACCGTCGGGCGACAGCGGAGACGAGGGAGCAGAGAGCCGGGGTGGAGCCGCAGGGTCGGAGGGCCGAGGCGGAGTCCAGGACTCTGAGGCTTGAGGCGATGGTGAGGGATCCTCCAGCCATGACACCGATGGAGATTGGCAGACCCGCGGCGAACCCACCGCACAGATGGTGGGCTGAGGGTGAGCAAGGGGACAGACAGCAGACAACGGGGATTCATGAAGGCTGGGCGGAACCAGCGGTGACTCTGGATGGCTGGGCGGAACCAGCGGAGATTCAGGCTTAGGCAGAAGAGGGAGGGTGGGAGGGAAATCCAGGCAGATGGGTATTTCCGTGAAACAGTCAATTAAGTCCCCAGAGTGCTCTTGCTCACCCCCAGTGGCGGTGCAGTGGACGGGGCTCTCTACAGCCCTCTCTTGCTCCACGAAGCACTCCACCGTCGCGGATGTAATGGCCGGCTCACGCACCTGATCAGCAGTTTTGACCCCGTCGGCACTCCATACTGCTGTCGCTCCGGGCTCGGGCTTTCCGTCTGTGAAGGGCTCATAATCCGGGGGTCGGGGTGGCTGGCTGGGCTCTGGGTCCGGAGTGGCACTGGCGAGATGCTCCTTGGAACAGGCGGGGAATGCGGGTCTGTTTCTCGCCAGTGTCCACTCCACAAATGCGGCGAAATCCGCTCGAGGGCCATCCTTGGACGACGGCGCTCTGCACGACGCATTGAGGCTAGCATCATAGAACGTACAGAGCGTGTTGTCCGGGTAGCTGGTGGTGTTTGCTACAAGCTGGAACATGAATGTGTAACCCTCGAGCGGTAAATCCCCCTGCTTCAGCCGGAGGAGGATGAATTCAGGATGGAGGAAGGAATCCATGGGGGAAAACACTACGAAAACAAAAAGACTGAAAAACTGAATGATAAACAAAACGGGGTGGAATACGCAAAAAAAACTGTTTCGGTCGGTCTTTCTGTCACGGATTAGGCAGGAACACACGAACAACAACGTAAATAAAAGACGTATATTTAATAAATCCAACGGAATACAGGCAGACACAGGAACACCAGGGGAAAACATCCATATAACATTAAAGACCAACAAGAGTACTGGGAAAACACACACCTTAAATAGACAGACTAATTACAAACACAGGTGCAGACAATAAGGGAGAAACCAAAAACACTCAGAACTGCGGGGGAAAATGGGAAAAACCAACAAGAAAGTCAGAGAGTTCTTGTGACAGAGTTCTTGTCATATTTTATTACCATTTTCTAAACTATAACGAATAAACTGTGATAAAGTGAGAAATATTGAAGGTGTCTGAATAAATTTTGGTTTGACTATATGTTTTTTTTTATGATCAAAATGTGAAAAATAAAATCAAAAAGGCAAACTAAAATGTTGAGCAACTAACCATCCTTGAACCTTTTCTCTCTTGTGTTACAGAAGCAGGTGACATGCTACCTCCTGTTTTCTTTATCGACAGCTGTAATTGGCTCCCTGCAGTTTGGCTACAACACAGGAGTCATCAATGCCCCAGAACAGGTTAGTAGGTGTGTGTATGTGTGTAGTACCAATCAAAAGTTTAAACATACATATATCACACATTCAAACTATTGGGTTCAGTACGATTTTTATAAGATTTAATGCAAAAATGTGTTAAATAACCATACGTGACAGTAAAAACATTTAGAATGTTACAGTTTTTTTTTTTTTTCAAAATTTCAAATGAACGAATGTTCTTTTAAACTTTCTCTTTATCAAAGAATTTCCCTACAAAAATATTAAACAGCACAGCAGATTTAATCTTCGATAATAAGAAATGTTTACTGATCACTAAATAAGAATTTCAGAATGATTGTGACGGAGTAGTTCGCCCAAAAATACAAATTCTCTCATTAATTACTCATCCTCATGTTGCTCCAAACCTGTAAGACCTTTGTTCATCTTTAGAACACAAATTAAGATTTTTTTATAGAAATCCGAGAGCTTTCTGACCCTGCATAGACATTTACATTTACATTTACATTTATTCATTTAGCCGACGCTTTTATCCAAAGCGACTTACAATTGGGAATACAACAAGTGATTCATCCTAAGGAGGCAGATCAACATAGGAAGTGTTCAAAAATACCATATATCAGGCGTTGTTAGAAGAGTGCAGGCTAGAAGGAGAAGATCAAGAAAGAGAGGAAAAACAGGCTAGAAGGGAGGATTTTTTTTTTTTTTTTTTTTTTTTATTGAGTCAGATAGTGTCAAAAAAGATGGGTTTTCAGCAGTCGTTTGAAAGCTGTTAAGGAGTCTGCATTCCGGATAGGGGTGGGAAGATCATTCCACCAGGCAGGAACGTTGAACGAGAATGTTCTGGACAGTGATTTGATACCTCTCTGTGGTGGTACAATGAGGCGTCTTTCACTAGAGGATCTCAGTCTTCTGGAAGGAGTGTAGATGTGTAGTAGTGAATGGAGGTAGGCAGGTGATGATCCGGTGGCTGTCCTATAGGCCAGCATCAGTGTCTTGAATTTGATGCGTGCTGTAACCGGTAGCCAGTGCAGGGATATGAAGAGAGGTGTAACATGGGCCTTTTTGGGCTCGTTGAAGACCAGTCGTGCTGCTGCATTCTGAATCATTTGTAGAGGCTTGATTGTACATGCTGGAAGACCAGCTAAAAGAGCATTGCAGTAGTCCAGCCTGGAAATGACCAGGGCCTGGACGAGGAGTTGTGTAGCATGCTCTGTTAGGAAGGGCCTGATCTTTCTGATGTTGTACAATGCAAACCTGCAAGATCGAGCGGTCTTAGCTATGTGGTCTTTAAAAGTCAGTTGGTTGTCAAAGATAACACCCAGATTTCTGGCTGAAGTCGATGGGGTAATTGTTGATGAACCTAACTGGATGGAGAAGTCATGCTGTAGAGATGGAGTGGCAGGAAAGATAAGGAGTTCCGTCTTTGCTAGATTGAGCTGTAGATGGTGTTCCTTCATCCATGCAGAGATATCCGCTAGGCAACCTGAGATCCGTGCAGCTACCGATGGATCGTCTGGTTTGAAAGAAAGATAGAGCTGTGTGTCATCAGCATAGCAATGGTAGGAGAAGCCATGTGCCTGTATGATGGGGCCCAGAGATGTAGTGTATATGGAGAAGAGGAGAGGTCCAAGAACTGAACCCTGAGGAACCCCAGTGACCAGTTGATGAGTTTTGGATACCTCGCCTCCCCAGGCCACTCTGAAAGACCTACCAGAGAGGTAGGATTTGAACCAGCGAAGTGAAGTCCCTGTAATACCCAGCATTGAGAGGGTGGACAGGAGGATCTGGTGATTCACAGTGTCAAAAGCTGCAGATAGGTCCAGCAAGATGAGTACCGATGATTTGGACTCAGCTTTTGCCGTCCGCAAGGCTTCAGTGACAGACAGTAGCGCAGTCTCAGTTGAATGGCCGCTTCTGAACCCTGATTGGTTAGAGTCCAGTAGATTGTTCTGTGAGAGGAATAGGGATAGCTGGTTGAAAACAGCCCGTTCCAGTGTTTTTGCTATGAATGGAAGGAGGGAGACAGGTCTGTAGTTGTCTATGAGTGAGGAGTTAAGTGTAGGTTTTTTGAGCAGTGGGGTTACCCGGGCCTGCTTAAATGTAGTGGGAAAAGTGCCTGTGAGAAGAGATGTGTTGATGATGTGTGTGAGCGCCGGTAGGATTGTAGGGGAGATTGCTTGGAGAAGGTGTGAGGGGATAGGATCTAAAGGACATGTCGTCGGATGGCTGGAGAGGAAAAGTTTGGTTACTTCTGCCTCCGAGCAAGGACAGAAGGAGAAGTGGGGGGTTCCAGCCATGATTGTGGTCAATTTTAGTTCCTGTATGTGTGGAGCTGAGAACTTATTATTGATCGATGTAGTTTTGTCTGTAAAAAATGTGGCGAAATCATCAGCTGTTATAGAAGTTGTGGGAGGTGGTGGAGGGGGACAAAGCAGTGTATTAAATGTTTTGAAAAGGTTGCGTGCGTCCGGGGAATTGTTGATCCTGTTGTGGAAGTATGAAGATTTGGCTGTATGTACTTGGGTAGCGAAAGATGAGAGCATAGACCGATACATACTGAGGTCGGATGGATCCTTAGATTTGTGCCATTTTCTCTCAGCTGCCCTAAGTTTGGAACGATGCTCACGAAGAACATCGGATAACCAAGGGGTTGTCGGAGCAGATCGTGCTGGCCTGGAGGAGAGAGGGCATATAGCATCTAGACAGGAGGTAAGAGTGGAGCATAAGGTGTCAGTTGCTGCATTAGTGTCAAGGGATGAGAAGTGAGTAGGAGAGGGAAGGGAGGAGGATACTAAAGAAGAAAGATGGGAGTGTGAGAGAGAGCGTAGGTTTCTTCTAAAAGTAACAGGTAGAGGGGTTGGGAGTGCACAAGTAGCAAGATGTAGGTCAAATGTAATGAAGAAGTGGTCAGAGATGTGTAGGGGTTTGACCACAATATTGTCTGAAATACAATTTCGCATGTAAATGAGATCAAGTTGGTTGCCAGATTTATGAGTGCATGTAGTGATAACACGTTGTAGATCAAATGAAGCTAGAAGTGAATTGAAGTCAGCAGCATAGGGTTTGTCAAGGTGAATGTTGAGGTCCCCAAAGACTAGAAGTGGGCTGCCATCCTCTGGAAACGAGGACAGCAGCCCATCCAGCTCTTCTAAGAAGATGCCAAGTTGAGTAGGAGGGCGGTAGATTACCACAATGTGGAGTTCGATAGGAGATGTTACAGTGATTGTATGAGATTCAAATGAACTATAATTGCATAGAGGAGAATGGGTTGAGTATTTCCAGTTGTTAGAAATAAGAAGTCCCGTCCCCCCACCCCTTCCAGTCTGACGAGGGGTGTGAGAGAAGGAAAAGTTATTAGAAAGAGCAGCTGGGGTTGCAGAGTCTTCTGGACGAATCCAGGTCTCAGTCAAGCCTAGAATGCTCAAACCAGATTGCACAGAAAATGCTGAAATGAAGTCAGATTTGTTGACAGCTGATTGACAGTTCCAGAGTCCAACCGTGAAAGAGAAAGGTTCAGTGGAAGAAGTGTCGATAGGACGCAGGTTAGAAATATTGCGTCGACGTGTGCGTGTGATATTAGAGCGGTGTGAAGAGACCACCGGAATGAGTTGGAAACACATGATAGAGGAGGACAGAAAGAAGAGTGAAATAAAGGAGAGGAGTACTTAAGTGCGTTGTCGGTGTCGTTGCTCGGTGAAGTCGCGCAGGAAAAGTCGCAAGTCTTTACTCTCGTCGGTCTTCACGCGAGGAGGCTGAACGCTTCCGCTGACGCTTCAGCGTCAGCTGTTCTGACGCAGTTAAATAGACAACCAAACAGTGCTTCAATGATAAAAGCTAGGGATGCCTCCTAGGCTCAGTGAGCCGCGAATGTCTCGCCCGCACGCAAAATGGCTCAATCGAAACTCAAAAAGCAACAGCTTCGCACTTGTAATAGCTCCAGAAGGGAACGATATGACAAAAACAAAAGCTTCCCTTGGCCGTACGCTCAGTTATCAATTTTAATGATTGCAATAAAAACTAGAATTTAAAGCAAAAACAATCGCAGGACAAATAACAGAAGAACACTCCTTTTCTAACAGTGAATAGATGCAAATAAAACAAACGAATAATTAAATAGAACAACAGAGTACTTTAAGAAGCAGCTCAAAATTAATATTAACGAATAAGTGAATAGAAACTACAGAGTGCGTTTTAGAAGCAGCTCAAATTTAATATTAACCAATAAGTAAATAGAAACTACAGAGTGCGTTTTAGAAGCAGCTCAAATTTAATATTAACCAATAACTAAATAGAAACTACAGAGTGCGTTTTAGAAGCAGCTCAAATTTAATATTAACCAATAAGTAAATAGAAACTACAGAGTGCGTTTTAGAAGCAGCTCAAATTTAATATTAACGAATAAGTGAATAGAAACTACAGAGTGCTTAAGAGAACAGCGGCTTAAAATTAATACTTAGGAATAAGTAATTAAACAGAAACGACAAAGTGCTTTTAGCAGCAACTCTAAGTAACGACCGCCTAGTGAAATAGTATTAAAGTAGACACTTACGCGCCGTCGTTCTTTCTCGTCTGAGGACTGAACTCACTTTCCCGCAGTATGGAAAGTAAGCAAACTATTTAAGCAGTATTCTCGCTAGCCACGCCTCCTAGGCTCAGTGAGCCGCGAATGTCTCGCCCGCACGCAAAATGGCTCAATCGAAACTCAAAAAGCAACAGCTTCGCACTTGTAATAGCTCCAGAAGGGAACGATATGACAAAAACAAAAGCTTCCCTTGGCCGTACGCTCAGTTATCAATTTTAATGATTGCAATAAAAACTAGAATTTAAAGCAAAAACAATCGCAGGACAAATAACAGAAGAACACTCCTTTTCTAACAGTGAATAGATGTAAATAAAACAAACGAATAATTAAATAGAACAACAGAGTACTTTAAGAAGCAGCTCAAAATTAATATTAACGAATAAGTGAATAGAAACTACAGAGTGCGTTTTAGAAGCAGCTCAAATTTAATATTAACCAATAAGTAAATAGAAACTACAGAGTGCGTTTTAGAAGCAGCTCAAATTTAATATTAACGAATAAGTGAATAGAAACTACAGAGTGCTTAAGAGAACAGCGGCTTAAAATTAATACTTAGGAATAAGTAATTAAACAGAAACGACAAAGTGCTTTTAGCAGCAACTCTAAGTAACGACCGCCTAGTGAAATAGTATTAAAGTAGACACTTACGCGCCGTCGTTCTTTCTCGTCTGAGGACTGAACTCACTTTCCCGACAGCAACACAACTGACATGTTCAAGGCCCAGAAAGTTAGTAAGGACATCTTTTAAACAGTCCATGTAACACCAGTGGTTCAACCTTAATTTTATGAAGCTACGAGAATACTTTTTGTGTGCAAAGAAAATTCTTCTCTTCCGTCTCAGTCTTCAATGCTCATTCACAAGAGTACCACCACGCTTACTAGTGGTGTTGTTTTCTTTGCGTGTACACATAAATGGGAGTATGGGAATTATACAGTAACCTTCTTAAATAAAAACCTTTTAACCTCTTAGAAACTGCGGGCGTTCTTTAATGCCACATGGATGGAGCGTTACGGGGAGCCCATCAAGCCGGGCGTGTGCACCGTTGTGTGGAGTTTCGCTGTGGCCATCTTTAGCGTGGGTGGAATGATGGGATCATTCAGTGTTGGCGTCATAGCCAACAAATTTGGAAGGTGAGTAGAAATCTATCCATCATATGTAATATTGACCAGTTTGGTCTTGATAAGTACCTGACATCTCTTTTGTGGAAGTCCTGCGCTCAGAGGCTTTTGTGTTTTAAATTAAAAGAAAAAATCCTAGGATTGTGACTTCTTCTATGTCATTACTCATAGGTTTACAGTGATCAGTAAAGACACATTGAGGTCAGAGCCATGCCTTTTCTAGTACTTTTCTAGAACATTACATCATGGAGCAAATGCTATCATTGTGGGTTTAAAGCATTTCCCAGTTCACATTATATTGATCATTCCCTGTCTTCTATTTAATTTATGCACCAGTAAAGTGGAAAAAATATAAGAAAGATGTAGTGGGAGGTTTAGTGTAGTCATTTTTCTTTTGTGTTGTGCTGGGAAACCTGAGCCAGATAATACATCAGCTTATGTCAGAGTTACTCACAATGATGCTTTAACTAGACAGTAAATGCTTGATAAATAATAAAAGCAGTTTACTGTAATGAGGGCACTCAGAGTAGAAGAGTTGACCTCTCTGTCTTCCTGTCTTCCTGAACACTGTCCACACTGTCAGAAAAATCTCATTCAAAGCAAGCATTCATGTGTGCTCAGTGGCCATTGTTCTTTTTCTGTGGCCTTTTCTGCCACTCTCCCTTGGGCTGGTTTTTGATTTTGTCAGCAATAGTCAAAAAGAAAAATATGCATAATAGTAATAATAGTTTTTACAGCATAAAGAATTCAACTACAGTAACTAACCGTATATACACTACCATTCAAAAGTCTGTGGTCAGTAAATTAAAAAAAAGAAATTAATATTTTTGTTCAGCATTTTAAATGCTTTAAATAATCAAAATTTAAAGTAAAAACATAATAATTTATACACAACATTTATACAGTGCCTTGCGAAAGTATTCATACCCCTTTCATTTTTTTTACGTTTTATGTTGCTGCCTTATGTAAAACTGCTTAAAATGACTTTTATCCCACATCAATCTACACTCCATACACTATAGTGGCAAAGCAAAAACGTCTCTAGGTTACGTATGTAACTATGGTTCCCTGAGAAGGGAACGAGACACCGCGCCCCCTAGGGGTCGCTATTGGGGAATGCCGCAGCGTGACTCTGAAGAATGCATATGAAAAAACTACATGAAATGGCCGGCGAGAGCGTATGACGTCACCGCGGCACGACCGCCGCTGCTGGTGCGTCACTACCGGGCGTCACTGTATAAAGAGGCGCCGGTGTAAACACACATCCGCTTCAACGTCTGAAGCTTCTCGTCCGAAGCATGGCAAGAAGGTGTAGAGGACGCGGTGTCTCGTTCCCTTCTCAGGGAACCATGGTTACATACGTAACCTAGAGACGTTCCCTTCCGAGGGAACTCTCACCGTGTCCCCTAGGGTTCGCTATTGGGGAACGGTTATACCCACGCTTCCATGCTGAGGGGAGTGCATGCTATGACAGCCAGCACTAAGCATCAATTCTGAGAAGAATTGCCCCAATTAGGACGTGGTGACGGCTGTCGGAACGTTTATCCCCCACGGCCAATGGCCTGAACTGTTACCCACTTACCTGGATGGGTCAAAGGACCCAGGGCACAGCTCAGGCTTGGAATCAAGCGATTCCTTCGGGAGAAACAGCTAAAAGTATAAACTTAGACTTATTTAGAACAGGAACTGCCAATACTACCGAGTCTAGTTCCCTCGGTGAACTGACTCACAGATAGAGACTAGCAGACCTGTCCTAGGACAGAAACCGTTCTAGCAGGGGTTACCGTCAGGTAACACATTCTGGATAACAGATGGTCAGGAGATATCTAAGGTGATATCGAGTGGAGTTGGACCCAGGGCGACCGGGGTTTTAAAACCAACTCAAGAATGGGAACGAAGGACCGTGTAACCCATACCATATAGGATTTTAGAAAAGAACCCAGAAACTCTGTGGGAACTTACCACTTATGTGGATTTTAGAAAGTGCACAAGGATTGCATGCGCACTTACCACTGTTGTGGATTTCAGAAAGTGCCCAGGGTTTAACGTGGGACACTTACCCTAGCAAACGGGATTTTAGAGACAGTGTTCTTCCCTTTTAAGGGTTACACCGTTACTCCAGGCTTGTCAGATATGACAAGCATTTAGATAGGGGAGGAACCCTCCCTGAAGGAGGGGAGCAATGCTACACCCCAATCAGGACAGACAGTCCGCAAACTGTTAGTCGACTGATGAAATCCTGGAGCTACTGACCATCATGATAGTGGACGCAGACAGCGGACAGACCCCTAACCCTGATCTACAGGGAGGAACATCCGTCCTTAAAAAGGGCAACGCTCTGAAGGGACCCTTTAGTATAAAGGGGAGCATACTAAACCCAGTCCACATGGATGCCTACTAGGAGGTGGTGCTCAGAAATTACCCTTCCTTAGAAGGGGAGCATACTCTTCCCACCAGGAGCTGTGCTCTAAAATTGGGACCCTTCGCAAAGGAGAGCAATCATGCTCGATTCAGGAAGCCTGAGAGGAGGTAATGACTATTTCTTCCCTTTGGAAAAAAGGGAGAAATTCGCCATACGTCAGTGGCGCTGCTTTGAAGGAGCCTTGAATAAGGTGAGCTGCCAGCAGCCTGAAGAGACTTCTATGTAAGAAGCTCTTGCCTCTAGCAACGTCAAGGGTAGACTTCAAACCCTGATTAGGACAGGGAGGAATGTCCACACTCGCCAGAGGGTGGTGCTCTAATAGGACCCTTTCCGCAGAAAGGGGAGCAGCTAAAGTCATCTCGAGGCCCTGAAAGGGGAGAGCTCCTAGCTAGTCATGAAGCCTGAAGGGGAGCTTATACTCGACCCGGAGGTCAGGCACAGACAGGCTCCTAACCCTGATTAACAGAGAGGAAAACCCGCCTGCCAGGAAGCAGCGCTCAGATTTCACCCTTCTTCAGAAGGGGAGCTTACTTCCTCTGCCAGGAGCAGTGCTCTTAAGTTGAACCCTTCTCAAAGGGGAGCAATCACTCCTGACTCAGGAAGCCTGGTGACAGACTCTACCCAACAAAAGAGGAATCTTGCCATACGACAGTGGTGCTACTGACGAACCTTGAATTAAGGTGAGCTACCGCTGTCGAAAAGACTTCTATGCTCAGAGGTCCTGTCTCTAGCATAACAAGGGTAGGTTCCAAACCCTGAGGACAGGGAGGAATACCAAAACCCGCCAGAGGGTGGTGCTCTGAGAGGACCCTTTCCGCAGAAAGGGGAGCTACCAAAGTCACCTCAAGGCCCTGAGAAGGGAGAGCTCCTGGTTAGTCATGAGGACAGACTCCTAACCCTGAAGGCCAGGGAGGAACGCCCATCCTGACGAGGGGGCGCTCATTGGGGACCCTTTCCTCAGAAAGGGGAGAGCCCAGCTCGTGCGTGCCCATCCAGCCGAGGGGGCGCTCATTAGGGACCCTTTCCTCAGAAAGGGTAGAGCCCAGCTCATGCGTGAGGCCTGAAGAGTGAGAATCAGAAACCCAAGAACAGGAAGGAAAGCCTGGCTCTGTTGGTGAGAATGGTACTCTGAGTAGACCCTTTCCGCAGAAAGGGGAGTTACCAATGTCATCTTAGGCCCAGAGAAGGGGTCAGCTTCTGGAAATCGTGAGGACAGGCTCCTAACCCTGAAGGCCAGGGAGGAACGCCCATCCAGCTGAGGGGGCGCTCATTACGAACCCTTTCCTCGGAAAGGGGAGAGCCCAGCTCGTGTGTGGGGCCTGAAGAATGAGAATCAACCTGAACAGGAAGGACTCCTAACCCAGATGACCGGGAGGAAAACCTGGCTTTATCAGCGAAAGCAGTACTCTGAATAAAACCCTTTCCGCGGAAAAGGGAGTACTACTTAGGTAGAACCGACCCTGCCCTTGGGCTCTGGAGTCCACAGAGAGGGTCTGGAAGAAGGATTCTCAGAAAAGGTCTACAAAGGACAGCGTTAAACATGCCAAGGGCAATCCTAAGAAAGAAACTTAGGGAGCTTACCTTGAAGAGGACATAAGTCCTATGTCTAACATATGCTGTAAGGGTTGTTTACAGCACGGCCTGTGGCGTAGAGAGGATGAACACTGCCGTAACCATAATCTGTAGGATCAGAGGGGGAGCATCCGCTGTAGACTCGTCATATTTTTCTCTGAGAAACAAAAACACAACACACAGGCCTGAGACAGTATGAAGTTCCTTTTCTTTTATTAAAAAGAAAAAATGGATCGTACTCACCCATAAGTGATCTGCATTTAACTCAAACTTAAACAAAAATCCAGACCATCAGAAATGGAGGTTCTTATGGGACATAAGAACCGCTAAGAAGTTATAGGTTCAAGGTAGCGTGCAGGGAGCTTGTGTTGTTGGGGCTCAGACCTGGGCCTTCATGGAATGAAGGACTTAAAGGCAGTGTTCTACCTAGTCCATAGTCACGTAAATCCAGCAAGGCCAATGAGCCTGGGAAAACTAACAGATCAGTGAAAGACCTCTGGTTAGTCCTCCCGAAAGCAGCCCAAACCAACAGAGTGGGCTGTCTACTTAAAACCCTAGCAGGGGAGACAGCACCATCTAGGCAAGAGCTTAAAGTAAAATGCCCAAAACCCCCAAAGGGGAGCATTCAGTAAGCCAACACACAGACATCCTCAGATATCTGTGTGTAGGAAGGACCACCAGAGGCAAAAACTGACCGAAAGTCTCCAGACCCTAAAGGGAGAAGAATTAACACACAGCTAGCCTCAGATAGCTGCAGTTAATAAGACTGTTCTGCCATAATCAAGGCTGAACTAGTCCCGCGGGAGCTACACATACTCCACCCAAGCGCCAAATCGTGCCGCGGTGATGTCATACACTGTCGCAGGCCATTTCATGTAGTTTTTTCATATGCATTCTTCAGACACAAGTCACGCTGCGGCGTTCCCCCTAGGGGACGCGGTGAGCTCAGGAGCATTCATATTGCTTGTATATGTTGCTACACTTTGAGTGAAGTTAACCTGTGGCAAATTCAATTGAATGGGTATGATTTGGAAAGGTACACACATCTTAATAAAAGGTGAAAATGCATATCAGAGCAAAAACAGGTCAAAAACACTGCCTGTAGGGCTCAGAGACAGGTTTGCATCAAGTCACACCTACACCAGCCTCACTTCATTCATTACTCACAACGGCTTATTTCGCTACAAGAGAGTACCGTATGGTCTGGCTTCCGGGCCAAGCTGTTTTCAGAGACTGATGTCGACTGTACTAAAGGGACTTGCAAGTGTTCAGTGCTATTTGGACGACATTGTGTCAGGACAGACACCTGAGGAACATGACAGGAACTTGGACACAACACTTCGGCGTCTGGAAGCAAATGGACTTAAGTTGAACTTGGACAAATGCCACATCAGACAGACAGAGCTGTCATTCTTAGGACACACGATATCAGCTAAGGGACTCCATCCAGATGTATCTCATGTCCAGGCAGTTTCGCATGCACCACCACCAAAGGATATCACTAGCTTGCGTTCTTTCCTTGGGCTCACAGCGTGGTATTCAAAGTTTATACCTGATTATTCTGCGGTGGTTGAGCCTCTCAGAGAGCTGTGTCGAGGATCAGCTTCATTCACCTGGATGCCTGAGGTGCAGACAAGTTTTGAGCGGATGAAAGATCTCATAATTAATAGCCCTGCACTGGCACTCTTTGACCCTGAGCTACACACTATCGTCACAACGGATGCTTCTAATCATGGCCTGGGTGCTGTTTTAACCCAAATGCACACGGATGGGTCTGAAAAGACTGTTGCTTTTGTGTCACGTACATTGACACAAGCAGAATTCAAGTATTCCACAATAGAGAAGGAAGCATTAGGATGTTTGTGGGCAACGGAAAAATGGAGAACTTACCTGTGGGGGCAACGTTTTACATTGCGCACAGACCACAGCCCCCTTACAACACTGCTCACCTCAAAGGGACATGGACGGGCAGGACTTCGGATTGCTCGGTGGTCAGCTAGATTGATGATGTTTGACTATGACATCCAGTACAAACCGGGACGTGAGAATGTTGCAGCTGATTGCTTGTCTCGCTTACTGTAACAGAGCAGTGATCCTGTGCTAGAGGATGATGTGGAGGTGGTGGCACTTACTTCCATATAACCCTTGCGGCCATATCAGCTGATGAATTCAGGGTGGCTGGTGCTGCCTGTCCAATATATTGTGAACTACGTGATCTACTGATGACCAAATGGCCGAAATCTCCTAAAGACCTAGGCCCTGAACTTTTGCCATATTACAGAATCCAACATGAACTTTCTCTCCAAGATGAATGTGTAGTAAGAGGCACACACAGACTTGTAATACCAGAGACCTTGCGTGCGCAGCTCATTGCCTTGGCTCACGATACTCACCAAGGCATAGTTCGGACCAAGCAAAGACTCAGAGAACTGTACTGGTGGCCAGGTATGGATGCCCAAGTTGAGACAGCCATCAAATTGTGCATTACATGTCAATCTCATGAGAAAACAGCAGTTGTCCGCACACCGCCACTCCAGCCTGTACCCCTCCCCAATGGTGTATGGGAGAAACTTGCTATCGACATTGTAGGGCCTTTTGATACGGCTCCAGCAGACTGTCGTTTTGCTGTGACTTTAGTGGACTACTTTAGTAAGTGGTCAGAGATCGCTTTCATGCCTCAGGTAACTTCTTTAGTGGTCATTCAGTTTCTGTCGACGGTTTTCAGCCGAGAAGGTGACCCACAAGAACTTATCTCGGACCACGGCTCTCAATTCATGTCATGTGAGTTTGAGATGTTTCTGCGAAACCGAGGCATTGGGCATCGAACCTCTTCTGTGTACTATCCTCGCGCTAATGGAGAAGTTGAACGGTTTAACCGTACTCTGAAGCACACCTTACTAACTGCTTCCCTGGAGGGCAAGGGATGGAAGGAATTCACAAGGGAATTCTTACAAGTCTACCGCTCTACACCTCATTCGACTACTCAACGTGCACCTGCTGAATTGCTACATGCAAGACAGATGCGTACCAAACTTCACATCTCAGGATCGAGTGAAACATGTGCAGCAAAGATCCAAAACATACACTGATTGCAAACGTGGAGCGAAGGACGTGTCATTCCAACAAGGATCTTTTGTCCGAGTGAAGCGGCCAGGTATTCTACCTAAGTTGAAATCTGCATTTTCCAAACCATTGAAAGTTCTGGGAAACATTGGGCCTTACACTTACAGACTGTCTGATGGACGTACTTGTAATGCTTCACATCTCATGCCTGTCTTGTCTGGACAGGAGGAGAGTGGGATACAGGAGATGGCTAACTTTGATTATGACTGTACAATGCAACCTGTGTCAGTGGCTCGGCCTGAAAGACAGGTTAGGGTGAAACGAGCACCAGTGTGGACTCGGGACTATGTGATGAGCTAACATTGTTCATTGTTGTCACGTAAATTGTATATTACGTGGAAAGGTGATGTTTTATCAGGCATATAGAGTAAAGTGATGTTCTATAGGAAATGTTATGCATTTGTTGAATCAAACGAGATGTTAAAGTCATGTTTGACATGTTGGTAATATTCAGTTGAAACATTGGTACTACTATGCAATGTGTTGTACCTATGAGTGGAAGTATAATTGTTAAAAGAGAGCGAGATGTGGTGTCGCCATCTGTCCTGTGGGTGGCACTATTGGGATGTTTTGAGTAATCGAAGGGGGGTGAAGGAGAACAGTTCGATTAAAGAAAGAGTTCAGAAGTTACATTGTGTCTTTCGTGTGTTTTCCTATTTTCTACGACATAACAATCATGTTTGAAGGAAAGCAGGCACTACTCATCACCTGCAGAGTACCATCCCAAAATTAAAGTGTGCTGGTATCAGCCTCATGCTGTGGGGCTGTTTTCAGCAACAGGGACTGAAGGACTCTTTAGAGTAGAGGAAAAGGTCAATGCACCAAAATTTTGAGATAGCCTTAATGAAAACCCAGCACATTCAGAAGTGGCTAAAAAAAGAGTGGCTAAAGAGTGGCTCAAGAGACAACTCTGTGAATGTTTTTGAATGGCCCAGCCACAGCCTGGGCTTAAACCCTATCAAACATTTGTAGAGAAACCTGAAAATGTGTGTCTACCCCCATCCAACCTGACAGAACAAATGCAGATGTGCAAATGCAGAAGTCGCATCATACCCAAACTTTTTAAACATTTTAAATGCTTTGCAAGGCGCTGTATATTAGACTATAATCTATATTATTATTATTACTTATACATTATTATTTCAGGAGTTCTCAAGAACATTTTACTAGTATTATTAGGTTGCTAAATCTTTCATATGTTAATACATAGTACATAGTAGTATAAATCATTTTAGTCCGACCAAAATAGAATAAATTAAATGAATATGACATGATAAGTATTGACTACATTTTGGATTTCATCCAAGGACAAAAATTATGTCTAAAACAGACCAGGGTGCAGTCTTAACATCTTGTTCTTCTCTTTCTTGCTGTCATTTTTCTCATTTCCTCTATTTGCTGCTGAATTAGTGTTTCTAATTCAATTGAACTCCCTCCCTCCCTGTCTGTTTTTCTTTCCGCAGACGTAAATCTATGATCCTTGTGAATGTCTTGGCTCTGATTGGTGGGGGTCTCATGGGACTGTGCACTCTCTGCTCGTCCTATGAGATGATCATAGCCGGTCGGCTGGTTATTGGTCTGTTCTGTGGCCTTTTCACTGGTCTCACTCCAATGTACATTGGGGAAGTGTCGCCCACTCCCCTCCGCGGGGCCTTCGGGACCCTGCACCAGCTTGGTGTCGTTGTGGGCATTTTAATCGCACAGGTAATGTCACAGCAATGTAGTTTGTTGTCTTTACAGTAGTTTTTGATTTTGGATATGACCAGATGGTTTATAAAAAAAAGTGTAAATCATTTTAAGCGCCTTGTGGCCTCATTATATGTTTGTGCCACAACAAAGCCTTGGGGAAATATCCCCTCTAATTAGTTTTATGTTACATGAAGCTTCTAATTAAATCTGCCAATCCATTTTTAAGTCTGCTAGACTAATTTATGCCATCATAACCTAATCAGTGTTAATTTGATACCTGTAAATGTTCAAGTTTCTTATAAGTCGTATCCTTTTCCATCTAGATTTTTGGTCTGGAATATCTGCTGGGTTCAAATAAGCTTTGGCCAATACTTCTAGCTCTAACCGTTCTACCTGCCATCCTGCAGTGTATACTGCTTCCGTTCTGTCCAGAGAGCCCTCGATACCTGCTCATTAACCTCAATGAGGAAGAACAGGCCCGTAAAGGTAAGAAAGAGATCACAAATGACCTTGGTCTCCACTGAGTTTAGGCTGAAAGAACGTTTATAGTGGTGAAAGCAAACTACAGCAAATATATTGGTTGCATTGCCTTTTGTTTTAGTAGATGAAGCCAAAGCATACACATCAACAGCAAAAAAGCTAAAAATCAGGTGCTTAATATATACAAAAACAAACAAAAATTGGCACAACACAGGCTTCAAAAATGCAAAACAATTGAATTTTGGACTTCACACCATTATTGAAGAGCTATTTGGAGCTATTGGTGTGCTGACTTTTTTTTAAGTTTTGCTTTAATAGCAAATTAAATCCATGATGGGTTTACAAAAGAGGAAGAAAATATCATGAAATTGATTACCTTAGTCGGAAGAGAGAACTCCCTCAGAAAACAGTCACACGTCACCGTTAACCTAACCTAATTTTTTATTTGGTGAACAGCGTTTATCTGTGTGGCAATGAAGTTGTGCCAAAAGCACTTAACCTTATGTTTCCACTTAACATAATTATGCCTTTGAGAGTGCTGATGACAAAATGAGCTAAAACATCTGCTTAAACAGGAGCCCTTTATTAAATAACATACAGTATACAGTTTATCATTTATTGGAGCTGAATAATTAATTTTACAGTAGATCATTGCACACATAAATGCCAGCTAGCACAGATACTGTATGTTTTAAGAATGCTTTTAAAGGGAACCCTGGGTATTAAGACTTGTATGGCTTAATTAGGGCTGGGCGATTTTTTTCGATTAATTCGAATTTTCGTTTTAAGACGATTTAATTTTTTATTAAATCGAGGTATCTCGATTTATATATATATATATATATATATATATATATATATATATATATATATATATATATTAGTGGTGGGCCATTATCGGCGTTAACATGCTGCGTTAACGTGAGACTCTTATCGGGCGATAAAAAAAATATCGCCGTTAATCTATTCTGAAAGTTGGGTTGGGAGCTGGGTCTAAACTACGCAAGCTATGATGACTTTCACCTTGATATTTTAGCGCGGATGATGTATACCTAGTCGAATTGCACTGTAGGGGGCGAGAACGAGTCTTCAACTTCTGTGAAATTACCACATCAAATGAGACGTGCTGACATTGATGCAGTTATGAAGCCGCCTCAGGGCAGGTGCGTTGCTAGACCCTTTTTACTGGGGCACGTGAGTTATAATTTACTTTGATAATCCCGAAATAAAGACATTAACTTATATGCAACAACTGAATTGACGCTTCTAAAAGCAACGCAGTTTAATGGAAGACTATGCACGCAGAAATCCATTCCCGTGCGCGTCTGTGTATTTAACGGCAACACGCACGTCGTGCAGCCTTTTGCGCACAAGTACTTGGTTACACAAGTTTGTATAGGTAATTATGTTGTAAATGCAATTGTCAAGCAGTTTGTGATGCATTTTGGAAACAGGAGATGAGCGCCTGATCTAATGCGCCACCTGGCCCGTTCTCGAAGACTTACTTTTAGTCATTATTTGGGTAGCACACATATTCTGAATGCCTTCAGCAGAATTCAAATTAGCCATTTTAATCTAGATTAATCTAGAATAATTCCAAGATTTAATCTAGATTAATCTAGATTAAAAAAATTAATCTATGCCCACCCTTAATATATATATATATATATATATATATATATATATATATATATATATATGTGTGTGTGTGTGTGTGTGTGTGTGTGTGTGTGTGTGTGTGTGTGTGTGTATATTCAGAACGGAAAACAACGCGTTCTGGTAAAATAACGCGAGTCACCAAGGGGACATGATTAGCTGCTTGCTAGCAAGTTAGCCTGTTACATTACAGTACATACAATTTCACTTACCACATAAACAGAGTAGAGAGATGATTGAAGACAATGGCGAATTATTTGCATATCAGGGCTCTGGAGTGCGGCCTAATTTCTCAATGGTGCGACCCGCCGTTCAAGGGCAAAATGAAACTACTACGTGCGACTATGAAAAAATATTTAGGAGCACCATGTGCGACTGACCCGACCAGCATATTTGTATTTGCGCTGAGTGGAGCTTCAAAGGTTTCTATGTGTTTTGCACATTGACTAATGTATCTCAAGTGTAGAGAGACTGTAAATAAGAGATTGAATGGGCAGTAGCCTTGTTTATTATAATAGAGCTTTGTGAGATTGCGAACTAAGATGAGTGACAGCTTTTAATCATTTTTAAGGGAGTTTGTAAACGAGATATTGATTTATTATAACAGTTAAATAAACAAGAAGTTATTATTAAGTGACTTACATTGTCTGACTATAACACTATTGCCAGATTTTGCTCTGTTTCGTCGTCAGAAGTGGTCTGAAACAAGTCACAGCTGAGCCGCAGCGCATCTCCACTCAAACACAGCGGTGTTTCGTTTATGAATGAACGTGCGTTTTTAAACGAATCTAGTGAAATGATTCAATTTCCCATTCATAAAGAGTCACTTGCTTTATTCTTGAATGAACCATCCGTTCAAACGAATCAAATGAATGAAATGATTCAGTAATTAAATCAGTGTCTTACCACCACCTGCTGGCAGATCGTTTCAGTTTTTTAAATCATTTAGTACAGGGGTTTTCAAACCTGTCCTGGAGCCTCCCCTGCCCTGCACATTTTGCTTGTCTCTCTCATCTAATACACCTGATTCAAATCATCAGCTCATTAGTAGAGACTGCAAGACCTGAATTGGGTGTGCCTAATAAGGGAGACATACAAAATGTGCAGGGCAGGGGAGGCTCCAGGACAGGTTTGAAAACCCCTGATTTAATATTTCTGTGTTCAAAATTGTATATTTTTGTATATGATATAAGTGCAAGAGAAAAGCATGGCAATATATATTTTCCTCCCGTCTCATATTTATTTGTCTTACAAACATTTACTGTGTCTGGTATGATAAGAATGGGGCCTGGTGGAAAGCGATCACTGATGCAGTTGCAATGTATATTGCAAAATATATGGTGCCCATATATATTGTGGAAAAGAAGTAGGGGGGAAAAAATCGATTTAAATCGTAAATCTGATTTTTTGTGAAAAAATCGGGGATTTTATTTTTAGGCCATATCGCCCAGCCCTAGGCTTAATATAACATAAATAATGCCTCTTACTGAAACATGTAGCTGAAAAACCCATATAAGAAGAAATCCACATCGTCTTATATATATTTTTGACTATGGAGGGCCGAGGGCGCCGTTATTTCAATGATGTGAATAGTTGTTTGAGCATCTTGATCAACCAACACAGCAAACTTGGCTCAACCAATGCAGAGTCTTTTTGTCAACCATTGGCAGATGAGAATTATTCAGGAAACCTGTTTGAAAACAATCAATCTTTTTAGTTCTGTTTGGTGAAGCTAGTTGTTAGAGAAATTACACACTTCTGCTTTGAGACAGATAAAGTTTGACAGGTTGACAGGTTTTGTTAATATAACAAATGTGCACTTTCTTAATGTTGCGAGATGTTTTTATTTCGTATAAACAGTATTACTTCATTTCATTTTCTGTTTACTAATAACATCTAAGAAGCAAGCTATTGGAGAATAATTTATACAGTGTTCTGAATTCAAAATTCATATAAATCAGAAGAACAGACATTACCATGTTCTTAGGAGTACTACTGACATGACTCATAAACCTAAATTATGAACTCATTGATATCATTTGCAGTAAATTGCAGTTTTCTCATCCCAGAACCTGAGCCTTTGTCAGACTTCCTAAACTAGCCTGGTAACAAGTGTTTTCTGAAACTGAAAATCAACATTGTACTACTTTGACATTGTAGTTTACGCTTCCTCTTAGAGAAAGCAAAATCTTGAGTCTTTAAGAGTCCCTGGTATTGACAAAAGACCAACAGCAGGTTTTGGCATCTTCTTTGTTCTTTCTTCGTTCATGTTTCTATGTTAATGATGCAATAGCTGCCTTTATCTGCTAGAATACATCTAAATATACCTATATACTGACCTTTGAATAAATAATACATTTGAAGAAACCATAAAGACATTAATTTTATTGTAATTAATGTGATTTATGACAATAATTTGTGACCCTGGACCACAAAACCAGTCATAAGGTTAAATTTTACAAAACTGAGATATACACATCATATGAAAGCTCAATAAATAAGCTTTCTATTGATGTATGGTTTGTTAGGATAGGACAATATTTGGCCGAGATACATCTATTTGAAAATCTGAAATCTAAGGGTGCAAAAAATCTAAATACTGAGAAAATCACCTTTAAAGTTGTCCAAATTAAGTTCTTAACAATGCATATTACTAATCAAAAATTACATTTGGATAGGTTTACAGTAGGAATTTTACAAAAAATCTTCATGGAACATGATCTTTCAGTCATTCTTGAGAGGTGGGACAAAACAGGGTGCAAAATTTAAAAAATAAAACTTTGTACTCAGACAAAAAAAACTACATTTATGTATCTTATATGTACTAAGCTACTGAGCTATGCTTTGATACAACCTCCCAGCTTTTCTCTTTTTTTAAAAAAAAATGTGTTTTTTAACTTGGAATGTGTAATATAATTTCAACTTTATCTTTAACAGCTTTCTAGATGTTTTTAACATTTCAAAACACATTCTCATGTTAGTAGACAGATTACACTTTCACATGTGACCAACAATTCCACAACAAATATAAAATATCATAATGAAATATCATCAAAATATTCATCTGACGGAGGTGACAGAACTGACGGAGTTGACACATCTGACGGTGTTGACCAAAACCTGAATTTGTAGTCATTTTAACTATCAAAAACCTTGACTCAATTAATTACTGTATTAAAACAACCACAACAAACAGTGAGTATGTTATTGTTTATAAAGCTTCTATTCAAGAGTCACATTTAAGTATTTTTATATATTATTGGAACACAAAATCTTACGGTGGTGACATCTGACGGTGTTGACAAATTTGCCATTTCTTTCACAAAACAAATGGAGTTCATGTAGTAGACATTTTGTTTTTTTTTCTGTTGATGCTAGAGGCTAATGGAACCTGCTTCAGGAGAATAAAATGGTTTAAAGATTTCAAATAATTTTCTCAGAAATAGGATGTTTGGTGTTGACATATCATAGTTGTGACACACGAAATATTAACATTAGAATTAAAATATTCTAAAACTATAAAACTTAGCAGAGCCTGTGTGACATTGATGTACTCTGCAGAAGAGGACTGTGGCAAGGGGGTCCTTTTAGAGTGATAGCCCCTGATATTCCCTGATTTTATTACATTTTAAGTAATGTCTGACGGTGTTGACAAAAAGTTAGGACACACCTTCGAAACCTTATTAAACACACATGTCTGACTGAAAAACAACCTTGCTTTAATATGAGATATTATTAAGTGTTGCCTTTGATAAAACAAGGTCTTTTTCATCATTAAAATTTTTTTAATCCATTTTATAGCATATGAATGAATAAACCCTTCTCTGTGGACACACAGTTTTAGATGTAGTGAGAAGACAATAAGTGTCATAGATTTCACATAATAATGAGCAAATGATATTGAAGGGGATAATTGTGTTAAATACATTCTATTATTAATCCCCATAGCATTTACAATTGAAAATATGTTTTATTTTTAAAACTAATATCAGTTATAATTGGTGGACATGTTTTGTCCCATGTCTCAAGAATGACTGCTTTACTTAATTTCCTAATGATTTTTGACATAAAAGAAAAATCAATAATTTTGACCCACACAATCTATTTTTGGCTATTGCTACAAATATACCCCAGCGACTTAAGACTGGTTTTGTGGTCCAGGGTCACATTTTAAGTAGATGCTGCTCTTATTCTTTAGAGTATCCTGAAAAAAATGTATCATGGTTTCCACCAAAGTATTAAGCAGCACAACTGTTTAACTTTGTTAATAATAAGAAATGTTACTTTAGCATCAAATTGGCATATTGAAATCATTTCTGAAAGATCATGTGACAATGAAGACTGGAGTAATGGCTGCTGACAATTCAGCTTTGCCATCACATAAATTACATTTTAAAATACAACAAAGCAGAAGGCAGGTTTTTTTTTTAATTGTAATCATATTTTATGATATTGATATTTACCACCTTTACTGTATTTTTGGTTAAAAAAGTGCAGCCATGATGACCATAAGAGTCTTCTTTCTGTTAAATCTATGGAATGTCACCAAACCTCCATTATTTTGTCCCTCAGCACTGGTGCGTCTCCGTGGTTACGAGGATGTGGGGAAGGACATGCAGGAGATGAAGGAGGAGAGTGCGAAGATGGCCATGGAGAAGAAGGTTACCATCCCAGAACTCTTCCGCATCGCGGCTTACCGCCAGCCTCTGCTCATTGCTGTCATGCTGCAGCTGTCCCAGCAGCTCTCTGGCATCAACGCTGTGAGTGGTATACATTACCCATCATGCACTGTGCACGTTACTGCATACTACCTACTGTTTTGAATCTAAAACAGTATGTATATTGTTTATAATTTACATACTTTATGTACAGTATGCAGTAAATATTTAGATGTGCTATGATACTTGGAATGTGACCAAAGTCAAACTTTCATTATGTTCCAAAATGCAATGTCAGACTGACCATTTTGACTTTTCTTTGTTTCTCTAAGGTTTTCTATTACTCAACTGGTATTTTTGAGTCTGCTGGAGTGACTCAGCCTATTTATGCCACCATTGGAGCTGGAGTAGTTAACACCGTCTTTACTGTAGTATCTGTAAGTATTCAATCATTTGAACTTCTTGAGAAATCTGTGATGTGTTTGACATAATACTTCTATTCTTTCCTTTTCTACCAGCTCTTCTTAGTGGAGAGGGCAGGGCGGAGAACTTTGCACCTTATTGGTTTGGGTGGAATGGCTGTCAGTGCTTTGGCCATGACCATCGCTCTCTTATTGGTGGGTCCTGCTGTCTGTTTTCATTTTGCTGAAGATTCAAAACAGTCACTGACAATATCTGACCATCACAGGAATGCTAATATTGTACCTGTATTTTCTTACCTTTGTCCCTGAGCAGAAGGACATTGAGGCTCTTCGATACCTCAGCATTGCTGCAGTCTTTGCCTTTGTGGCCATGTTTGAGATGGGCCCGGGACCCATTCCCTGGTTCATAGTGGCTGAACTGTTCTCCCAGGGGCCACGTCCTGCCGCCATGGCCGTTGCAGGATGCTCCAACTGGACAGCCAACTTCCTTGTGGGAATCAGCTTCCCTAAACTAGAGGTAAACCATTTTACATTACATTAAAAAAAAACAATACTGTAATTGTAAGTGGTTAAAGTAAATACAGGGGAGTTTAATTTGAAGATAAGGGTAAATTTAACTTAGTTTGTCTTCTGGGAAACATCTAAGTATCTTCTGTAGCCTCTGAAGGACAGTACTAAATAAAAAAATATATACTTAGGCAAAATAAGAAAAATGCACACATCTCCATTCTGTTCTAAAGTTTTCACCCCTTGCTCTTACAGTTTTTTTCAATCGCTAACAAGCGCTTACCCATATTTCAGATACTTTTTCTAAACTCTTAACACAGACTCGCACCTACAAAACACGATTGGCCAAATGGATAATTTTCTTCTCAAAAATACATTTTGTTAAATATATACTAACTCTTCATTTCGAAATAGAATACATCTTTCTCTGCACACACTAACTTTACCAAAACACTGGAAATCTGTCTCAAAATGAAATTATTCTGTCAAAGAATAACACTTGTTTTCACTTCACAAGGTACATGCAGTCAATCAAAGTACACCAGGTTTCAAAATACTGGCTATTGTTAACATTACAAAAACTGCATAGACTTTTATGTTTCAGTTTTACAGGTATTTGCATGCAAAACATGCAATCCACCATTTTGACACTAAATTTCTTGGTTGGGAACTGTCTGTCCACATGTACAGTAATGTTCACATTCAAAAGCATTCCAGTAAAAAGTAAATAAGTTTATCTTTCTGTTTATTACAGGAGGTACAATAGAAACACGGTATGATAGAACAGAAAAAAGTTTTACAGTTTTGCTTATACAGTAAACAAAATATCCATGAAACACACAAAAGCATTCTGAACAACAACAACAACAAAAAAAACAACAAAAAGCCCATTTAAAAAAAAAGGGTGGTGTGTGTGTTTGGGGGGGGGGGGGGGGGGGGGGGGGGGTTAGGCCACATATTTCCAAACAGGGTTGGGGCCATTCAAAAATTGAATTGAGAATGAATGGTAAATTCCAATTCACTTCCTGGATTGGAATTGGATTTGGAATTGGAATGTCGGGAAACAGAATTGAAATCAAATAAATTCCACTAAATTCCACTTGAGTTGCTAAATAAAATAATTTGACTTGATTTGCTACATTAAATATTGATAGTGCATTAAAGTGATAGTACATTAAATATTGTAAATCACATAAACAACAAACATATAAAAGAAATAGAAAGTACTGTATGTTTAGTATGTTAAGCATGATCATTTCACATGCCAAATTTCAGGAAATGATGATAATTCGATGCAATAAAAAGTGAATTAAATACATGAATGAACATGATTTTTTTTGTGAGTTGAGACATATATTATGTGGTAATCATATATTGAATGTATAGTACATCCAGAAACGTATCACCACTGTCATTCAATAATTAATTCATAATGTACAGTTCTTATTTTTATTTACTTGCATTCGATCAACTGTATTTCATACATTACTTGATATTTGTAAAGCATCATAAATAAAGTTCAAATGTATGTCTCTAAATGCAATCACAAATAGATGCTCAGAAACAGCAATAAACGGAACTCAGTGGAATTTCCCTGAATTGAATTCCACTTCCTGTAATTCCAATTCAATTCCAACTCTGTTTCCTGTAATTGTTGTTGAATTACAATTCCAGTTCCATTTCCTTCTTTGAATTGGAATTGTTGAGTTCATTCCTGAATTGACTCCAACCCTGTTTCCAAAACATCACTCCTAAAATTCCTCCTTTTACTGTATAAGTGTAAATGTAATAGAAAAAAATAACCACTGCCTCTGAGTCTAAGCCAGACTGGAATCAGCTGTGGTTGGCCCAATTTACCCAACATAAATCAGCTGTGTGTTAATTATACAATTGTTTGTTTATTATCAGCTGAGATTTATTTTTGATATTGATTGTATATGAGCAATATGAACATATTGTTTTTGAACTGATTTCATTGCAGAAGCAGAGGTTTTTATACTGTATCTAAGGTTAGGAATATTGTATTTGCTATTGTGGGATGTTGTGTGCTAACATTCGTAAATACTACAAAAACAATCCATAATTTTTTTGGGAGGTATAGCTTGTCTGTTAAGAAAATGTAAGTATTGTGGAAATGTGTTCACTGACTGCATATTGGGTGAAAACGACATGAAATGCGTGCATGGTATGGCCACAAAAGGCTGATGCTGTGCTAATTGTGTTTAGAGTTTTGAAAATGTGACAACAGATTGGACAAACGCTTGTTAGCGACTGAAAAAAACTGTAATGTGTGTTTTTTCCTTCTGGAGCATCAGTGAGCATTTGAACCTTCTGTAATAGTTGCATATGAGTCCCTCAGTTGTCCTTAGTGTGAAAAGATGGATCTCAAAATCATACAGTCATTGTTGGAAAGTGTTCAAATACACATGCAAAATGCTGGAAAAATAGAATTTGTGGGACCTGAAGGATTTTTCTGAAGAACAGCAGGCAGTTTAACTGTTCAGCACAAACAAGGGACTCATGAACAGCTATCACTAAACAAAAAACACAGATATGGATCATTCAGGTAACAACACAGTATTAAGAATCAAGGGGATGTAAAGAAGGTCATTTTCATAAATTCAAATATGAATTATTTTGTCTTGTGGACTATATGTAAACATATTTTATGTGAAATATCTTATTCAGGTCAGTTCTAAATAAAAAATAACATACATTTTGTATGATCTCTCTTATTTTGGTAATATAATTAACATTTTGCAGATTCTGCAAGGTGTATGTATAACATTGTATTTTAGTTATAATTTTGTGTAAAAATGTATGTACAATGTCAGAATTCACTTTTTTTCTTCTTGTTTGTGAATTCTAGGAGCTGTGCGGGCCGTATGTCTTCATCATATTCATGATCTTCCTCATCTTCTTCTTCGTCTTCACATACTTCAAAGTTCCAGAGACCAAAGGGCGAACTTTCGATGAAATCGCCCGTGGTTTTAGCGGGGCTCCGCCTCCGACCGCCACCTCCGTGGAGGATCCCGGGAGAGTCGCGCTTCCCGCCTCTCCAGTCAAAGAAAAGGTCCCATTGGTGGAAGCTTCCAAATCGTCCTCGGAACAGGGTGCAGGCTCATCTGAGCCAGCTGCAGCAGGTGCCACAAAGGTGGAGGAGAAACCTAGCTCAGTTACTCAGCCACTGGTGGATTCTGGTAAAGACGAGAAATCTAATTCCACCATCTAAGAAGCAGTGTAACTACATAGGTTAATATGATTGAAGCCATGACACGTACCACTGAAGATAGAAATATAATACTAGAGATTTATTTACTGGAAAGAGATTATTTAGGGTAGACAGATTAAGAAGGGAACCACAGTGGAGAGTCACAGATCATCTAGTTATATTTTGAAAGAATATGAAAGCTCATTAGCTTTATTTTATGTAGTTTTGACAAATGATGGTTTGGTGCAATATTGAGTCATGTTTTAAGGATATTGCTCATTTATTCCTATTTGTGCAATTTTTAGTGTCATTTTAATGTGAATAATTATTATTAGGACAGATAAAACTGAAAAAGGGAATTTTTACATTTGGCCTTCATAATTCTCAGCATTTTCAACGGTCAAACCTCAATTTTTTTGCTTTTAGAAAAAACCAAAAGGTTTTTCCTGTTAATGATAGTTGGCGATTATCATAATCTTAAGGTTTTTGCACTGACGATGTTTATTTTGTATAAAATATAGTGTATATAGAGATATATACGTTTTCATTACTTCAGATCACTACTAACATTTAACATGAACACTTTAAGCATATATTTAATTAGAAGATTCATTAAAAATATTTATATTTATAGGAAGTGCTTAGCTAGTAAAGCTTATGCCAAGAATAAAATTGCTAGTTTACTGCCAAAAATAAGACAGACTCTTCAGATAAATAAGTCACTCATTCATCTAAAATCACTGTAAATGAACGCAAAGTAGAGAACGCAAATGGACCAACCAGTGTTTAATGAATTGTCTCAAAAACTAGAAAAGATTTTTAGCAAATGACGTGATAAAGGAGAAAATTTGCTAGATTATGACCATTGATCCCACTATTGAATTTCCTGTGCTTGGTGATTTAGTATTCCAGCGTTACATATGTGCTGCACCGACTCACTTTGAGGTTTGACAGAGTAGTGAGAGAAGTCTCACTTGATTTGAATAAATGTGTTTATAATAACTGTAGTTCTGCACTTTCCGACACTTTCTTTGAATCCCTTTCATAGAGAACGCATATAGTATTTATTTGTTTATACATTTATTTATTTTTACGTGTATTAGAGAATCTTTACCAGTAATTTCTATCATGTAAGTCGATCAACGCTTTACGCTGCCATTGCTTAGGTGTTGCTATTTTTGTCTAGATATTAAATGTGAAAGTATTTATTATTAATAAGCACATTTATAGGCCAGGGGTAATATGAAGAACTGCTTTTTCCCATTCTGATGTGTTGTGATCATGTATATGTTGCACGGAGAGAAACTCCAAAAAAGACCAAGAAAGACAACATTCCTCTTGCAGTAGTGCACTGTGGTTTGTATTCCAGTGGTCAAGAGCAGCTTCACATTGAGCCAGCCCTCTTCTAACACGAGCAAACAACCATCTTATTAACTCTTTATACCTTTCACATACTGTACCTTTACTGTGCATAATGTACACAACTCATAGTTACTTGCTTACTGTACAGTTAGAAGAGCATCACATTGTAAATACCTATGTTTCTGTGCTGAATGGTGTAATTGATGTAATCGCAGGTCAAAAGGAGAGTGTCTGCTAAACAGAAGTGTTGGTGTTTTGACGTTTGTATATTTTATGGTGGCTTTTCCTGATTGTGTATCAAAATCATGAGTGGTACTGTGTACAGTTGTTGTATTATTTTGTGAATAAATAGTCTTAAATTATTTTATTTCTCCTGTTTCCTAAATGTTAATGTGATACATCAGATTCAATCAGAACATCGTATTTTCACCAGGTTAAAATGGTTTTAAGTCAGTTGTTTCTATCTTTTGCTGTAGTGTGTCAGTAGTAAAAATAAGTTTATATTTCCAAACATTCATTTTGCTATTAATTGTAATGATCCAGTGAGATTTTTGTTTGGAGTCTGAAAACAGCCAGTGCTCCACGCAGACATCTAATCTAATTATCATCCCGTCTGTCTAGAATGACATGAAAAAACAAAAGAAACTGAGACTGACTAAATCAAGAAGAACTGTGGCAAAGTCTCCAAGATGCTTCAAGAGACCTACCTGCAAAGCTACCTGAAAAACTATGCGCAAGTGCACCTATGGCAAAAGCCGCTTTAAACGCAAAGGATGGTCACACCAAATGTCGATTTAACTTAGTTAATTGATTAAAAAAGGCTATTTATGACATTATTTTGACAGCAATCCTCATTTTGCAAATTTTTTACACAAGTGCCGAAAACTTTCAACAGCAGTGACTTTGCCACAGTTCTTCTGGATTTAGTCTGTCTGAGTTTGTGTTTAATGGTAAAATGAATGTTTGGAAATGTAAACAGATATTTCCTACTGACACACTACACCAAAAGATAGAAATAACTGACTTAAAACCATTGAAAATAGTGTTGTAATAATTTTGGTCACCACTGTATTTTCGAGTAACCTAGTAATTATTGTCATCTCAAAAAATACATTAAAAACAACTAAAGTCATAAAGATAACTGTTTTTACTCCATGTGCATATAAATAACAATATGAATATGATAATGAGTATTTATAGTTCTTTTATATAACAGAAGTATTTACAGTTTTTTTCAATCGCTAACAAGCGTTTACCCATACTTCAGATACTTTTTCTAAACTCTTAACACAGACTCACACTGTCACATCCCCGGACTTTCATGTTGGTTTCTCCCATTTCCCCCCGCAGTTCTGAGTGTTTTGGTTTCTCCCTCATTGTTGTCACCTGGATGTTGTAATCAGTCTGTCTATTTAAGGTGTGTGTTTTCCCCTGTATTCTTGTCGGTCTTTAATGTTACCACTCCGTGTTCCTGTGTCTGCCTGTTTCCCTTTGGATTTATTAAATGTACGTCTTTTATTTACGTCGTTGTTCGTGTGTTCCTGCCTGATCTGTGACAGAAAGGCCGACCAATACAGTTTATTTTCTTGGCGTGTTCACCTCCGTTTTGTTTCCCGTTCGTTTTTCTCAGTCTTTTTGTTTCCGTAGTGTTTTCTCCATGGAGTCCTTCCTCCGTCCAGAATTCATCCTCCTCCGGCTGAAGCAGGGGGATTTACCGCTCGAGGGTTACACTTTGATGTTCCAGCTCGTAGCTCATACCACCAGCTACCCGGACGACGCGCTCTGTATGTTCTATGATGCAAGCCTCAACGCATCATGCAGAGCGCCGTCGTCCGAGGACGGCCCTCGAGCGGACTTCGCCACATTTGTGGAATGGACACTGGCGAGAAACAAACCCTCGTTTCCCACCCGTTTCCAGGAGAACCTCGTCAGTGCCACTCCAGACCCAGAGCCCAGCCAGCCACCCCGACCTGCGGATTATGAGCCCATCGTAGACGGGAAGCCCGAGCCCGGAGCGACAGAGTTATGGAGCGCCGATGGGGTCAAAACTTCCGACCAGGTGCGAGAGCCGGCTACTACATCAGCGACGGTGGAGTGCTTCATGGAGCAAGAGAGGGCTGTAGAGAGCCCCGTCCACTGCACCGCCACTGGGGGTGAGCAAGAGCACAACTCTGGGGACTTAATTGACTGTTTCACGGAAATACCCATCTGCCTGGATTTCCCACCCACCCTCCCTCTTCTGCCTAAGCCTGAATCTCCGCTGGTTCCGCCCAGCCATCCAGAGTCACCGCTGGTTCCGCCCAGCCTTCATGAATCCCCGCTGTCATCTGTCAGTCCCCTTGCTCACCCTCAGCCCACCATCTGTGCGGTGGGTTCGCCGCGGGTCTGCCAGTCTCCATCGGTGTTATGGCTGGAGGATCCCTCACCATCGCCTCCAGCCTCAGAGTCTTGGACTCCGCCTCGGCCCTCCGACCCTGCGGCTCCACCCCGGCTCTCTGCTCCCTCGTCTCCGCCGTCGCCCGTCGGTCCACCAGCTCCACCGGGCTCCATCGTCCCTCCGGCTCCGCCCTGGTCAGTTGTCGCCCCACCTTCGCCTCTGGACTATACTCCTCCGGCTGTGCCTCGTCGCTCCGTCCCACCGGCTCGGTGGACCTCCTCCCTCCTGCGGGCACAGCCTCTGCCCTCTGTCGCTCCGGCTCCGCCGCGGACCTCCGGATCTCCATCTCCGCCTTGGTCGCCAGAGCCTTGGGTTCCGCCTTGGCCCTCCGGATCCGCGGTGTCACCCAAGATCTTCGGCTTTCCGTCTCCGCCTCGGGCTCTCCCACCACCTGCTCCGCCTCCATCGGTCGGACCCATGGAGTCGTCAGCCTCTCCTCCACCATGGCTCCTCCCTCCATCGGCTCCACCGTGGGATTACATCTTGGCTGCGGCCTGGGTCCCACCTGGCTCCTCCTGCTCCAGCCCCTTCCTGTCACCTCCTTGGCTCCTCCCTCCGTCATCACCTCCATGGACTATTCAGTCACCACCCTGGACTCCATCTTTTGCCCTCCTCCCGGGAGTCCGTCCTCCGCCGAAACCCCCTCCTGAGACTGTTTGCTGTTTCCCATTTGTCGGCGCGAGGACACGCCTTCCGGGAGGGGGAGGTAATGTCACATCCCCGGACTTTCATGTTGGTTTCTCCCATTTTTTTCCCCCGCAGTTCTGAGTGTTTTGGTTTCTCCCTCATTGTTGTCACCTGGATGTTGTAATCAGTCTGTCTATTTAAGGTGTGTGTTTTCCCCTGTATTCTTGTCGGTCTTTAATGTTACCACTCCGTGTTCCTGTGTCTGCCTGTTTCCCTTTGGATTTATTAAATGTACGTCTTTTATTTACGTCGTTGTTCGTGTGTTCCTGCCTGATCTGTGACACACACCTACAAAACACAATTGGCCAAATGGATAATTTTCTTCTCAAAAATACATTTTGTCAAATATATACTAACTCTTCATTTCAAAATAGAACACATCTTTCTCTGTGCACACTAACTTTACCAAAACACTGGAAATCTGACTCAAAATGAAATTATTCTGTCAAAGAATAACACTTGTTTTCACTTCACAAGGTACATGCAGTCAATCAAAGTACACCAGGGGCCTCATTTATAAAGACTTGCGTAAAAACCATCCTTGATTTTATCTAAGAACTTTTCTGATTTGATCGTAAGAGCGATTCAGAGAAAACGAACGTACCACGAAATCCATGCGTACGCCAGTCATTCGGTTATAAATCACAAATGATCGTGGAATAGTGTGCAGCTGAATGTTCCGCCGTCGAAACGCCCCTGCTTAATTAATTAACATATAAAATGAGCTCATTCCTAAATCAAAAACTCTGTGACAATGGCAAGTAAAAAGAAGCGCAAGATATCAAATTATAGTGAGGCTGAACTATCTGCAATACCAGGCATTACCACAAGGAAACGGTCGTACGCCAAGCTGGAATCTGACGTGGAGATAAGTACTTTTCCACGTCAAAGACGGTTTTTATAAATCTGTACTTTGACGTGGATTTGATCGTACGAACACTCTGAGATCAAATCAGTGCGTAAGAAAGTTTTATAAATGAGGCCCCAGGTTTCAAAATACTGACTATTGTTGACATTACAAAAACTGCATAGACTTTTTATGTTTTAGTTTTACAGGTATTTGCATGCAAAACATGCAATCCACCATTTTGACACTAAATTTCTTGGTTTGGAACTGTCTGTCCACATGTACAGTAATGTTCACATTCAAAAGCATTTCCAGTAAAAAGCAAATAAGTTTCTTTTTCTGTTTATTACAGGAGCTACAGTAGAAACATGGTATGACAGAACAGAAAAAGTTTTACTGTATTGCTTACAGTGAACAAAATATCCATGAAACACACAAGAGCATTCTGAACAATAAATAAATAAATAAATAAAAATAACAACAGCAAAAAGCCCAGATAAAAAAAAGGGGGGGGGGGGGTGCTAGTTTATAATACATTAAATATTGTAAATCACATAAACAACAAACATATAAAAGAAATACAAAGTACTGTATGTTTAGTTGATTAAGCATGGTCATTTCACATGCCAAATTTCAGGAAATTATGATAATTCTATGCAATAAAAAGTGAATGAAATACATGAATGAACATGACTCATTTTTTTGAGAGTTGAGACATATTATGTGGTAATCATATATTGAATGTATAGTACATACAGAAACTTATCACCACTGTCATTAATTTTATTTACTTGCATTTGATCAACTCTATTTTCATACATTACTTGGTATTTGTAAAGCATCATAAATAAAGTTAAAATGTATGTCTCTAAATGCAATCACAGATAGATGCTCAGAAACAGCAATAAATGGAATTTATTGGAATTTCTCTGAATTGAATTCCACTTCCTGTAATTCCAATTCAATTCCAACTCTGTTTCCTGTAATTGTTGTTGAATTCCAATTCCAATTCCATTCCAATTCCATTTCCTTCTTTGAATTGGAATTGTTGAGTTCATTCCTGAATTGACCCCAACCCTGTTTCCAAAACATCACTCCTCAAAGTCCTCATTTTACTGTATAAGTGTAAATGTAATAGAAAAAAATAACCACTGCCTCTGAGTCTAAGCCAGACTGGAATCAGCTGTGGTTGGCCCAATTTACCCAACATAAATCAGCTGTGTGTCAATTATTCAATTGTTTGTTTATTATCAGCTGAGATATATTTTTGATATTGATATTGTTTTTGAACTGATATCCTTGCAGATGCAGAGGTTTTTATACTGTATCTAAAGTTTGGAATATTGTTTTTGCTATTGTGGGATGTTGTGTGTTAACATTCGTAAATACTAAACTAAACTAAAAACTAAAACTAAACTAAACTAAAAACAATCCATAATTTTGTTGGGAGGTATAGCTTGTCTGTTAAGAAAATGTAAGCATTGTGGAAATGTGTTCACTGACTGCATATTGGGTGAAAACGACATGAAATGTGTAAATGGTATGGCCACAAAAGACCGATGCTGTGCTAATTGTGTTTAGAGTTTTGAAAATGTGACCACTGTTTGGACAAACGCTTGTTAGCGACTAAAAAAAACTGTAATCAATGGACTGATATTCAAATAACACAACGTCATTTGCCTCAGTTAGCATCGTTCCGCGTAAATAACCAATCATCATCAAAAATGCCTTGAAGCCAATCAGATTTAAGCTTCACTCTGCGTCATCAAGCGTGCTTCTAGTTAAAACAGATGAAGACAAAACTTTAATATTTAGACAAAATACAGATGAAATCGCGATTATTAAAGCATTTTTTATTAAACCAACTGCAGTTTCCATCAGGGACCAATACCGCAGGCTTAAAGATGTAAGTGAAAAAAACAAATATTTAGAAGTAGACCTCATCTCGAACAAGTCAGGTGGCTATTATTTACAACTGCACTAATGATTACTAAACTGGAAAATAAAAGTAAATTTCCATTAATAAATAGAATATTTTAAATACATACGTTATAATGCAACAGAGTCTCCAGTTACCAATAAATATACCAATAATAGGCCTATACATTGTTAAATCATTTGATTTAGAGGAGTAACGTTACCAGTAAACATAGTACAATGTAGTCCAATCTAAATACATAATGATAATAATATTGATAAAATTAAATCGCAATAGCAGAACTATTACTAGACACAGTTTGTGAGTTCACATTGTAGCTTTTGTCTGTTAGCTGCATATTTGTGACCCTGGACCACAAAACCAGTCTAGTAGCACAGGTATGTTCGTAACAGTAGCCCAAAAAAACGTTGTATGGGTTAAAAGTATTGATTTTTCTTTTATGCCAAAAATCATTAGGTAAAGAGCATGTTCCATGAAGATATTTTGTAAATTGCCTACCATAAATGTCATAATTGTCATTTTTTAAAATTGAGATGTATCATCTTTCTATTGATATATGGTTTATTAGGATAGGACAATATTTTGCTGAGATACAACTATTTGAAAATCTGAGGGTGCAAAAAATCTTCTTAGCAATGCATATAATCAATAAATAAGTTTTGATGTAGGATATTTACAAAATATCTTAATGGAACATGATCTTTCTTAATATCCTAATGATTTTTGGCACAAAAAGAAAAATTTATCATTTTTACCCATACAATGTATTTTTGGCTATTGCTACAAATATATCTGTGCTACTTAATGACTGGTTTTGTGGTCCAGGGTCACATGTGTATGACACAGAATCATGTAATCGCTGTTACATATTTGACGTAACATCTCCTCCTTCTCATTTGTGTTACAATTACGCTTTTAGCCTTTTTCCTCAATCAAAATCCCTGAATAATAGTACATGCTTGCTTGAGATAATGCTGTTCTTATTTAAATTTGACTGTAACCAGTGGCTTTTTGGAATCCTTTGAAAGTGCTAATCTCAAACCTTGACTGTTCATGTATTCATGGCTAATATGCAGCTCTTGGATTCGACTGACACATAAAAGGGAACATTAGAGCACAGCATAGTTGATTGATTCTCCATAGCCCGCTTCCCGCAAGTATTTCTCCATGTCCAGGGGCTCAGACACTCGCAGCACTGCCTGATCATTGGCGCTTCTTTCTCCTGACTGGAGCTTTCTGACCAGCTCAGCCATTGAGATGCGATCCTTTGGTTTCCAATGACAGCAGGATTTGATAATAGAGTACCTAGAGAAGAAACATTATTGAAATTGATTTGTTGTTGACTACTGTATGTATATGTATACAGTATATTGTATATGACCGTGGACCACAAAACCAGTCATAAGTGTCAATTTTTAAAAAAAAAATTAAGATTTATACACCTGAAAGCTGAATAAATAAGCTTTCTATTGATGTACAGTTTGTTAGGATAGGACAATATTTGGCCGTGATACAATTATTTTAAAATCTGGAAATGTGAAGGTGCAAAAATCTAAATATTGAGAAAATCGCCTTTAAAGTTGTCCAAGTGAAGTTCTTAGCAATGCAAATTACCAATCAAAAATTAAGTTTTGATATATTTATGGTAGGAAATTTACAAAATATCTTAATGGAACATGATCTTTACTTAATATCCTAATGATTTTTGGCATAAAAGAAAATCGATAACTTTGACCCATACGATGTGTTTTAACTATTGCTACAAATATACCCATGCTAATCAAAGACTGGTTTTGTGGTCCGGGGTCACATATGATGTTTTGCACGACTGGATTTTTTTAGTACTTTAGATAAACATATTTATTGTTTATGTGTGGGTTAAGTGACATACAGTGTATTAGAGCAGTTTGGTGGTCTCTTTAGTGTGTTCACTCTCTGTAGATGCTGCAGAAGTTCGCTGGCCATGATGTTGGGAAATGGTGGGTCTCCTGAGATTAAAAACAATTACATAAAGATCTTTAAACAACTTCATAATTTGATTATTATTTTTTTCCATACAGATGGAGCCCTACTACAACCTTGCAGCTGTAGCTGTACTGGAGACTTTTATAATACTGGATCACAGTCACACTCACCTAATGTCACCATCTCATACAGCAAAATGCCAAAGGACCATCTATGGAGGATTAAACAGAAATGGATTCAATGTCAAAATTAAAGGTGAAACTGAAAATACAAATAATCATCACAATAAACTCACACATCACTGCTTTGCTGGAGAGGTTGTCGTGCTAAGACTTCTGGAGCTTGCCACTTTCTCATTTCCACATCTTCCACAGCTTCTACAGAGCCAGTGCTCGTTTTTCTGCGATATGCCGGACCCAAACCCCACAGCTTGACCGACAGGTCCCGTCCAACCAGGATGCTTTTAGCTTTGACATTGCCATGGATGTAGTTTTTGCTATGCAGATACTCCTGTGATTCCAGAACAGGTTGAGTCAGAACAAGAATGTGATCTTGGGTGTGACAAAGTATTTATTGTACACTCTAATTCATAAATGCTTCAGTTAAGTGCTCATGACTGGCCATGATTAATTAATGCCAAACAAAGTAAAAGGCTCAATGATTTATGAAGTTGCCAGTATGTGCGTGCCAGGTGTGGCTTATAAAAACTTCCCATTCATAAATACACGTTTATACATTGCTGCCAGTCTTTTGTGATGAAACTGACTTGTCAGTATGATTGTATATATCTTGCAAGCTGATTTGTTATCTAACCAGAGCAGATGCAATCTGAGTGGCCATGGTAAAGATTCGTCTTTCAGTCATGTCACACGGTGACTCTTGACCAGTGTGGTCCTGTGAAAGAGATTTAAAACAAATGTGAGGTTTGAAACTGGTAGTGTGACTTTTAATCAATCCATTACAAATGAGATCATCAGGAATGACACAACCTCTGTGTCGTCCACTCTCAGATGACCTGAGCAGTGCAAAAAAACTGATCAATGTATTTTTTAGTCGTGTCATAGTTATATCAGAATTGGAGATTTGAGACTTTTAGCTCAGGTTTGCTGCTGTGATGGCAAAGCTGAATTTTCAGCATCATTACTTCAGTCTTTAGTGTCACATGATCCCTCAGAAATTATTCTAATATGCTGATTTGCTGATCAAGAAACATTTCTTGATAGGTTGAGAACATCCCTTCCCCAGTACTGCTTGCCTTTTATTAGCAAGGTAGCAAGTTCACGTGATCTACACTAAAACTTTCATGTCCTTCGCCCAAATTTCATGAGGAAATATGTCAACACAGAAATGAAACTGAGTTCATTTTAAGCTAGTTTTATCATTGTCCCTTGCTAGACTGAAAATGAAGCATTACTCATGTACCTGTCTGCACCTCCACAGGAAGCTCAGCAGGTCTCGATGTTCTAGCTCCTCTACCGCAATCATCAAGGGTGTTCGTGCGCTTACCACCCCCAGCAGTTTGGGCAGCGATGGATGCGGTCCCAACTCTGAAAGGAAGTGGGCAAACCCCAGAAAAGACTGGCGCTCTCTGGCATTGGCTGATTCTGCATGGGGGGAGAAAGTAGAAGAAAGTAAGATTGTTTGTCTGTCTGGTTATCTATCTATCTACCTGTCTGTCATTCCATATGTCTGTCTTCTATCTATGTACCTATCTAACTTGCTGGCCACAATGTTGAGGTTTTGTAGCTGAATGAAGGTCTTACAGGTTTGGAACGACATGAGTAATTAATGACAGAATTAAAAAAAATTTGTGAACTGTCACTTTAAATGAACTGGTTTTATATAAGATCAACCTGACTGTGAAGATGGCTGACAGAGATACAGTGTGTGAGTTTGCGAAAGTTTGGGAACCCCTTGCAGAATCTGTGAAAATGTGAATAATTTTAACAAAATAAGAGAGATCATACAACATGCATGTTGTTTTTTATTTAGTACTGTCCTGAGTGAGATATTTTACATAACAGATGTTTGCATATAGTCCACAACACAAAAATTAATAAGTACAAGAAATTATTAAAATAACACCCTCTAAAAGTCTGAAAACCATTAATAGCGGGTGGGTGAAAACTTTTTTTAATGTGAAGATCAAGGTAAATTGTTCTTAATATGTCTTTCAGGAAACATGCAGCTATCTTCTAAAAAATCATATTTCAACAAAATAAGAAAAATATTTAATCTCTATTGCATTGTGTTTCCCTCTGGAGCCTCAGTGAATGTTTAAAAAACAAATGTATTAGTTGTGTTTGAGTCCCTAAATTGTCCCCAACATGAAAAGATGAATACAGTCACTGCTGAAAAGGGTTCAAATATGCAAAAGATGCTGGAAAACTGAAGAATCTGCAGGACCTACAGGATTTTTCTGAAGAACAGTGCTCAGTTTAACTGTTCAGAACGAACAAGGAACTCATGAACAATCATCACAACTTTAAAAAAAAAAAAAAAACAGTCGTAGATCATTCTGGTAACCACAAACAGTAGTAAGAACCAAGGGTTCCCAAACTTTTGAAAAGGGTTATTTTAATAATTTCAGCTATTTTTTTTTTATCTTGTGGACTATATGTAAACATCTTATATGTAAAATATCTTACTCAGGACAGTACTAAATAAAAAATAACATGCATTTTGCATGATCTCTCTTATTCAAATTTTCACAGAATCTGCAAGGGGTTCCCAAACATTTGCATGCCACTGTAGCTGCACATTTGTGACCTTGGACCACAAAACCAGTCATAAGGTTACATTTTACAAAACTGAGATGTATAGATCATATGAAAGCTCAATAAATAAGCTTTCTATTGATGTATGGTTTGTTAGGATAGGACAATATTTGGCCGAGTTACATCTATTTGAAATCTGGAATCTGAGGGTGCAAAAAAATCAAAATCCTGAGAAAATCACCTTTAAAGTTGTCCAAATTAAGTTCTTAACAATGCATATTACTAATCAAAAATTACATTTTGATATATTTATAGTAGGAATTTAAGAAAAAATCTTCATGGAACATGATCTTTACTTAATTTCCTAATGAAAAAGCAATAATTTTGACCCATAATATGTATTTTTGACTATTGCTACAAATATACCCCAGCGACTTAAGACTGGTTTTGTGGTCCAGGGTCACATTTGTTGTTTTTGTTAACTAAAACTAGTAAAATTGTTTCGTTAAATAAAATAAAGCTGAAAGGATGAAATATAAATGTTAGAAGAAACTTAAAAATAAGAAATGTTGCTTTGGAAACTAACTGCAATGAAATATGTACTAAAATGACTAAAACTGAAATAAAGATAAATAATAATAAACAACTGTATTTTTACGAAAAGTAACATTAAAATGAAACTGAAATGAAATAAATAAAAGCTAATTCAAAACATTATATATAACATATAAATAGTTTAATATATTAATATTATTAAAATAAAATGAATATTTTAATAATAAGAGATAATAAAACAATACTTATCCAACTTTACCTTTAAGCACTCGTAAAATGACTGGCTGTCTGTCGATGACAGCTCTGTGCAAGGTGTGGGTGTTGTCTTGTTTTACTGAGAAGGTGAGAGGAAGTGGAGAGACCAGCTGAAAGAGGTCCGGATGCCTCTCTGTGGTTTGCTGAGGTACTGCAGGGCTTGAATTCTGCATGTCATGGTGAGGTTGGGCTGTCATGGGAATAACCTCATGTTCCATTGGGTTCAGCTCCGCTGGAGCTGTTGTTGCAAAGTAATACAAAAATTAAGAGAGAAAAGATTTTTGAATTTAGTGTTCTTTCAGTATAACCTGTGAGAAAGACCTCTCAATAAACACTTTAATAATTACTGAACCAGATAGATAATCTATTAATAAACATTGTGATCATTCATAAAGGGAAACCCTTTAAATAAACATAGTGATCATGCATGCTCAGGAAGGCTTATAAATAAGCATTTCTATCATGCATGAATCGGAAGACCTTTAAATAA
>NC_133377.1:32183782-32343782 GCF_049309525.1 Garra rufa
AACGCAGCCTTGATGAGCATAAGAAACTTCTTTAAAAAAAACTTACTGACCCAAACATTTGAAAGCGCAGTTTAGATGAGTTTGTTTCTTCATCCAAACAGATTTGGAGAAATTTAGCATTGCATTATTTGCTTGCCAATGGACACAGTGAATGGGTCCAAACAACATCGCAATAATCCACAAGTAATCTACACAACTTGTAAAGTGAAAAGCTGTAATTTTGTAAGAAACAAGAAGTATTTAACTAAATTACGTCCTCTGTCCATAGTATTGCTTTCGGAAAAATCATCTCGTCCAAATCAGGAGAAAAATATGCACAGATCAAGGAATGTTTACAAGCAAAAATGGTTAGAAAAAGTTCTAAACAAATATTTTGGTGAATTTTGATGTGAGAAAACAACCTTTTCACTGGAGGAAGAGTTATTACGGATATTTTGAACAAAAGCGACAATTTAAAGTTAAATCACCTTGGATTTGTTTATTGCAAACAAGCAGATTTTCACTTTACAAGATGTTAATTAATGGACTGGGGTCATGTGCATTACATATGGATTATTTTTATGTTTTTATCAGCTGTTTGAACTCTCGTTCTGACGGCACCCATTCACTGCAGAGGACTCATTAATAATGCAATGCTACATTTCTCCAAATTTGTTCAGATGACCAAACAAACTCATCTACAACTTGGATGTTTGAAAATTTCATAAACACTTGAAAGTTTAATCTTATCCATTATTATGTTAGATGCTAATAGTTCTATAAATACTAGATTCTTTACATGATCCAAACCTGTTCCTGTGTCATGTAGTGTATTGTTTAACATTCTGTGAATCATCACTGATGAAAAGGGCGAATCAGAGATGGCACTGACCGATTTGGTCCACCCTGTGCTGCTGCCCTCATCATGTTTCACGGAGGACGGGGAGTTCCCTCGGTCACTCAAACCCTCAGTGTGCCCCTTTCCAAATGAACAGGTGATCAAAGTCTTAGTTTGTTGCCAGGGGCAACAGGATTGGCCACTATTAAACAAACCGGCCCTGCTAATGAAGGGCCAGATGGGTTTAGTTTGGCATCTACACTCTCTTTGTAACTCACAACCTCTCACATGCATGCATAAACACATGCATGTTTCCCGAGCACAGGCACGTCCACACACACACAGGACTTAGTCAAGCAACCGGACTGCTGTGTTGCACCACATGAGAAGGTGTGTGAGAGAGAGATGGCTGTGTATGCGTAAAGCCAGGAAAGAGAGCTCGAGCGACAGAACTTGAATGTGCCCTCTCTCCCTCAGTCCATGCCACCCCAGGGTGGGAATGCTAAGACAGACAGGCGGTTTATTTTTGGGTCAGTGACAGTGTGTCAATGGCCGCAGATGCGTCGCAAAGGAAGGCTCTGAGATACCAGCAGACCGTGGTCAGTCGCTGTCTCTCTCTCCTGCTCTCTCTCTATCTCCCTCGCCCTTTTTCTTTCTGCTCTTTCTACTGTCTGATTACTCTTTAGTCTGTTGTGAATTGCTGTTCTTCTGTCGTTTAATATCGTATGGGCTCGAAGATGTTGCACAATCTTTGCATGACGTGTGTATTTCTGTACTGACTGAGTCACTGTGTTGAGCGCTGAGCTGCAGAACTCGCGGGAAAGTGCAACAGGAGTTAATCATTTTCCTCTTGTCATTTTCGTATAGACTCCTGAAGAAGATTGTAGTACTATTTTTGTTTATTTGAATAAGATTGCACTGCAACCTTTTAAGACAAAAGGCCATACTATGATTTTAAACAGGAGGTTGATTAAAAATGAGCGATTCTTCGATTAGAATGACTATGCAAAAAATAAATGTGTTCTTTCTTAGTCATTCTAGTTTTAAAGTATAGATTATAATACTTGAATCAATATATTAAAAGTCTTTTAATATCTTTTTCTAAATTTCTGTTTTGAGCTTGACTTTTAAAATCTCTGCAAAACACGGAAAGTGATTTTGCACTTTTTCTAACAACTTAAAAAACAAGTTGACAAACATTATCAGATCTTTTTTCTTTGTTTTTTATATATTTTTTTATTACACTTAGTAGATATATTTAAAATCAAAAGACTTTATTAGAAAGTTATTTATTAGAGTTTTGGGTTGGTCAGATTTTTTTGATAGTTTTTGAAGGAAAAGTCTTATGCTTATCAAGGCTGCTTTTATTTGATCAAAAATACAGGAAAATATGTAATATTGTAAAATATTATTACAATTTTAAACATCTATTATCTAGTTTCATATATTTAAAATGTAATTTATTCCTGTGATGCAAAGATGAATTTTCAGTATCGTTACGCCAGGCTTCAATGTCTCATGATCTTTTAAAAATCGTTCTAATATGCTGATTTAATGCTAAAGACATATTTACTATTATTATTATCAGTGTTGGAAAGTTGTGTTTGTCAGAATTTATTGAATAGAAATAACATTTGTTTGAAATAGAAATCTTTTGTAACATTATAAATGCCTTGACTGTCTCTTGATCAATTAAATCCTTGTTATTAAAGGGATAGTTCACCCAAAAATGTCATTAAAAATGTCATTGTGTCATTAATTACTCACTCTCATGTCGTTCACCTTCAAAAGACAAATTAAGATATTTTTGATTAAATCCAAGAGCTTTCTGACCCTGCACAGACAGCAACGCAACTACCATTGCCCGGAAAGGTAATAAGGATTTAGTTAAAATAGAAATTGTTAAAAAAAAATGTTGTTATTTTAGTTTTCTTTGCGCACAAAAAGTAGCAGGTTGAATGGTCACATGGACTGTCCTTACTACCTTTCTGGGCCTTGAACGTGTCAATTGCATTGCTGTCTATGCAGGGTCAGAAAGCTTTTTAAAAAAATATCTTAATTTGTGTTCTGAAGATGAACAAAGGTCTTACGGGTTTGGAACAACATGGGGTGAGTAATTAATAACAGAATGTTAATTTTTGGGTGAACTAACTCTTTAATTTCTTTAAAAAGAAAAATGTACCATAAACTTTTGAACAGTAGTGTAAATGGAAACCCAATCATAGATTATAAATGTCTTTCTTAATCTCAGCCTGTCATGAGAGACTGTCATTGTGTTCCCTTGAGCTCCAGAACATCTGCTGTGATCGCTGGTTTTACTGAACGGGAGATGAATGAGGTTGAACGTTTGAGTGTTTGAAATGGCGGTGATACATCTTGGTTAGAGTGAACATAAACAATGTAGTATTTTTTTCTCATGTAATCAGTTGAGGTCATCTTTTGTGAGTCATGCCACTGTGATTTATTGAAGAGCATATGTAACATTGATTTAATAAGCATGAGAAACCGTGTGTAAATGTTCAATCAATAGGCATATTTTGGGTTATGGGTCATGTAGAGAATACTTCACTCTTACAGTGATTTGCAGCAACAAAACAACTAAAAGTCAGTCATTTTTATGTGATCTCTTAGGGTGATGATACATGGGGAAACTTTTTGGGCAGTGGGCAACCAGGTGAGAGACGGGGCCCACGACAGACCTAAAGCATCCAGAAAGAAACTTGTTACCCATTCTCAATGGGGAAAGTGCCCAAGCAACATTGCTCAAAAGGTTGCAGTGTATCATCAGCCTTATAAAGTTCAGTTTTATGCAAAATGAGCATATATATGACCTAAAATTGAAACTGAATAAATAAGCTTTTCATTGATTTATGGTTTGTTGGGATAGGATAATATTTAGCCGAGAAACAACTATTTAATAAATCTATTTAAAAAATCAAAATATTGAGAAAATTGTTTAAATGAAGTTCTAAGCAATGCATATTACCAATCAAAAATTAAGTTTTGATATACGATACGGTAGGAAATTTACTAAATATCTTCATGGAACATGATCTTTACTTAATATCCTAATGATTTTTGCCATAAAAGAAAAATCTATAATTTTGACCCTTTCAATGTATTTTTGGCTATTGCTACAAATATACCTGTGCTACTTAAGACTAGTTTTGTGGTCCAGGGTCACATATTTTATGCAGCAATATCCAGTGAGATTGTACATTTTATCAGTCATGTGATATAGGTTGTTATTGGGCTGCAAAATGATTAATCGCGATTAATCGCATTCAAAATAAAATTTTATGTTTACGTGCTATTTTACAAAACAGTGTTACATTTATATATAAAATATTTATATTTATATATAATGTAAATTATATACAAGTATAAATATATAAACATACAAATATTTTAAAATAGATATACATATGTGTGCATTTATAAATAAATAATAAGTAAACATAGCACACACACACACAGTATGTAAACATACATTTTTTATTTTTTAATGTGAGTGTGAGTGTTCAGGGCCCCAAAACACCCTCCGACCCCAGAGGGTTAATCGCGATTAATCGTTTTGCAGTCCTAGTTGGATACTAGAAATGGCTACTAGCAACCAGCGTCACAAACTTGAGGACTCCAAGTTGTTTATTAGTATTTTTTTTTTTTAAGCAAACAGGGCTTTAGCTGTAGCTGTTGTACTTTACAGTGATTTTTTTATTTAAGAGATTTTGTGATATTATTGGTTGCATTTTTAATAAATCACTGTTGTCAACCTGAATCAGCTATTTGTCTCATATACAGTTTTTATTTATATTAATTATTAGACATATAGTTTTTAATCAGAAAACATACTAAAGAAATTTTTTAAAAAGGTCTCTCCCCGAAGAATTTTAGAATTTTTTTATGATAAAATTAAAGGATTCTATGATTTTTATCAGTAATATTTTTTTTACTTGTGTTTTTCTATAGTGATTGCATCTTAAGAATATAATTGTAAATTATGTATTTAAATGATACTGTTTATGTTTCCATGACCATAAATATCTGTTATTGCTGAAATGGCGTTAAAACATAAAAATAGTATTAAGTAGTTTAAGTTGTAATTTCTTATTCGCTTTATTTTTTAAATTGTATTTAGCTTTAATTTAATTTTATTTCAGTTTTAGTTTAGTAATTTTAGTACTTCACCTTAAATATTCAATTCAGCTAGTGCCAGTGTGTAATTTCTGTAATTTCATCTATTATTTATTAAGATTATATTTGTTTTCAGCTTCATTTCAATTGCCAAAAATTATTATTAATAGTTGTCACATGAGGTCATTCATCTAATTAATTCATTATTTTATTTATTTATTTATTTTACTTTATACAAAGTGTACATTTAGCAAATTACAGAATGAAAGAGCCTCAGCAGAAAGGCCAGGCATATTGGGATATGTTGAGAAGTGTGGTCATCCCAGCATGGGAAGAACATCTATTTTAGAAGACCTTCAACAGAATTACATATGACTTTACATAACATCACGTGACGACACAATGACAATTGCCTCGATAGCCTTTCCATACTGCCATCAGCTTGACCTAAAGCACAGCAGCATACCTTTCCAGTGCACTTTAGCTTAATCCAAATTTCTTATTTGTATCTTTGACTGTGCTCACTGTACATGCATGTGTGAACTGCATACATTGCCTTAGCGCCACAGTTGTTGTTAGCTGTCTAGCGCTAGTTAGCACAAGAGTGTCGCCTGATTATAGGTTTCCAGCTTTCCTTGGGAGTCCTTGAAAGACGGATGAACAAATTGGAAGATAGAAAGATCCACACAGAGGTGTGTGGGGAAGTGTGGTTGTGAACATTGGGTCACACCGAAGCTATTATTAGCCTAGCGGCTAGTATTACAGGCCCTGGGTAGAAAGGGGGTAGTTCCAATCTATGGCGGATGGAGGGGGTCTGGGGGGGGTGGTGTAGAAGAGCGTAGGTGTAGAAGCAGCTCGGGACGAGATGAGAAGAGAGGAGGGGGTGAAATATGGAGAAAGCAAGGGATTACATGTACTGTGGGAACGAGTGAAAGTAACTGGATAGACGCATGGAATGAGAGTGAGATGTGTTATGAGGAAGAGAGATACATGATAAACCTATCATCTACATGGGCCCGTTCCAAAGGTGAAAGCGAGTGGCTAAATTCAATAAAACTGCAAATAGTAACACGTATAGACACACAATTAATATTCTTTAAAAATTATTAGGCCTAAACCACAGAAAAAATGCTTTTAAGCAGGACAAAATATAAATTTATAGCATGATAAATCATCTATATGGGTCTGTTCCTAAGGTGAAAGCAAATGCCTTAAATTCAATAAAACTACAAATAGTAACATGTATAGGCACACAATTAATGTTCTTTAAAAATTATTAGGCCTAAACCACTAAAAATAGTTTAAGCAAAGCAAATAAATAAATTTATGTATATAATATAATACAGTGAACAGTATCGTAAAATGTCATTACAATTTAAAATGTTTTTATTTTTATATATTAAATTTTTCTATTTATATGCTGTACTCAATATTTTGTACTTAAGAAACATTTTTTCATGGTTTATTCATATATGTTTCTACACTTATCTGAGATTATCATCAATGTTATAACAGTTATGCTGGTTAAAAGACCAGTGCATAATATGTGTGTGGTGTGTGTATATTTATTATGTATATATAAATACACATACATGCATGTATATATTTAAGAAAAATATGTTTATGTATTAAATATATATTTATATATAATATAAATTATATGAATATGAGTTTATACACTGCCATTCAAAGGTTTGGGATCAGTAACAATTGTAATGTTTTTTTTTTTGTTTTTGTTTTTTTGATCAAAAAGACAGAAAAAACAATAATACTATAAAATGGTTTCTATTTTAATATACATTAAAAAAAATCCTGTGATGCAATGCTAAATTTTCATCAGCCACCATTACTTTTGGTCTTAAGTGTCACATGATCCTTCAGAAATCATTCTAATATGCTGATTTATTATTATAATTATCAATGTTGGCAACAGTTGTGCTACCAAATATATATTAAAAAAAAAACTTACATAAACATAATTTAATGTAAAAGAAAAGTAAACAAATAAATAAGCTTGCAAATAAATTTGCTTTACATAAAGCAATGTAAAATAGCATTCTTCTATTTTAATATACATCATACATAATATACATCATTTATTTTTGTGATCAAAGCTGAATTTTTCAGCATCATTACTCCAGTAATCAGTGTCACATGTTTCTTAAGAAATCATTCTAATATGCTGATTTATTATCAGTGCTGGAAACAGTTGTGTTGCTTAATATTTTTTTGAAATCTGTGAAATCCTTTCTCAGGATTAGAAGAACAACATTTATTTAAAAAAAAAAAAGTCTTTGCTATCATTTTTTAATCAATATAAAACTTGCTGAATAAAAGTAATGATTTCTTTCAAAAAAAGAAGGAATAAAAGTTTACTGACCCCAAACCTTTGAACAACAGTGTATATTTATCAAAAAGATTTCCATTTTAAATAAATGCTGTTCTTTTAAAATTTTGTATTCATCAAATCCTGAAAAAAATTTCTGAAGGATCATGTAACACTGAATACTGGAGTAATGATTCTGAAAAATTCAGCTTTGATCACAGAAATATATTTGATTTTTAATGTACATTAAAATACAAGAATGTTATTTTATATTGTAATAATATTTCACAATATTATTATTATTATTATTTTGTATTTTTGATCACAGAAACGCAGCCTTGATGAGCATTAGAAATTTATTTAAAATACATGAAAAATCTTAGTGATCCCAAACTTTTGACCGGCAGTGTACATGTATTTAAAAATATATATACTGTCTGTGTCTGTCTTTTATATTTGTATTTATATATTAGTACACACACATATAAAGTGTACACAAAAACTTGTTTAGGATGCGATTAATCATGATTAACTAAAATATTTATAGATATTTTAACAATGTAAATTTTTGCTGCCACAGTTTTATGTAAAGCAAATGTATGAGGTTTATTTATTTGTTTACTTTTCTTTTGCATTTAATTTTTATGTGTTTTGTGTTCCCCACATAATATTTACAAAATAATACAATAATATTGATTTATCATAAAAATGACAGTAACACCTGAAGTACTGAAATTTGGGCCAAAAAGTGTCCCATTTTCACTTTATTTAGGCTTATCAGCATGAAAATCACCTTGAAAATCTCATTTTTTAAAAAACATATCAAGTTTTAAGCATTTTGCACCGCTCTGCTTCTACAGCCGTTTCCATTATTTACTTCATTGCATTTCAAAATTGAGATTCATTCATCAGCAGTGTAATATTTAGCATGTTAAAAGACTGCTATTTGCTTCCGTCAGCAAAGAAATGGTTCTGTTGCATGAAAATGACTGTGTCTGAGACATCACATTTGTGGCTATTTACGTGAATGCTTCTGTCATATCCGCATTTACCTCTTAACATTTTATTTCCATACTGAAAATAACATCTGTAAGTCAATGAGTCAACATTTCCACAAGTTGTAGATGGTCACTTTGATGTTGTGTGTAAAGAAACTTGCGTAAAGTTTGTTTCATATTCTTAACAGTAAGTTAAATGCTTGTAAATAAATTAGTCAGAGTCATGATACTATGGTGACGCACACCTACGTCATTTTTAGTTGTTTCTAGACTAATAATTATGAGATTTGCAGATTTAAATTGAATCAAGAAAACCTTTTTGTTTCAAGTCGAACTATGTGTGTGTGTGTGTGTGTGTGTGTGTGTGTGTGTGTGTGTGTGTGTTAGAGAAAGTCTTGGGAATGAAGACCTGGGGAATGTATTTTCCAGATGTCTGAGTCTTATCCGGATGGTTATAAATCTAAATGTAGACTACTGCTCTTCCGCCGGTGGTCTTACTCGAAGCATGTCGAGAAGATTTTCCTCTATTTTTGGACTCCCTCTCCACTGTCACCTCTCGTGTGCGTCATGTTGTTTTTCGAAAATGAAGGCGAAGAAGTTTCTGTCACAATTTATTTTGTGATCACACCAGTGAAGAATATTAAAAGTGATATCAAAAGCATTTTTTTTTTAAATATTCAGTCAAACAAAGTGAGTAAGATGCTTTTTATTTTAACATTATTCATCTGAATAGCTACTGTAGTGACAGCAGAGAATATAGACTTCTTGAATATTAATAATATAAAATAATATTAAAATGTAAAAATAAATGGTAAAACATAATATGACTAATTAAATGTAATAACCAATTAATAGTATTAATAAAAAAATAATAATACCAATAATATACCAAAAGAACGCATTTATTCTGCTTATTTGGATGATACAATACTTTGTAACCTCATGGAATATTGTCTGAATATTCCAAAGTAATTCATCTAGAAAGTTTTTTTTTGGACCAAAGGTATCTAATTGCAACAAATGTGACTATTCAAGTATTAGATATATACATACAAATAGTTCTCAAATAGACGTTGTTCTGACAAATTTAAAAAGGATAACAGCAGTTTTTCTTTCATATCTGCACAAAATAAGGTGATGTGTTGTAGTGGGAAATAACCTGACATGGTTAATGTAACCCAATGTCTTTTTAGTACCTTTAAGATACTGTAGTTTTTTTAATTGAATTTTGTTTAGTTTTGTGCCTTTTTTAATATGTCTGTATAATTTCTAGTTTTAGTTGTTTTAGTAGATCAAGGTAAACTAAATAAAATGTTGCCTTGGCATCTAGATGAAACTTCTTACATTGTATTTTATTTCAGTTAATATGGATTTTATCTCAAGTATTATAACCCTGCTATAAGCTTGTAGGTTCAAACCATGGAAGATACAGTAGATATGTGACCACAAAATCAGTCACATGGGTAATTTTTTTTAAATTGAACAATTTAAACAATAAACATAAATAAATAAGCCTACCATCGATGTATGGTTTGTTAGGATAAGACCGTGTTTGGCTGAGATACAACTATTTGAAAATCTTGAATCTGAGGGTGCAAAAAAAATCAAAATACTAAACAAATCGCCTTTTAAAGAATTTTTTAGCGGTGCATATTACTAATAAAAAAAATATGTTTTAATATATTTACGGTAGGAAATTTACTAATTTTCTTTGTGGAACAAGATCTTTACTTAATATCCTGATTTTTGGCATAAAATAAAAATGTATAATTTTGACCCGTACAATGTATTATTGGTTAACTGACCAAAGTGCTGAACAGAGAAAACCAGTTAGCTTCTGGTAAATGTGTCCATTATTTATCTACCTATCTCTTGGCTAACAAAAACCTGTGATTTTCTTGTGTGATCAGCTATATGGAGAGTACAGGGAGCACCCTGGTGGGTCTCAGCGGAGAGAGGCCACTCGCCTTCTGATGGAGAGACAGAGGAAAAAACATGGACATCACCACCACCACGGGCACCACCATCACAGTCATCATGGGCGCAGTCACAGTCGAAGCCGCCATCACAGCCGGCTGGACATGGGCAGCGTTCATGACAGACAGGAGGAGGAGCAGGGCCAGACGTCCTCGTTCAAGAAACGCCGATCCTACTCCAAGTGCAGAGGTCAATAATAACGAGCCTTGCAAAAGCCGATACGAAATATATGTGAGGTTTGGAATCTGATAGGGATTGTAATGTTTTCCCAGACTGTGTGGCTCGAGTACAGAAGTTCCTCGTCTCTAAATTGGGAGAAGACTGGATCTTTCTGGTGTTGTTAGGAATTACCATGGCATTAGTTAGCTGGACCATGGATTATGCTAGTGCCAAGAGTCTACAAGGTACTGCACTACCCATAATTCCTTACCTTTCTTACCTAATTACCATTATTTCTGTCTTATATTTCAAGGATTTTCAGGAGTATATACAGTGGTGGCCAAAATTATTAGAACACTAGTATTTTCACCAGCTAAGTCAGTTATTTTCCTCGTTTGCTGTAGTGTGTCAGTAGGAAATATTGGTTTACATTTCCAAACATTCATTTTGCCATTAATTAATTATCCATATAATCTGTATAATAATCCAGTGAGATTTTTGTTTGCACAAGGAGTCTGACAATAACCAGTGCTCCACACAGAGATCTGATCTCACAATCATCTAGTCTGTCTGGAATGACATGAAGAAACAGAACAAACTGAGACAGACTAAATCCAGAAGAACTGTGGCAATGTCTCCAAGATGCTTCAAGAAACCTACCAGCAAAGCTACAGGACTGTTAAAAGTTTTAGGCACTTGTGTAAAAATACGTAGTTCTGGCATGAAACTGTAGATGGCGTAACTTATGATATCACAGAGTTATACGACTTGGCACAAGCTGATTGCATACGTAACCAATGAGCTTGCAGCTATTTAAAAGGCTTTTAAATAGTATTCACTTGGGCATTTCCCAGCATGCTTTGAGAGTTCCACTGAAACCCTTCACCTTCTCCAGCTCCACCTGTATAGATCTGCTACGGGTTATTTTATTTGTGCAGCAGCAGTAGTATGTCTTAAATACTCACAGCACCGTATTGCCATATGCTTTGGCAGGAGCAAGTTCTGTACTTGCTTGCAGCAGCAATAATCTACAACTACAGCAATAACAACAGCAGCATAGCAGATCTACCGCTAAGACCAAATACATTAATGCTGTTATATCCATTATCATGCTAAATTTTTTTGAGAGCTGTCATGACAAAAATGCTGTAAAATGAGGATGTTGTCAAAAATAATTTCATAAATGGATTTTCTTTATCAATTAACTTCTATAAAGTAAATTAAATCAACATTTGGTGTGACCATCCTTTGCGTCTAAAGCAGCTTTTGCCCTAGGTGCACTTGCCCGTAGTTTTTCATGTAGCTTTGCAGGTAGGTCTCTTAAAGGAGTAGTTCACTTTCAGAACAAAAATTTACAGATAATGTACTCACCCCCTTGTCATCCAAGATGTTCATGTCTTTCTTTCTTCAGTCGTAAAAAAATTCTATTTTTTGAGGAAAACATTTCAGGATTTTTTCTCCATATAATGGACTTCTATGGTTTGAACTTCCAAAATGCAGTTTAAATGCAGCTGCAAAGTGCTCTAAATGATCCCAGCTGAGGAAGAAGGGTCTCATCTAGCGAAACGATCGGTTATTTCCTATAAACATTTACAATTTATATACTTTTTAATCTCTGTACACACAGAGCTAGACAAGACAAGCATTTGAGGTTAAAAAGTATAGAAATTGTAATTTAAAAAAAAAATAGATAAGACCCTTCTTTGCTCGGCTGTGATCGTTTAGAGCCATTTGAAGCTGCATTTTGGAAGTTCAAACTCAGGGGCACCATAGAAGTCCATTATATGGAGAGAAATCCTGAAATGTTTTCCTCAAAAAACATAATTTCCTTACGACTGAATAAAGAAAGGCATGAACATCTTGGATGACAAGGGGGTGAGTCTGTTATCTGTACATTTTTGTTCTGAAAGTGAACTACTCTTTTAATGCATCTTGGAGACGTTTCCACAGTTCTTCTGGATTTAGTCCAGTTTAGTCTCAGATTGTTGTTTCTTCATGTCATTCCAGACAAACTGGATGATGATGAGATCAGATCTCTGTGTGGAGCACTGGCTGTTGTCAGACTCCTTGTGCAATCAAAAATCTTGCTGGATTAATACAATTAATAGCAAAATTAATGAGTGGAATTGTAAACTGATATTTTCCACTGGCACACTACTGCAAAAGATAGAAGACTTAAAACCATTTTTAGCTGGTGAAAATACTAGTTTTCTAATAATTTTGGCCAACACCGTATATATACATTTATTTACATTTTATTAGGGGGACTAGTAAGGAGATTGTCAATGAGATTGACAACCCCTGTTTTATTTTGCCAACTGTTATTCTACCACCTTTCCATGTTTTTCCCAGTTATCATTTCTAAACCTTCTCCATGTTGCTTGTTTTTGTCTTCTTTGCTGCCTTCCTCTTTCTGTACCTTATGTGCTCTATCACGTCTGTCCTTTTCTGTGTCTCTCAGCCTATAAGTGGTTTTATGCAGAACTGAGGGGAAATATCCCACTGCAGTACCTCGTCTGGGTCTTCTATCCCATGGTCCTCATCCTGTTTGCCTCCCTCTTCTGCCACCTGGTTGCTCCTCAGGCCATTGGTGTGTAGCTTCATGTTTAGATTTGATTTACTTTTATATGTTGTTTTTCATACACCATCTGCTTTTTCTTGAAGTAATAGCTTATTATTATACAGTATATACTTTGCAGATCCTTTAGCTTTAGGTTCAAAATTTACTTTTTGCATCACCTGCCAAAAGTGAATTGAGAATCTATTTTTTTTTTGTCACTCATTAGAATATATTTTGCACACTTTGATTAAAAATCAACCTTATTTTTCTTATTTTTCTATAAATTCTGTACTGATAGTTAAAAGGGTTAGTTCACCCACAAATGAAAATTATGTCATCAATTATTCACCCTGATGTCGTTCTAAACCCGTAAGACCTTCAGTCATCTTCGGAACACAAATTAAGATATTTTTAGTGAAATCCGAGAGTTTTCTAACCCTGCATAGACAGGAACACAACTACCACATTCAAGGCCTGATTTCAACAAATTTCGACAGAGAGGATGACATGCAATTTTTACTCTCGTAAACGTGCATCAAAGACTGACACGGAAGAGAAGAAATTGTTGAATAAAGTCTTTGTTTTTGTTTTCTTTGCGTCTATGCAGGGTCAGAAAGCTCTCGGATTTCATCAAAAATATCTTAATTTGTATTTCGAAGATGAGAGTGAGTAATTAATGACAGAATTTTCATTTTTGGGTGAACTATCCCTTTAGTTTTGGACTTTTTTTGGACTCTTTATATAATCTCAGTTTTTCATTAAGACGTCTGCATACTTTTAAAAGTACACTTTCTCTATTCTATGTCACTTACACGTAATATACCAGCCAAATATTGTTTTTTCTTTAACTTCAGTAACTGCTGCAAACTGTTTACTACTCAACAATGCCACCTGCTGGTTCATCCTCTGCAGTCACTTTAACAACAACATTCAGAACATTGATTCCCAACCTGTGGTACTTAGGCAGGTTCCAGTGAGATTTTCTTAAATCTTATAAAACTGAAATTTAAAAGATATTTAGGATGCAAAAAGTTTAAATAATTAACCATGGTGAGCCTCTTATAACCAAGTCAGAAGAGTTTACATTCTTACTACTTGACTTTATAGAGAAAAAGGGCATCAAAACAAAAACTGAGAGCTGAAATGCAAAAATGGTTATTCCCAATAAAGATAAAGTTGAGGTTTGCAGAATCTGCAAAATGTAAATTATTTTACCAAAATAAGGGGGATCATACAATTTTTTTTTTTTTTTTTAGTACTGACCTGAATAAGATATTTCATATAAAAGATGTGAAATTCAAAAAGTTTTCACCCCTCAGCTTTTGATCCATTGTGTTTCCTTCTGGAGCATCAGTGAGCGTTTTGAACCTTCTGTAATAGTATGAGTCCCCCCCCATATGAGTCCCTCAGTTGTCTTCAGTGTGAAAAGATGGATCTCAAAATCATACAGTCATTGCTTGAAAGGGCTCAAATACACAAAAATGCTGAAAAACCAAATAATTTGTGGAACCTGAAGGATTTTTTCTGAAGAACAGTGGGCAGTTTAACTGTTCAGGACAAACAAGGGGACTCATGAACAACTATTATTAAAAAAAAACAGTTGTGGATAATTTAGGTAACAGCACAGCATTAAGAATCAAGTGTATGTAAACTTTTGAACAGGGTTATTTTTATAAATTCAACTTTTATTTTCTGTTGTGGACTGTATGTAAACATCTTTTATGTGAAATATGTTATTCAGGACATTACTAAATAAAAAAAATAGCATGCATTTTGTATGATTCCTCCTATTTTGTTATAAGGTGTATGTCAATGTAATTTTTTTTTCTCAACTGTATACAGAGACATAACTCCAAACATAAAAAACAATTCAAAATCTTTCAGAAAAAGCTCTGTATATTATAGGTTACAGCTGTCTTGTCTTTGTAGTTTAAAGTAAATCCTTATCCATTATCATATTTAACTCTGTTTACATACCTGATTTTTCATAATTCATTCCTTATTTGATTCCATTTGATTGTTTTGTCTTTTTTCTTTCGTCTTTCGACTTATTTTCCCTTCAGGCTCTGGTATTCCAGAGCTGAAAACCATACTCAGAGGTGTTGTGCTGAAGGAGTATTTGACACTCAAGGCATTTATTGCGAAGGTGGTGGGACTCACTGCTGGCCTGGGCAGCGGTATGCCGGTTGGCAAAGAGGTGAGACACATTTAATTTTGCAGTCTCATGTAACAGACACGGGAGCCTCGATTTTCCATTATATATAATACAAAATGCACTGTGATTTGGTGGGTACGAGTGCCAGTTGGGTCACCTGAACTGGCCTCAGCTCCATCTGATGCTGACCTTTAATCTGTGCTATTTTTATGCATTAGGGTCCCTTTGTTCACATAGCCAGTATCTGTGCAGCTGTGCTCAGCAAGTTCATGTCTTTCTTCTCTGGAGTCTATCAGGTAAGCAGAAGTGCATGGAGATCCTGCAATGCACATTCGGCATCTCCATTCATAAAATGCTGAATGCTCATTTATCATCCACGGACAGGACAGTTTTTTTTATTACACGTTATTTTTGAGGACAGCACTGATATATCATCCAGGGCAGTTATATTACCAAGAATTATTTCCCATCTTCCCCCACCTGTACCCTCAACTGTGTCTGCTTTTCTCTTTTTGTCTGCCCCTGTGTCAGTAGAGCCCATATTGTTATACAGACATCCTCACAGTGGGCTGTGCTGTGGGGGTCGGTTGCTGTTTTGGAACCCCTCTAGGAGGTAAAGTGTGTGCAAAAATGACATTTTTCTTTTCTTTTCTATTTATTCTTGATAAGTAAAATGTATGAACGGCATTGTCAAACACTGTTTAAGTTATAAATCTGACAAAAAATGTAGAAAGGTTGTCACTTCGCAAAGACCTGCCCTCCTTAGTTATTGTTGCTGTGTCCAACAAGCCATTGCGCTTTCACGCCACACATGGGAAAAATACAAAAAGAAAACTGTCAACATGACAGGTTACCTTAGCTTTAAAATTTTGTCCTTTTTTTTTAAGAAATTCAAACAATAAATACTGTTTTGTGGCTCTTTAACGCGTCCAGTCATCCAATCATGTGTCCAATCATGAACCAATCATCTTTTCATATTTATTTAAAGCACAAAATAAACATAAATGAACATTAGAAGGTATTTTTTTCAACCATGAAAAGATGTCAGTACACGCCATTTTTCAAGTTTAAGTCCACTGAAGTTAACCTACTCTCCTGTCTTGATTTATTTGTTGGACAAAATGGCAGATTTGGTGTCATGATTGGTCAGATCGCCTGTCAATCAAACCTCCTGCAACGAGTCAATTGGGATAAAAAAAAATCAAGATACACACTACTGTTCAAAAGTTTAACATCTTTTTTATTATTTATTTATTATTATTATTATTACTTTTTTAAAAAGAAATTCATACTCTTGTCTGCAAAAAATGCATTATAATTGATTGAAATTAACAGAAAAAACTTAAATTTTTACAAAATATTTCAAATATTTTCTTCTGAATTCTGAATCTTAGTCAGTAATTATGATTGTTTGCTAGTAAAATAAGTCTAAAAATCATTGTCAAATTTTGTTTAAGGTATAAATCTGACAAAAATGTTGTCAGGTTTGTGCTTAAAACAAAAATAAACAATTGTATAAAAATATGATAAATAAATAATAAACAAATAAATAAATGATATGTGTACTATACGAATTAGAAATTTATGTTGTTGGGTTTTTTTTAGAAATAAATTTATACTTTTATAATGCATCCACATTGCATTAATGCATCCACAAGGATGCATTAAATTGATCGAAAGGGACTTTTCCTGGGAAGATAGGCTTCACAATTTCCACTAAAATGTTAAACAGAACAACTGTTTTTCAATATTGTTAATAATAAGAAAGGTTCATTAGCATATTAGAATGATTTCTGAAGGATCTTGTGACACTGAAGACTGGAGTAATGACTGCTGAAAATTCAGCTTTGCATCACAGGAATAAATTACATTCCGAAGTATATTAAAATAGAACACTATTATTTGAAATTGTTAAACTATGTTGAAAAATCACAAGTATATTTCAAGTCTTTATATTCTGTGATCATATGTGACCCTGGACCACAAAACCAGTCTTAAGTCGCTGGGGTATATTTGTAGCAATAGCCAAAAATACATTGTATGGGTCAAAATTATTGATTTTTCTTTTATGTCAAAAATCATTAGGAAATTAAGTAAAGATCATGTTCCATGAAGATTTTTTGTAAAATTCCTACTGTAAACCTATCCAAATGTAATTTTTGATTAGTAATATGCATTGCTAAGAACTTAATTTGGACAACTTTAAAGGTGATTTTCTCAGTATTTAGATTTTTTGCACCCTTAGATTTCAGATTTTCAAATAGATGTATCTCAGTCAAATATTGTCCTATCCTAACAAACCATACATCAATAGAAAGCTTATTTATTGAGCTTTCATGTATATATCTCAGTTTTGTCAAATTTAACCTTATGACTGGTTTTGTGGTCCAGGGTCACATATTTGTCGTCAGAAAGTTTGAAAATCCCTGCTGTAGATGATGGTAACCCTTCTAAAAGTTTCTTTTGTTTATCCAGGTGTTTTGTTCAGCATTGAAGTTACATCAACCTATTTTGCTGTGAGAAACTACTGGAGGGGCTACTTTGCTGCCACATTCAGTGCTTTTATTTTCCGAGTGCTGTCTGTGTTTAATAAGGATGCAGGTGAGATACTAAATCATATTCCTGAATGAAGGTCTTGAGATGTCAGATGAGATGACTTTTCTTTTCCATATCTGTTGTTTCAGTCACCATCACTGCTCTCTTCCGCACCAACTTCCGCATGGATTTTCCTTTCGACCTGCAGGAGCTCCCAGCGTTCGCCATTATTGGGTGAGAGCGCGGGGGCGAGAGCGTGCCGTTCGTGGTGAGGGCACAATCCTGAAGCTGTGTGTATGTGTGTGCCATACTGTAACCCTTGACACACTCGCAGACCTGAGCACACAGCTCTTTAACTTAACCAAAGTGACCAGATGTTGGAATTACGTTTAATTTGTTGGAACTAACACATATTGATGAAATTATTCTATTATACTCTATTATATTTCCTAATAATTGTGCTCACATTGATCAGGAACAGTTCAGCAGAGAGCGTAGCAATCTTCTTGTCTTGTTATTATAAGGGAAACAGTGAAAACATAAATTTGATTTTTGTATTTGGATCACTGGAATAATGCGATTGTTTTTGTCTCCACAGCATTTCTTGTGGGTTCCTGGGAGCTTTCTTCGTTTACCTGAACCGCCAAGTTGTCCTGTTCATGAGAAGACCTAACATTTTCACACGATTCCTTACAAAACAGTAAGAGAAATTATGACATTATGAGCTTTAATATTATCTTCAGCATTATTATAGGAGCATGTAGTACTTGTTGTGACCTTTAAAATTAGTTTACAAACAAAATAATTACAATATGTGTCACATTTTCTTTTTCAGCCGGCTGATTTTCCCTGCTGTTGTGACCTTAGTGGTTACAACACTGACATTCCCTCCAGGCTTTGGGCAGTTCATGGCTGGAGAGGTCAGATTAGAAATATTTGTTAACAATTAATACTACAGTTTTGTTCATTTTTGTAACAAAAGGATCATCCACTAATGTAGCGGTTCTCAACCAGGGGTCCAAGTCCTACTAAGGGAACCTCAGAAAGCCAAAAAAAATGCTTTCAAATAAGACAAAACAAACATAAAACTACTAAAGATCTAGATATTTCTTTTTTTTCCTCAGAAATCTCATGGTCTTGGAAAACGATGTATGAGAGACTATATATATATATATATATATATATTAGGGCCGGGACTCGATTAAAAAAATTAATCTAATTAATTAGAGGCTTTGTAATTAATTAATCGAAATTAATCGCATTTTAATCGCATATAAATATTTGACCTGAGAACAGTGAGAAGTAAGTTTTTTCATATGGATTTTTAGTATACCATTGAATAATGACTGAATACATAAACTTAAGCAACAAAATATTGTTTATTTTTGTTCAACCAAGTCCAACAGACCAGTGCAATATTGCCATTAAGTGTAGCAATAGGATACAGTGTTTCCCCTAGGTTTCCATTCTTTTTTCCTCGGTACTTTACCCTACTTTGTGTAATAACGAAAACATTTATTTCAGTGAAAAAATAAACCCAAAACTCTCTATTTTAACATTTTGAACAATAGGGCTTTACAATCTTTTGCTATTTTTTTTTTTTTTTTTTTTAAGAAATTCTTGTGTTTTAATTTTTCTCATAATCAAATGAAAGCATAAACATTTATTTTTAATCAAACGAAAAAATAAAGCTTTTTAATTTTTGGCAAACAAACAGAGGTTTGCTTTTAAAATCAATAAATAATAATAATTTAACATTTAAATAATAATCGTAGTATTTTTTTTCTACAATTAAGTGGTTAATCTTGTTATATTTATTTTTTATCATATATATTGTTTTTTGTCAATTATTTAAATAGGAATATTGTTCTGTTTCATGTTAAACCGCACTTTTATTTTGACAGGTTGCCGTGAAGTTTCTGTGTGTAAAGTATGATATGATGCTAGTTTTCTCAAATGAAACGGTAAATGTGACACTGACAGTAGCTTTGGAGATTGAGTCTATCTGTTCGTGTGAGATGCAAATTCAAAAAATTAACGGGAGCATCACACGTGCAGTAAAAAAAAAAGGCGTCTCTGCCATTCTAACATACAGAGGCAAACGGGACATGCAGGATTCATATTAAAACGGTCTTTTTGCATTTCAGTTTTCACAGACACTAGTCCATATCGCGATTTGAATTAAGTGACAGATGAACTTTTGATTTATCAATCCAAAAATCGACGAATTTACGTGGCATTCCACGCTATAGTAAATTCGGTTTTTATGAATGGAGTCCGCGATCCAGTCCGTGTTTTCTTGGAGGAGACATTGTAAACGCGCCCCCCTGAGATAATGGTAGGGGAAACACTGGGATATTTAGAAATATAGTAGCCTACATTTCAGAAATTCAGGTACCCTATAGGTAGGTAGACCTTCTGTAAAAGCATTGAGGTGATACTTGAGGCTCGATGTGCTGCGGTGATATGCGCATTCCTTTGGTCTGAACGCTAGTTGGTGCTCCAGTATAATCGGTCCGCTGAAACTCATCCAGTGAGAAACGTTCCGCGGTGCAAAATTAAGTGCGATTAAAATGCGTTAAAAAAATTTAACGCGTTAATTTTGTGTAATTAATTAATCTAAATTAACGCGTTAAAGTCCCGGCCCTAATATATATATATATGTGTGTGTGTGTGTGTGTGTGAGGAAGCCTTATTTGAAAAGTATGATTTCTAAACCTGAAAAAGTCAAGTTTAATCAAGTTTTAAAACTCCTTGGTCATCTTTTAAAAAAATATACTTTTCTCTAGGTAAGCCAAGTTCAAAAAATTTTATCTAATATAATATAATCTTAATTTTTTAAATACTTATCCTTAATCTGTATCCAGTAAATCATCGGATGCCCCCTTTAAGTTGGTATGATTCTTTAGGGTCTTCATGAAATTTCTGTAATATACTTTGGTTAAAATTTCGCAATGGTACTGGAAAACAACATTACGTCGGCATTTAAGTGCCACATAAAAAAAAAAAAAAACTAAAATAATAATAATAAAGTCATAATATTTTGAGAATAAAGTCTAAATGTTTTAATCATAGCAATTAAAGTTATAATATTTTGAGAGTAGCCTGCGCATGCAAATGGCCCAGATTGGGAGCACAGGGAGAAGTTCCCTGGCCACTGGAATTGATTTGAATATATGTGGGATTATTAGCAGAAATCATACCATGTGTTATACTCGCAGGGACAGTATGCTTGGAAATAATATTTCACTTCTTCGATTGTATTCACAAGGCCTATTTGTAGTGCGCCAACCACCAAATAATAGCAATAAGCTTTGTGCTTTTAGTACTTTAAATATAAAATAAAGTCTCAGCTGTCCAAATCTGTCAGTTTTATAGTAAAATGCAAACAATGTGTTTTGTAAAAATGTTTTTTATTCCCTTTAATGTGGTGGGACAGATCGCTCTATTCATGCGAATCAGTCGTCTTTTCGATTACAGTCATTAGTTTTGTTAAATTAAACTGTTTTCTTTGTGAAAATTCCACCACCTACTTTGCAAAAACACCTGTGCAATCTTTCATTCCTCACATTTAATTAAAAACAACAATAAAACATTGTAAAGGTTGATGTGGACTCCAACTCATTAACATAAGTTATATTTTTGTTTTTTTTCTGAGGTATATAAATGACTATATACAAGCTGTATAGCCTAATTAAATGAAACAAATGTCACATTGTAATCGAAAAGGTGACGGATTCACATGCCACTTAACTGAGGCGAATACACCAATCTGTCACACCACATGAAAAACACATTATTGTAATAGACATATTGCTTGTATTTTGCTTTAAAACTGACAAATTTTGAAAGCTGAGGCTTTGGAATATCCTTCAGTGCTCCCAATCCAGGCCATTTGCAAGTGCAATAGGCTACAATATACTCTCAAAATATTATAAATTTGATCTAATTATTGCTGCAAATGAATTTTCGTAATTTTGACTGTATTCTCGAAACATTGTAACTTTATTCTCATAATTTTTACATTATTGTCGAAAAATTTCAACTCGTAATGTTTTGACTTTATTCTCATAATTTCGATTTAATTCTTGAAATATTATGACTTCAATCTCGTAATCTTAGATTTTTAAATTTTTTAATGTGGCACTAAAACACTGTCATGCAACATACTTTTTACCTTGTCAAAAACAGCTCTGTTCACACCGATCCGTTTCGGTGCATACCTCTTTAAATGATAATGATCTATTGCTCACCCCGCCCCTCTCTTCCATTTTTCGTATATTCGGTGGCGCATTACCTCAAAAACAAAAATAATCCACTGTATCCTCAATGGCCCTGATGTGGAGATAAAATTAAGAGTCTTGCATCCAATGTGCCCTTTCAAAAGAGTGATAACCCTAAAAAACATTCAGCTTTTAAAACTTTTGCGGTCCTAAAATTTAATGTACAATCTTGGAGTGTCTACTGATTAAAAGATTTAAAAACAAAACGTCATTACAGCAGATATTTCTGTGAAGAATGGTGGGAATTGGAGTCACAAAGATTTGGAACTGCAGCTTTAATGTTTATGGTCTGTCTGTCATTCAGACAATCTTGAAATAATGTTTGGTTGAATTTTTTTAATATTTAAATTGGTTGGGTTTAAATGTGAATTTGACTGTATTATTCCACAGCTGATGCCCAGGGAGTGCATCAACTCTCTGTTTGACAACTACACCTGGACTAAAATCTGGGGTTCCTCCCTCCCTCCTGGTCTGGGTCGCTCTGCTGTGTGGTTTCACCCTGATGTCAGCATCTTTGTCATTCTTATTCTCTTCTTTATCATGAAGGTTGGTCCTTTTCAATCACTTGTTCACATTGTTCTCCATCAATTAAGTAATTTTCACTTTAAAACAATAAGAAAGTACCATGCACTGACACTAGCTTTAGTTATCATGTCATAGTTGTCTAGATGGCTTCAATAAAACCTTCTTTTATTCCGGATGCTTCCACAGTCATTATCTCTCTGCATCTGTCATGTTTGAAGCTGCTAAAGCAATGATTTTTCTTTTGAGTTAGGCTCATACAGGTTGTGCTGACAGCGGTCTAGCTGAGATTTTAGAATTAAGGAAATCGTGTGAAAACATTATTATTCATCTCACAGTTCTGGATGTCTGCAGTTTCCACCACGATGCCCATCCCGTCTGGAGCTTTCATGCCTGTCTTTGTATTGGGTAGGTCACCGGTATTATTCATTTATTAGTGGCTGCCATTTATGAATATTTTCTGGTTTATTTATAGATCCCTTTAAAAGAGTAGTTCACTTCCCTTCCAGAACAGAAATTTACAGATAATGTACTTACTCCCTTGTCATCCAAGATGTTCATGTCTTTCTTTCTTCAGTTGTAAAGGAATTATGTTTTTGAGGAAAACATTTCAGAATTTTTCTCCATATAGTGGATTTCTATGGTGCCCTGAGTTTGAACTTCCAAAATATGGAATCAGTTAAATTTGTAATGTTTTTTAAAGAAGTTTCAACAATGTAAAACAATGTTTTTCTGTATTAATATTAGTGGTGGGCCATTATCGGCATTAACGTGCTGCGTTAACGTGAGACTCTTATCGGGCGATAAAAAAATATCGCCGTTAATCTATTCTCAAAGTTGGGTTGGGAGCTGGGTCTATACTACGCAAGCTATGATGACTTTCACCTTGATATTTTAGCGCGGATGTATACCTAGCCGAATTGCACTGTAGGGGGCGAGAACGAGTCTTCGAACCTGTGTGTATGCCTACTGTGAAATTACCACATCAAACGAGACGTGCTAACATGGATGCAGCTATGAAGCCGCTGGGTTTGCTTCAGGGCAGGGGTGTTGCTAGACCCTTTTTACTGGGGCATGTGCCCCAGTGAAAATCTGCTGTGCCCCAGTAAAATCTCAAATTTGAGTTATAATTTACTTTGATAATCCTGAAATAAAGGCATTAAACTATATGCAACAACTGAATTGACGCTTCTAAAAGCAACGCAGTTTAACCGAAGACTATGCACGCAGATATCCATGCCCGTCTGTGTATTTAACTGCAACGCGCACGTTGCGCAGCCTTTTACGCAGAAGTACATGCAGTGTAGGAATAGTTGGTTACACAAGTTTGTATAGTTAACTGTGTTGTAAATGCAATTGTCAAGCAGTTTGTGATGCATTTTGGAAACAGGAGATGAGCGCCTGGTCTAATGCGCCACCTGGCTTGAGAAACCCGTTCTCAAAGACTTACTTTTAGTCATTATTTGGGTAGCACACATATTCTGAATGCCTTCGGCAGAATTCAAATTAGCCATTTTAATCTAGATTAATCTAGATTAATTCCAAGATTACTGTGAGATTAATCTAGATTAAAAAAATAATAATCTATGCCTACCACTAATTAATATACATTAAAAAAAAAATTCCAACATTGATGATTCTAATAATAAAACAGCATATTAGAATGATTTCTGAAGGATCATGTGACACTTAAGACTAGAATAACAGCTGATGAAAATTCAGTTTTACATCACAGGAATAAATGATATTTTAAAGTATATTAAAATAAAAACCATTATTTTATATTGTAATAACATTTTGCAATATTACAGTTTTTTCTGTATACTTGATCAAATAAATGCAGCCTTGATGGGCATACGAAACTTCTTTAAAAAACATTACAAGTCTTACATATATATATTTATGTTATGTTATTGTTATTATTATTATAAATAAATATTTATAAAAATGTATGATTCTCCACAATAGGACATATGACACTAATCAAAGTAACTTTTTTATAAATTTTATAATTTATCTTATTTTATATTTGTAATATTGTATTTTATTTCATACAGTAATTGTAGAGGCACATAGAATTTGTTTTATTTTATTTCATTTTATAAAGCAATAATTTCCACTTGTGGTCTCAAACGTTTAGATCTCATTCTAAATATGTAAATGTACTTATAAAATTTACAGAAATTTGCCAAGCACACAGAGTTTCTTTTCTTATCTTTTTCACTTGTGGCCTCAGACTTCTAGAACTTGTTCTAAATATGTAAATTCACTTATAAAACCAGGCACATAGAATTTTTTTTTGTTAATTTATTTGATAAAAAACATTTGAACATCCACTGAAATATCTTACAGGCGCCGCATTTGGTCGTTTGGTGGGTGAGATCATGGCTACTCTCTTTCCTCACGGTATCCTGTTTGATGGAATACTGTACCGCATCATCCCTGGAGGGTACGCTGTCATTGGTCAGTCATCCTTTCCTCCTCTTCTGATCCACCACTATAACCTAATGTTTGCTCATACCATGCTGATGATGTCACTTCCCATTCCTATCCTTTCTTTTCTTAACCTCGGATCTTCCGCTGCATGTGTCCATACTCTCTCTGTTCATTATGTCACTCCTGTCATGACCCTGTCTTACAGCACTCCATCTTTCCGTCCTGTTACTCTATTAGTCTGTCCCTTTCTCTTAAGGTGCGGCGGCGCTGACGGGGGCCGTCACTCACACCGTTTCCACGGCAGTGATCTGCTTCGAGCTCACCGGTCAGATCTCTCACATCCTGCCCATGATGGTCGCCGTCATCCTGGCCAACATGGTAGCGCAGGGTCTGCAACCATCCCTGTACGACTCAATCATCCAAGTCAAGAAGCTGCCCTATCTCCCCGAGCTGGGCTTCGGCCACATAAGGTGTGCAAACCTTGCAAACGCCACCGCCGTGGCTCCATGTTTGTGACAAAACAGCTTGTCTCACAGCGCAGCCAGGTTCCCTCACCCTCGCATGCTGACAGCACCTCAAAGTCCTTGTGATTCATTAGCAGCGGGAGCTATTAGTAAATACACTTGTCAACGAGGGGCGGCAACATGAAGCTTTGGCACCCTTCCAGCTAACACTGAGCTGCTCCACAGACATTAGATTTGGGCTATTCATTGTGTCTTTATCAAGGATACCCTTTTGTGGTCTGAAGTAGTAGTTCTTCTTCAGGTCCCAGAGTTTACATTGGACATCAAGTGGTGAGGGAACATTGTACAAAAGCAAACAAAAATGTCCTTAAATGTCCGTGTCATGTTTTTACTATTCTTTAAATGTCTTTCAGGGTTTTATCAATATGCTTAAAGAGATAGTTCACCCTAAAATTAAAATTTTGTCAGCAATTACTCACCCTCGTGTCATTCCAAGACCGTAAGACCTTCGTTTATCTTTAGAACACAAATTAAGATATTTTTGATGAAATCCAAGAGCTTTCTGACCCTGTATAGACAGCAACGCAACTACCACGTTCAAGGCCCAGAAAGGTAGTAAGGACATTGATAAAATAGTCCATGTAATTCAACCATAATGTTATGAAGCTACTAGAATACTTCTTGTGCACAAAGAAAACTAAAAAAACAACTTTTTTATTTCTTATTTTATACTTTTTTTATTTCAGTTTCCAAGGTCTGTTAATTTATCGTGATGTACTAAAGTAACTAAAACTGTAATAAAAATAAATAAAAACTATAATAAAACTATACAGGCATATTTAAAAAAAAACATATAACAAAATGTATCTATCTATCGATCTATCTGTCGTTCTATCATTCTATCTGTTGTTCTATCTATCTATCATTCTATCTGTCTATCTGTCGTTCTACCTGTCTGTCATTCTATCTATCTATCTATCTATCTATCTATCTATCTATCTATCTATCTATCTATCTATCTATCTATCTATCTATCGTTCTATCGTTCTATCTATCGTTCTATCTGTCGTTCTATCTATCATTCTATCTGTCGTTCTATCTATCTATCTATCGTTCTATCTATCTATCGTTCTATCTATCGTTCTATCTATCTATCTGTCGTTCTATCTATCTATCATTCTATCTGTCGTTCTATCTATCATTCTATCTATCTATCATTCTATCGTTCTATCTGTCGTTCTATATGTCGTTCTATCATTCTTCTATTGTTCTATCTATCTATCATTCTATCTGTCGTTCTATCTGTCGTTCTATCTATCATTCTTTCTATATATCTTTTGTTCTGTTGTTCTATCTATCGTTCTATCTATTGTTCTATCGTTCTATTTCATTCCATCGTTCTGTCATTCTATTGTTCCATCCATCGTTCGTTTTTTCTATCTGTCTATTATTGAAAATAAATGTTAACTGAAATAAAATTAAATTATGTATAGTATAGTGTGTGTGTGTGTGTGTGTGTGTGTGTGTATATATATATATATATATATATATATATACAGTTGTAATCAAAATCAAAATTATTCAACCCCCCAGAGACTGCAGTACTTTACAAATAAAATCTAGTCTGAAGTTTCAGGACTTTATAAAATTGCATCTATAACAGTGTACTGGCATATTAAAAGTGACAGTGTCAATATATAATGTAATGTGTTTGAGTTCTAGGATTTCTAGGCTCGCCTCGTCTCCAGCTCTGAAGGCAGAGTTCCGAGCTTTCAGCAGCCTGTAGACCTCCCCTGTCATCCATGGCTTTTGGTTGGCACGGACAGTGATGGTTTTGGTGACTGTTACATCCTCAGTGCATTTGTTGATGTAGGCTGTAACAGTCTCTGTGTACTCCTGGAGGTCAGTGGTGTTATTGTAAGTGGCAGCCTGCTTAAACATATTCCAGTCTGTGGTGTCAAAGCAGTCCTGTAAAGCCTCTGAAGACCCCTCTGGCCACACTTGTATCTGCTTACAAACCGGTTTGGTGATTTTAACGAGCGGTCTGTAAGAGGGCATTAGCATAACAGTGATATGGTCAGAGGCGCCGAGGTGGGGGAGGGGGGAATCTTTGTAAGCTCCTCTCTGGGTGGTGTAAACATAGTCCAGCGTGTTATTTCCCCGTGTTGGAAAGGACGTATAGATCAGCAGTATGTCTGGTGCAAAAAAGGGAAAACTAATGAGCAGAAGAACACTATCTCCATGGTCAAACATGGAGGTGGGCTGATCCAATTATGGGGTTGTTTTACTGTAGCATGAAGTGAAAAACATGACCGTATGAAGGAAACCATTGATTCTTTGAAGTATCAGGCCATTTTGCCAAGAATTGTGATGCCTTTGGTGCAAAGACCGAAGATGATGATCAATGGACTTTCCTGCAGGACAATCATCCCAAAGTAAACATCCTAATCTACTTATGCTTGGTTCAGAGATCAGTCACAGAATGTTCTTGAGTGGCCTGTTCAGTCTCCAGATTTAATTCTCATTGAAAATATTTGGTTGAATTTGAAGAAAGCAGTGGCAAAGTGAAAACCAAAGATTATCCGTGATCTAAAAGCTTTTTCAGCCGCTTCTAAACACTTTAAACAGCGTTTATTGGTGGTTTTAAATAATAAAAGATTCTGCACCAAATTTTAATTTTGGGGGTTGAGTAATTTTGAACATGAACGTTTAGAGCCAATTTGATTTTTTTTCCCATTATTTATCAGTTTATATTCTCAGAATTACTCAAATGTGTATTAAAATACTTTGTCTAATAGTGTACTAATGCCTTTGTAGATTTGTTTTTAGAAAAACAAATTATCTGGAACAAAATGTCTTGCATGTCAAGGGGGTTGAATAATTTCGATTGCAACTGTATAATGTGTCATTATGTCACCAACATTACCAAAGCAGCCAACTGATAAAAAGAAATAGGGAGCATTTTTTATTTTGCTATTCTAACTATGCACTTTGATATGGTAATTGTGTTTTATTATTTGGATAAAGAAAAATATTTTCCTTGTCAGAACAGACCTGAGACCACCGTTTAGAGTTATTAACCTTTTAAGCTCTGTCAACCAGTCTTCAACCTGTGGCCTTATCATACAGTTTCTGTTTTTTTGCAGCCAGTATAATATCTTTGTGGAGGACATTATGGTGAGGAAGGTGAAGTTTTTATGCTCCCACTCTACATATAGAGAAGTACTGCATTTGCTGGACTCAACATCTTTGAAAACCTTCCCGCTGGTCGACTCAAAAGGTAATGTCACGCAGGCTGACTAGACAATTTCTTTAGTCTAATTGCACATCTCATTATGGCATTTTTCTAGCCGCATACAGTCTACCAAGGTGAGCTATGAATTTTTATTTTGTTTTCGCTCAAACAGTCTAAAGCTTTGTTTAAAAACCTAGCGAGCTATCAACCTTGTGTTGTTAGCTTAGCTACATTGCTTCTTTGTACCATTTTAAATCAGTCACGTCCAACAGTATAGGTTTTGGAACAGGGCCCTAGTGTCAGAAAACATTTTAATACTCATATGTAACTGGCTTTTGAACTTACTTCACCTTCAACAGAATCTATGATTCTATTGGGCAGCATTGAGAGGTCTGAGCTTCTCGCCCTCTGTGATTGGTGGCTGTCAGCAGAGAGGCGGATCTTAACACAAGGCCAGAGCTCACAAGGTCAGGTGCCTTGTGCCAAAATCAGCTGGGAATCCTTTGCCTTTGTTGATGAGGAGGAAGAGGAGAATGAAGATGATAAGGTATCTATCTATGTATCTGTCTATCAGTCATTCTATTGTTCTGTCATTATTTTCTTTATTTATCTATCAATTATTCTTTCTTTCATTCTTTCTTTTGTACTATCTACAGTGCCTTGCAAAAGTATTCATACCCCTTCATTTTTTTTCACTTTTTATGTTGCAGGCTTATGTTCAACTGCTTTAAATGTACTTTTTCCACATCATTTTCCACTCCATACACCATAATGAAAGCAAAAAAAACTCATTTGTGACAACTTTGCAAATTTATTAAAAATAAAACACTCAAATAAGTACATTGCATAAATATTCATACCTTTAACTCTAGTTGAAGCACCTTTTACAGACTCAAACCTTTTTGGGTATGATGTGACAACCTTTGCACATTTAGCATTTGGCAATTATCTGCCATTCTTCATCTCACTTCTTCACCTCTCAAGCTGTGTCACCTTAGATTGGGTCTGTCAGACATTTTCAGGTTTCTCCAGATATTCGATTGGGTTCAAGCCCAGGCTTTGGCTGGGCCACTCAAGGACATTCACAGGGTTGTCTATAAGCCACTCTTGCTGCGCGCTTAGGGCCATTGTCCTGTTGGAAGATGAACCTTCTGCCCAGTCTGAGGCTCTGAATTCTCTGGACTGAGTTTTCATTAAGGTTATCTCAATATTTTGGTGCATTGAGCTTTTCTTCTACTCTGACAAATCCCTCAGTCCCTGCCACTGAAAAACAGCCCCACAGCATTAGGCTGCTAGCAGTACACTTTACTTTTGGGATGGTACTCTGCAGGTGATGAACAGTGCCTGCTTTCCTTCAAACATGATGCTTGGAATTGAGGTTCATCAGACCACAGAATCTTGTTTCTCACAGTCTGAGGGTCCTTTAGGTGCTTTTTTTGCAAATTCCAAGTTGGTTTTCATGTGTCTGCACCAAGGGGAGGATTGCGTTTGGCCACACTGCCATAAAGATCAGACTGGTGGAGTGTTGCAGTGATGTTTGTCCTTCTGTAAGTTTCTCCCATCTGCATATATGATCATGGAGCTCAACTAGAGTGACCATCAGCTTCTTGGTAACCAGTATAACCAATCCCCTTCATCATAAATTGCTCAGTTTGGCCAGGAGGCCAGCACTAGGAAGAGTCCTAGTTGTTCCAAGCGTCTTTCATTACGGATAATGGAGGCTACATGCTTCTGTGAACCTTCAATGCAGCAGATTTTTTTCTGCCCCAGATCTGTGACTTGACACAAGCCAGTTTCTGAGCTCTACATGCAGTTATTTATACCTCAGGGCTTGGTTTTTGTTTCTCATTTTCTGAGAGGTGTGTGCCTTTCCAAATCATACTCATTCAAAAAAATTTGCCACAGTTTAACTCCACTCGTGTAGTAACATCTACAAGCGATATGAATGCTACTGAGCTAAATTTCAAGTGTCCCGGAAAAGGGTATAAACACTTATGCAATCATTTCAATCATTAACCATTTCAGTTTTTTTATTTCTAATAAATTTGCAAAGTTGTTACAAACCTGTTTTCTGCTTTGACATTATAGTGTATAGTGTATGATTTTTTTTTAGAGCAGTTTAACATAAGGTTGCAACATAACAAAATGTGAAAAAATTAAGGTGTAGGAATACTTTTACTTATCTATCTATCTATAGTTCTGTCATTCTTTTTATCATTTTATTTATCGTTCTATAGATCTTTAGTTATCATTCCTTTCTATGAATCCCATCCATCTATCCGTCCATCCATTCACCCATTCTTCCATCCATCAAAACACAACAGAAAAGTGTTAGAATTGATTTTTTTTAAACTGCTGTGCTCAGAAAATATCAAATTTAGCTTTTGTATCCCTTTTTGTATTTATTGTTGTCTGCAAATGTTTAGACGATACCAGTTCAAGAGGAAAGAAACGGCCCTGTGCCTCCCCCCAAACCTTCAGAACCGTCCACCAATCACACGTCCCCCGGTGAGAAACTCTCCAGCAAACATAACCAAGCCATCCTCTTTAGAAACCTTAATAAACCTCGGGCAAGCTCTTTTATTGAACAAGCATCTTGAGGCGATATAAGTGATACTCATCCTCTAATCCGCCTTGTCGTTTTTTTCCTTCTCTCTCTCCTTCTCTTCTTGCCTAGATAAGGGTCCTTCCCAGCCTTTCAGGAGAATGTTACGTAACTTCTTTTCATCCTCTTCAGAACGACAGACAGAAGGTCAGCCACAGGTACATTGTTTGTGTCTATAAGTCCCTGGTGAAAACCCGTTTGTGTGTCTGTTCCATCAAGTGAATTTGAGTGCACTAAATGAATTACTCTCAGCATGTATGAAATTTTAATGTTAGGTCGATAAAATGAGAAAAGCCAATATATTGCTAATGGTCTGCATTAATATTCATCAGTGTTTTTCAAGGACATGTGCGGTTAAAGGGAAGTGAACGGTCTTCCATAGAATGTGTTAATATGCAAATACTCTTTCTAAAATGTTAATGAGTTTGAATACTTGGTACAAATGCACCATGTCATGTATAATTGAATTATGCTGCCACTTTTTTTCACCCTAGGAGCCTTATCCTCCACCTTTAACCGACACAATGACACCAGAACAGGTATTACCAATACTATAAAACGTCTAGGTTACGAAGGTAACCCACGTTCCCTGAAGGAGGGAACGGAGACGTTACATGGGATCTCGCCTGAGAGACCGATCATCTCTGAGCCTTATATAAAAAGGCCAATTGCAAATTGGCGAGTGGACGTGCGCGTCGGCCACTCCCCCGTACATACGGGTATATAAGATGGCGGCGCGCATCACTCAAACAGGTTTTCGCTGAAGAGCCGTCAAGCCGGCGTCAGCGCGACGCCAGGGGCGTGGCAGGGGAATGTAACGTCTCCGTTCCCTCCTTCAGGGAACGTGGGTTACCTTCGTAACCTAGACGTTCCCCTTCAGTCGAATCACTTCGACGTTACATGGGAACTAGCCCTATGGAAAAGGCCACGACCCTGACGCCGCGTTACGCAACAACTTCACGTGCTGACAAGTATACGTGCCGGCAGGCGAAGTGTAACGTAACCTTCCCAACGCCCCGAGGCCCAATAAGGGGGCCCTTCCAGGGATGCCAGTTGTACTGAAGCATGGGTTGGGGGGGCGGAGCACATGAAATCTTTACATGTGGAAATGAGAATAATTCAATATATCCATAAAGGTTTTTAGGGATACACGAGGGAAACAGCGGTCTCCTCCGCTGGAATAATAAAAACTAAGCCACAACCTGCGGGGCGAAGGAGACCCAGGCAGGATCACAGTGCAGGACTACTCCGCGTCTAGCCTTGACTGCGGGGCAGGAGGACCCAGGGTTCGCCGGAGGGAACATTCTGGGAAATAGCGCACGGATCCACGTGGGAATGGCGCCGCAAACCGACACCAGCCGGTCTTCCCGCTCACCTGTGAGTCCTCATGTTAGGACACGGGAGAACGGCCTCTGCGCAAGGTTGTAGAACCAAGCGAAGGTAGGGTGTCGCCCAGCCCGCAGCTTCTGGTTTTTACATCTGCTGGTGAGGTGCCGTGACCCAAGGATCATAGCTGTCCCTGAGTATAACAGGGAGAAGGCATCTACCACCCATTTAGCCAACCTCAGTTCGGGGAGCATTCCCTTTCTGCTGAATCCCGAGGCAGATGAAGCTGCTTGGTGCGGCTGAAGTGCCGAGTGATTCAAGTTTCACATATTTAATGACACAACATCGCAAGGCTGGGTCTGCCTCCTCCAGGGCAGAGCTTGCAGGTTCACCACCTGATCGCGGAAAGGCGTGGTGGGAACCTGGGGCACTGGGCCGGGGTCTCGACGGTAACGTGGAAGACGCCGGGCCGAATTTCTCGACACACTTTGCTGGCAGAGAAGCTTGTAGGCCCTCTTGATGGGAGCCAGGGCAGTCAGGAGCGCTGTCTTAATGACAGGAATTTTAGCTCGACTGAGGCCAGTGGCTCCAATGGAGCGACCGCGGCCCTGAAAGGCGACGGGGAGGTCCAAGAGGTATGAGGTGCGTTCTAAGCACCTCTGAGGAACCTCAGCTTTAAGCACCTCTAAGGAACCTCAGCTTGTCGATATCCTACCCTCTTAATGGAAGCCAGGGCAGTCAGGAGCGCTGTCTAATGACAGGAATTCTAGCTCGACTGAGGCCCGTGGCTCCAAGGAGCGACCCGTGGCCCTGAAAGGCGGCGGGGAGATCCAAGAGGTATGAGGTGCGACGGGGGGGTCCCAGAGGGTAAGAGGTGCTACTTGACAGAGAAAACTTGTAGGTCTCCTGCCCTCTTGACGGGAGCCAGGGCGGTCAGGAGCGCTGTCTTAATGACAGGAATACTAGCTCGACTGAGGCCAATGGCTCAATTGGAGCGTCCCGCAGCTCTGAAGGCGACGGGAAGGCCCCAAGAGGGTGAGGGGTGCGTTCTGGGCACCTCTGTGAAACCTCACGGTCAGTGAATGCTTGCCTACTTAGCTCCATCTACTGCATGTGATACGCGGCGAAGCAGCGGCATATACTTGGAGAGTCGAGGGGACAGCCTGCGCTCAACTCTCCTGCAGGAAGGGAAGCATTACTGCAGTCGTGTATCTCTGTGGAAAGCCAGCAAAATAGACCTCATCTCAGTGCGCAAGCCTGCCTAGTAAGGGAGCTCGGTACTGAGTGATAGTTGTATCACGGTCTGTGAAGGCCGGAGAGGTCTGGGGTGTCATACCGTGCCCTACAGGGAGGGACTGCCGCGAGGGAACGGTTACTAAGACCTGAGTCCGGGTGGGCCATTGTTGTAGCGCAACCAACAGACTTACTCCTCGTCCTCCCTGGACTTGCACATTGTCTGTGCAAGGAGGCTCGCTGGGGAAGGGCGTACTTGGGCCCCGGAAGTCAGCTGTGAGCCAGCGTTACTCAGAAAGAGGCAGCTGGCAAAGGGAGGAATCGGAAGACGAGCGAATGTGGCTGGCCTACCGATATACTCCAAACTAGCTGCATCACGGGGTGGAGTCGCCATCCTGCAGGTGGGTGGACTGCCGTGAGAGCCGAGAGGCTGCACGGTTGAGTTTCCCTGCTTCAAGTGAATGGCAAGTAGCAAATCTGCCACGTTGGACTCCATGGGAGCAGATGGGGAGGTTGTAAACCTCTGTCGTACATGGCAACCCAACCCGTGGTAGCCACGGGCTGGCTTGACGGCCAAACTGCGGGAAAACGCCAGTCCGGAGTGGGCCGAGGTGCCATGCCCATCATGGGACTCGATCGTGCTGAAGCGGTCTCACATGAACAAGCTTAGCGGCTCTAAGCGGCTTAGAGCTGTCATGTGCCCCAGAGCAGTGCTTACCTTCTTCCCTGGATCCCGCGCTGGCGAAGACCAGCCGCGAGTCTGGTTCCGAGGAGTGTAAGTGCTGCTCAGGAAGGAAACTCGAGGCCGAAGCCAGAGGTGAGAAATTTGCTCTTTTTGAGAAAATGTGGGTACCGTCGACCGTTGGCCGACGGCAGCATTGAAGCACACAGTGGCTCCCGGCCCTCCACCGGGAGCGGGGAGCGTAGATGTTAGCATCCCCTAAGGAGCAGTCTCAATCACCTCTGGAGGCCCGCGTCAGGGACGTTTCGCAGTTTTCTTGCGAGTGTCTCGGGCCGGTCCCTGTGCCGCGGGCGGCGCCACTCTCCTGCGGCTGGCTCTGCGCTTGCGGGCCCTTCTCGCCGACCTGGCGTCGTGGGCCTCCGCAGGGGGGCGAGCCGTAGATGTTGCGGCCGCAGGGGGGCGCCCTCGGCGACGTGCAGGCGGAGGCGGTGCCTCCGGCGGCGGGATGGAAGCATCGCGGCGGGGCAGGATGTGAAGCGCCTCCGTCTGTCTCTGGGCTGCCGAGAACTGTTGGGCGAAGTCCTCGACAGAGTCGCCGAATAGGCCCCTCTGGGAGATGGGAGCGTCGAGAAAGCGTGCTTTGTCGGCATCTGCCATCTGGGCCAGAGAGAGCCATAGGTGTCGCTCCTGGACCACAGCCGTGGACATCACCTGACCAAGGGCCCGCGCCGCGACCTTCGTCGCACGAAGGGCGAAGTCGGTGGCAGCGCGGAGTTCCTGCATCGTACCTTGGTCAGGACCACCCTCGTGCAGCTGTTTCAACCCCTTGGCCTGGTAGACCTGCAGGGTCGCCATCGCATGCAGGGCCGAGGCGGCCTGGCCCGCAGCGTGAAAAACGCGGCCCGCAAGGGCGGACGAGCGCTCACACGCCTTGGACGGGAGACGCGGCCGGCCCCGCCAGGTGGCAGCGCCACGGGGGCAGAGTTGCACCGCCATAGCGCGCTCGACCTGGGGAACCGACGCATACCCCCTGGCCGCCCCGCCATCAAGGGTGGCGAGGGGAGAGGAGCTGGGCAGCGGGCGAGATGAAAAGGGCGCCCGCCAGGTCTTAACCAGCTCCTCGTGCACCTCCGGGAAGAATGGCACCGGGGGAGGGCGAGGCGATGCCGCCGGAGCCGTCCCCAGGAACCAGTCGCCCAGCCGAGAAGGATCGGCCGAGGCCGATGGAGTAACCTCCAGGCCGATCCCCCTGGCGGCTCGGAGGAGCATAGCCGAGAGCTCGGAGTCTGCCTCCGACGGGGCAGCAACCGCGGAGGGGCGCCGCGCCGCCGGAAGAGCGTCCTCACCCCCTGACTCTCCCTCTGACGCAGCGTCAGACATCTCTTCCTCCTGAGGAGCGCCAAAGGAGACGCCCAGCCCGGCTGGCGGGGAGGCGTACTGCTTTGGCATCTCGACGGGGGTATGCTGGCGGGCGGAAGACCGCAGGGCTTTTGGAGCCGGCGGAACGTTCGGCACCGTGACTCGAAATTCCCCCTCGTGCCTCGCCACAGCGGCGGAAAAATTCCGCAGGCCGTGGGGCGCGAAGGGGGGCCTGCCCGCGAGCGAGCGGCGAGTCCTCAGCATTCCCATGGTCATGCTTTCGCAATGAATGCATGAACCATCCGTGAAAGCTGCCTCAGCATGTTCGATGCCCAGACATGTGAAGCAGCTTTCATGTCCGTCCAGTGAGGTGAGGAAACTGCCACACCCAGAAGCGCACGGCCGGAAAGCCATTCTGAAAAGAACGTCTTTACACAGCCGTGAGAAATTGCTCTTTTAGTCCCGGTCTGCCCAGGGAGGAAACCGCGGCACCACTGTGCACTCAATGGGGCTTGCTCGCTGGAACGCAGGAGGCTTTTATGGCCGTGAAAACGGCCGCCCGCGGGACCCCGCTGGCGGCGCCGAGAAATTCACTCTTTCAGCTTTTGTTGCTCTTTTTCGATCGGCGCACACCAGCAGAGAAGTGCAGCAGGAACGTGAAGTTCTTCTTCTTCTTTTCTAGGAGAAGCAAAAGGCTTGAGCATGAAGGCTCTGAAAGCGAAAGTCTGTTTGAGTGATGCGCGCCGCCATCTTATATACCCGTATGTACGGGGGAGTGGCCGACGCGCACGTCCACTCGCCAATTTGCAATTGGCCTTTTTATATAAGGCTCAGAGATGATCGGTCTCTCAGGCGAGATCCCATGTAACGTCGAAGTGATTCGACTGAAGGGGAACATTAGCTTCCAGTTAGACATTAAAGCAGCATGGAAAAAGTTGCTAAAATAAAATGAGGCATAGTAGAGTTAAATCCTTACATGGTTTGATTGGATCACATAGATCAAAGCCTGGGAGGAGACAGAGATGGATAAACCTCTGGATATCGATCAGATCAGAATAGATCCCTCCCCCTTCCAGCTGGTTGAGAGAACATCACTACATAAGGTTAGAGACATGCCATGTCAAGTCGGGTCACATTTATTTATATAGTGCATTACACAATACATACTGTGTTGAAGCAGCTTCACAATAATAAACAGAAAATGAAGAATGTTAATGTTATGAAACACATTAAATTTCTGCTGTAAAGCAGTTCTACAGAAGGCAATAGTCATTATTCAGCTCAAGTCAGGTCAGTGTTGATTCAGTTCAGTTCAGTAACAGTGTCAAAGTTGCAATGCACATAATTTATGAGAAGTTTAGTTCACCTATAATCAGCTCTAGAGAAGGCAATAGTGAAGCATGCATGGTATATCTGTACCATATTAGAGTTTTTTTTCCCAATATATCAGTATCAGCTAATATTGGATTGGATAGATTACATTGTTAAAATGAATTAAATTTATTATTTTAAGTTATTATTTTATTTTAACAAAATAGAGAAAAAAAAAAAACACTGCATGGGTCAAAATTATTTTTATCGAAAAATTGTCGCTTTTTTATGCCAAAATTAGGATTAAGGATATTAGGTAAAGTTCATGTTTCATTAAGATATTTTATAAATTTCCTACCGTAAATATAGCAAAACTTAATTTTTGATTAGTATTATGCATTGCTAAGAGCTTCATTTGGACAATTTTAAAAGCGATTTTCTCAGTATTTTAATTTTTTTGCACCCTCAGATTCCAGATTTTTAAATAGTTGTATCTTGACCAAATATTGTACTATCCTAACAACCTATCAACAGAAAGCTTATTTATTCAGATTTCAGATGATGTATAAACCTCAATTTAAAAAAATTGACCCTTATAACTGGCTTTGTGGTCCAGGGTCACATAGGCCTATATGAAATAACATTAAATTTTATTCATATACTGTAATTATTTTAATATTTTAAAATAATTATTGGCTTATCGTATCAGCCAAAATTTTAATAATGCATTTCTATTTGTTAGTGTAAATCAGTGATTGGCAAAATCAGCCAAACCCCTTTAACCTAAAATACTGAGATTTTAAATTAATAATTCAACAACACTTTTGCATGTTTACAGTTCACTGATGTCTATTAATAGTCACATGGCACACAGGTAGACATAATATTTCAAAATATTATATAAAATAATAATTTTTTTAGTAAGTGTTTTATTTTGATTTTTTTTTTTAAATTGTACAGTCATTTATTCAGTTTAATTTTACATTTACTTTATAAATTATTAGCTTTTTATTAACTCACAAACTTCAGTTTGGAAAACGCTGGCATATATGGAACAAATGGAACAAACTTTTTGGGGTAATAAGACTGAAATATGTTGTTGAAACATTTAAAATGTATATTATTTAAAAAATCCACATAATTTTGTACATATTTTGGACTACTCTTACAGGTGGTGATGGATAAAAGTGTAGACTTAAACCAAACGACGTATCATTGAATTTTTTTTCCTCACAAGAATCCTAAATTGCGGCATTATGACAACGTTGACATGTTTACATCCTGCCTGGAAGGCATCTAGCGTTTCTTGTCTCTGTCGTTTGTAAGCTCTTTCAGAAGCTGTGGTCTACTAAAAGCCTCAAAGGCATTAGGACTAAAGTGTAGAGAACAAAGACGCAGGTCTTTATTACGTTTTGTTCATCCTCAGGCGTCTTTCCAATCTTTTCTCCTCTTCTTATTGCTATTGCTCCTCTTTCTTGCCATTCGACTGAAAACTACAACCAAAAGCCGCACAATGTGGCATCGTATCTATCAGTGTCAGTAAAAATAGCAACTGGTAGCTCCAGTATAGTCCAAAATATGTATAAAATGATGTGGGTTTTTAAATAACGTAAATCTTTTATGGGTTTTCTACTACATATTTCAGTAAGGAACATCATTTGTTATTTTGAGCCATACAAGTCTTAATACCCAGGGTTCCCTTTAAGCATGGTGATATAGAATTATTCTGACTGTCATGATGATTTTGTGTTTTGAAGGTAAAAAAAAACAAAAAACTTTTTTTTTTATTCCTCAGACTCATACTCTGTTCTCTCTACTGGGCCTCAGTCATGCCTATGTAACCAATACTGGAAAAATAGTGGGAGTCGTGGCACTCAAAGAGGTAGCTCATCCATCTACCTGTCATTGCTGGTTAATGTTTTCCTTCCAGATTGTCTAACCCTTATTTCTTCTTCTTCATCAGCTCCAAAAAGCCATCGAGGGTTCCACGCGTAGTGGTGTGCGCTTGCGTCCCCCTCTGGCCAGTTTCCGCGACACCATTCGTAAAGCTTCGAAGCGTCCTCAGGCCTCTTCCCCTCCATCCTCACCTGGCTCCACCACAGCTCCCTCCTCACCTCTGTCCGCACCCGTGGTCCCTCATGTCCACTCCCCTAGCCCAGTGACCCCGGTGACCCCGGTGACCCCAATGAAGGAAAAGAAGGAGATGGAGGTATGGATCGAGGGCGTGAAACGAGAGGTGATCGTGGGGAACAGCAGTAGCACAACAACGGGAAGCAGAAGTGGCAGCGGAAGTAGCAGCAGTAGCGGGACAGGAAGTAGTGACAGTGAGACAGGAAGTCCCGATAGCAGCCCAACCCTACCGCCCTCCTCTCCTCCACCACCCATCCCTCTCGCCACCCTGCAGCCCGTCTCGGAGAACAAGGAAGGTGAGGAAAATGAGGACGAGGAGCCCATTTAGAACAAGTAAAGTTTGTTTTGGTTTATTTGAGGTGTGATCAGTGTACCTTTGTTCACTTTTATTTTTATATAACAATTTTATGTTTTTTATTCATGTGCTCGTTTCAAAAGTCTGTTCTTTTCCTGAGTCACACTCAGTTTGTTCTCCTTCTCTTTTTCCCTCTATACATTTCTGTAAATAATTTTCTTTTCCTTTTTCTCTTCCTCTACTTTAGAGCAAAAGAACATTGACAGAATTGTTTAGAAGAAAAATAAGAAGAGAAGAAGAGAGCGTTCTCTCCTTATTTCTCCTCATATTTTTCCTCTAGAATTTTCTGTAAATTTTCTTTTCCTCTTTTTTTCTACTCACACCTCCCGTTTATTTCCCTTTCCTCTAAGTTTCTGTAAATAAATGTTTTATCTTCCACTACCGCTTGCTCTTCCTCTTCCTCCTTTTTTCCTTTTCCTCTAAAAAATTCTGTGAATAAATATAAACTGCCCCGTTGGATATATGCATCATGTATCAGACTTGTTCTTGAGATTATGTTCAAATAGGTGCTTGTTTTTCTCCCCAATAACACTTAAAATCCCTTTTTTCAGTGTGTTCCATTGACATTTGGTAGTTTAAAGGGGTAATGACATGGATTTGTTTTTTTATATGTTCCTTGAGGTTTACTTAAAGGTGCCATAGAATGGAAAACTGAATTTACCTTGGCATAGTTAAATAATAACAGTTCAGTACATGGACATGACATACCATGAGTCTCAAACACCATCGTTTCCTCCTTATATAAATCTAGTATTTGCAAAAGACCACCGAAAAATAGGTAAATTCCAACATAACAGGTCTGTTACGCAACTTCCCCGTGATCGTTAATAGTTACGCCTCCAACATTCGCATCGCCCAATCATCACTAACGTCAGTACATCAGTTAAACAAGGCAAGCCATTGAAGGGACACGGTTAGCTTAATGCTAGCGCTAACCTGTTACATTGCAATACATAGGATTTCACTTACCACATAAACAGAGAGATGACTGCGCTAATGATGGTGAATGATGGAGAAATAACTGCGTTGATGATGGCGAATAATTTACAGATCTGGAGAATCACTGACGAGCTGCTCAACTTGTGTGGTAAGAATCACTCCCTCTGCATTGTAACTTTACACAGAGCACATGCGATCACAGTAATCACACTAAAATATCCGCGATTCAAAACGGCAGATTCAACAAACTGCATATTAAAAGCGGCTAGAGCTCCTAATTAAATATACATTTTTATCCATGTGCGAGCTATTGAGCTCTGTGAAACAGCCAATCAGAGCAGAGCTCATTAATATTCATGAAGCTTCCAAATAACAGAGCATTTCATTCTAGGGGCAAATCCTAGGGTTGTAAATGGACCTGTAAAACCATTTCTGGAGATTTTTTGCCCTTTCCTATGCCATATACCTTCTATGTAGATATCAGAGAACAATTTAAAAATATTGTGTAAATGCATTCTATGGCACCTTTAATAAGTTTTGGCAAAAAAAAAAAAAAAAAATGTGGGTAAATGATTATATTCAATCCTCATTCTGACCCTCTGTCTAAAACAACTTGTTTTAAGGGACAGGTCCTTTAAGGCTGGTCAGGAATCAGCCACTATTATGATTGGCTAACGTCATTGCATAGGAAACAGTTTCAATGCCCCCTCACTATTCCATGTGAGTGTTTTGACAACACAATAAAAAAAGCATTATGAAACCATTTACTTACAGTTTGTGATGCAGCTGCAGTCAGATAGTGCCACTTCATCTTTTAACAAATGTTTCTTTGTGAACTCTCCATGACACTGTGCCTTGTTTACAACATAAAATGCTGCAATCAGTCCTCTGACACTATCCAGGATGCTAAAACATAAGATATAAATATCCACTTGTTCGAGTCGTGAATGAGTATATACTGTATACTGTACGATTGAGATCATCAGCTCGTTAGTTCAGTTCATGGATCTTCTCTCCTAATGAGGTGATGATCTCAATCAGGTGTGTTAAATAAGGGAGACATGCAAAATGTGCAGAGCAGGGGTCCACCAGGATTGAGAACCACTGCTGTAACCAGTATAGACAAGATGGCGTCAGTGACTGTAATTTCTATTTGCGTTTGATGCAACACGGCACTCGCATTCAAGTTAGAAGTTCACTTTCGGGAACAAAAATTTACAGATAATGTACTCACCCTCGTGTCATCCAAGATGTTTATGTCTTTCTTTCTTCAGTCGTAAAGAAATTGTTTTTTGAGGAAAACATTTTTGAATTTTTTTCCATATAGTGAACTTATATGGTGCCCCGAGTTTGAGCGTCCAAAATGCAGTTTAAATGCAACTTCAAAGGGCTCAAACAATCCCAGCCAAGGAAGAAGGGTCTTTTTAACCTCAAATGCTCGTCTTGTCTCTCTCTGCAATGTGCATGAGAAGTCTGTACATCGCTGCAGATGTACCGACCCAGTGTTTGCAAAGTGATCATGCAAAGAAGATAAAAGTCTCATCCATGCTTTTGTTTCCTCTCGCCTCGATTACTGTAATGCCCTTTTCATTGGCTTACCTAGTACCATCATTGCTAAACTACAGTACATTCAAAACTCTGCTGCTTGTTTCCTCACCCGCACTAAGCGTTCCGCCCATATTACCCCAATTCTAGCAGACCTTCATTGGCTACCAGTCACCTATCGCATTAAGTTTAAAATCCTCCTGCTTACTTTTAAAGCTTTACATGGTTTGGCCCCTGTCTACCTCCGCGATCTTCTTCTTCCCTATACTCCTCCGCGTTCATTGCGGTCTTCCGAATCTTGCCTTCTTGCGGTCCCTCGGTATCGCCTCTCTTCCATGGGGGGCAGATCATTCTCTGTTGTTGCCCCTAAACTATGGAACTCTCTCCCCAGATCACGCTGTTTTTCCTTGTCTGAATTTAAATCATTGCTCAAAACATATCTGTTCTCTGAATGTTACCTCTCTTAAGTTGACCTTTGTTTATTACTCCACTATGTTCTGTTAATTGTTCATGCTAACCTCCATGCTACTGTTTGATGTTATCCTGCATTTTTCTTGTTTATTGTAAGCGTCCTTGAGCTTTGGAAAGGCGCTATATAAATAAAACTTATTATTATTATTAAAACAACCTTTACAAAAAAGGTAAAACGGCGATGTAGGATGATTTTGAAGTTGAGGGAAAAAATGAGATGGGAGTTTTTTGACATACCCTAACTGTCTTCAACTGGAATACACAGAGTACACGCAGACCATCGTTTGAGGTTAAAAAGTATATGCGATCGTTTAGAGTCGCATTTGGGATCAATTGAACTTCCAAAATGCAGTTTAAATGCAGCTTCAAACTCAGGGCACCATAGAAGTCCACTATATGGAGAGAAATGCTGAAATGTTTTCATCGAAAAGCATAATTTCTTTACGACTAAAGGAAAAAAACATGAACATCTTGGATGACAAAGGGGTGAGTACATTATCTGTAAATTTTTGTTTTGGAAGTGAACTTCTCCTTTAAGCGACTGAACGCCTATGGTGAGAAAATGACTATTCGTCGATGCCTTGCTCTGGAGGCAGTGTTTATGCAAATGTTTGTGCCTGGGTGACGCCATCTTGCACCTCAGATCTAAACAGGCAATTTTTGGAGCTTGATTAAATAAATTCTTTGTTTATAATTACCAGGTCATTTTAAGCTATGACATTTACAGGATGTTTTAATTGTACAACTCTTATATGCCAAATTATCAAGGCAAATTAGATTTTTCATGTCATGACCCCTTTAATGTAACACTGAGCGTGTGGCTGCACTGTGCCTCTTTTTAGTCGGATTGTAAAAAACATGGATGGGGAATCTTCAAACATTAACTGATTATATATATTTAAAATATATATATACTGGAGCACCAAAACATGAATATTTTCATTAGTTTACATGCAGCAGACATTATTTCAGACCTCATAAAAGCACTTAAAGTCTTTATACACCTGGATCCGTTACAAAAATGTTAAAAATCGATTTCCAGCAAGCAATATTTGCACTGTATTGTGAAGGCAAAAATAACTTAAAAACAAAACACGGCCAGCAGGTGGCACATTGTGGACCTTTTCAGAATCTGAACTTTCTTTTCACCTGGAATATATTTTACTCCTGCCCTTTTCCAGTTATAAATTTTCAGCGATTTAAAATTCAGGGAGTGCACACTGTCCTCTCTTAATGAAACCCTTCATGTCCTATCATCATCTATCCATCTTTTTTTTCTGAAAACTCTCTCTCAGGTGTCTCTCATGTCTTTAAACGAAGGACTCTGCTGTTTATGAACAATCTATGTTGGTTCATGTGATCTGCTGTCTTCCTTTAAATGTTACATTTAATTTAATGTGATTTTTTTTATCTGTTCAGTCTGTGAGCAGTAACATTATTTGCCTCAATTTTTGATTGTGTGTTTGTTTGTTATATTTATTAATTTATTTATTCATTCACCTTCTTGGCGTGATGAGATATTGACAAAAAATGTTTGATTCGTAATGTAGTTAATGTTTTTGTCTCATATCTTTCAGGAATTAACAGTTCAATAAACAGTAATAAATGTGAATTAAAAACCTTTAAGGCGCATACTTTTTTAGATTAGTCAGCAATGTGGAATGATAAATGTTTTGATTTCGTAATTCAGTGAGAGAGTATCTTAATATACACTACCAGTCAAAAGTTTTTGAACAGTAAGTTTAGTAAGTAAGTTTTTCCTTTCCTTTTTCCTTTCCTTTCCTTTCCTTTCCTTTCCTTTCCTTTCCTTTCCTTTCCTTTCCTTTCCTTTCCTTTCCTTTCCTTTCCTTCAAAGAAGTCTCTTCTGCTCACCAAGCCAGCATTTATTTGATCCAAAGTACAGCAAAAAAATACAGCTTATTTAAAACAACTGCTTTTTATTTGAATATATTTTAAAATGTAATTTATTTCTGTGATCAAAGCTACATTTTCAGCATCATTACTCCAGTCTTCAGTGTCACATGATCCTTCAGAAATCATTCTAATATGCTGATTTGCTGTTCAAGAAACATTTATTATTATTATTATTATTATTATTATTATCAGTATTTAAACCAGTTGAGTACATTTTTTCAGGATTCTTTGGTGAATAAAATGATCCAAAGATCAGCGTTTATCTAAAATAAGAAGCTTTTGTAACATTACACAATATTCAAAAGTATTCAAGGAATTACTTTTATCAATTTATGCTTCTTTAAATTGATCAAAAGTGATGATAAAGACATTTATAATGTTACAAAAGATTTCTATTTCAGATAAATGCTGTTCTTCTGAACTTTCTATTCATCAAAGAAACCTGAAAAACGTCTACTCCGCTGTTTTCAACATAATACATGTTTTTTAAACAACAAATCAAACATTTTTCAAAATTGCACTGTTTTTGCTGAACTTTGGATCAAATAAATGCAGGCTTGGTGAGCCGAAGAAGAAAAATCGTACTGTTCAAAAACTTTTGACTGGTAGTGTATCTATACAATTTACTAATCTTTTATAAAACTCTATAGCCATTAACAAATGAGACAGACCTTCACAATAAGGATTTTATTTACAGCACATTAAAATGCACATGATTTGAATGAGCTTACAGGATGACACCGAATGAGTTGAAGAAACTGCAAGATCGCTACCTAACTTTATTTTGTATCAGAACTCCATTTCTGATTTCACCGCATTTCTTTGCCAGTCTGCACTAAATGCTTCATATTTCACAGAGTATGACAGAATTGTGACCTTGTGACATCATTGCTGTCAGCTATTAACGTTGTCATCTTTTGGACCCTTCACAAAGCGCTCTGACATTGAAGATGCTGAGAGCATCCTTTCCAAAGAATGTAATTTTGTTCGCTAAACACGAGAGATCATCCACTTCAATCTTTCTCATTTCGCCCGCTCTCGAATTTCATTCCATTAGGTCTGTGAAAATGACTCTCGCATTCGGCAGACGCTAGTCCTAGATGTTGGAAATATCACAAAGAATGACAACTCTCAGGCCTCATTAGTATAGAAAAACAAATGTTGCCTCAGCATTGCATAACGGCGTTAATTAAAACTCTCGAAATCATCAAAGAATACAAATCGTTGCTAACGCCTTCTAAATCTAAATTAGTGGGGGGTTTTTAGAATGTGTCGACAAAAATTTGAGATGTGCATGCTAGTAGTCGAGGGCACTTCTTTCTGCAGCGGGTTTTTGAATTACAGCTTATTAAATAATTAGTGGAAAGCCTGCAAGCATTAACCAGAAAAGCACCTTCTTTTCACTTCTTTCCACAGTCATACGGTCTGTCGTGACAAAAACATACTGTGACCGAACATGTCAACTACCCCATTACCACATGATTTCACTGAGGTAATGAGAGTTTATCTCTTTGCATTATGTCAGCTACAGGGAAAGCTAGAATGTAAATAACATAGCAAATACACATGACATTAATGGCTCCTATATGTTAGTTCACCAAAAATGGAAATGACAGATCCATGAGTTGTCTCCAGGATTCCCAATTTGGTTTCCCGTAGTCTCAGACTCAACAGATTTCCAAAGTTTGAGTATGGAACGTCCCGGAATGACGAAGATGAGTCTTCAGCTTTCCTTTAGTTGTTCAGTGCAAATCAATATTGAGCAGCTCAGCCAGGCAGTACCAAACAGATAAACACAGACACCGATGAGAAAAAAAATGCAGAAACAAAACAAAAACTTGAGGACAGACCGGGCTGTCGCTATGAAGATAGGCAATACATTCGTTTATGTCCATAGTAGTGCATAAGTCTTAGTAACAATACAGTTAGGATGTTGAAAAGGGCAGCACTGTTTTCATTTGGGCAGTATTGTGCTTGGATATATTAAGAGCAAAAACATATTTTCCAGTGTGTGTGCATCAGTGTTTGTGTAAGTGTGTGCGAGTGTGTTGGAGGTACATTGGGGACACTTCACGCAGACGGCAAATTCGTAACTTTTTCCAGAATATACCTTTTAAGGGCACATACATTCATACTAACATACATACATACAGAACATACATGTTAATATATATACATACAAATACATATTTGTTTCATTGGCTTTTAGTTTTATTACAAAAATCAATATATATTATTACTATGTGGATACTGTTAATTCAGTCACTTAAATACTCAAAAAAAAAAAAAAAAAAAAAAAAATCGCATGCACTTTCTTTTGGTTGTATTGATTTCTCAGTATTGCACTCTTCAATTTCATTCGCAAGCGGCCTTGGACTCCAGCGCTCCCGCCATAAAACAGCAGCAGCAGCAGCACGTATAATGCATCATCCCGGCTTTGAAGCTCTCCCATGTTTAGTCTCTATATGCGCCCGGCGAATAACGAATGAATCTGTTCCTGATGTGACAGTTCTTACGAGTACACATCTGGGGTAAAAGGGCGTATACAATAGCTTAACTGGTTGATTATTTCACAGACAGTTTCGTTTTTGTTTTTTGTTCCTCCATTTGAGCCATCAGTTGGTTGCCACAACGACAATGGCCCCATCCTTCACCTCTTCTTCCTTCTCCTCCAGCGATTGGACAACGCAGGATGTGACCTCGTAGGTCATGTGCTCAGCCACTGGCTCTGCTGCTGGTGCTTGCCCTGGGCTCATACCCCCAGGTGGGGTGGAGTCCTCTCTCTGTGGCGGAGGGGTCAGGGCGGGAGTTACGGATGTCTGCTCGGGTTCGAGGGTGAGTGTTATATCATCCTCCTTGAGAATAAGAGAAAAAAAGAAAAGAAATAGGTTCGGCCAGTGTGCTGAAAATTACAAACCCTCAGGCCAAACAAGATCTAGATGAGTTTGTTTCTTCATCAGAACGGATTTAGCATTGCATCACTTGCTCTCCAGTGTTAAATATTTTACCAAAATAAGAGGGATCATACAAAATGCATGTTATTTTTTATTTAGTACTGACCTGAATAAGATATTTCACATAAAAGATGTTAACGTATAGTCCGCAAGAGTAAATAACATTTACATTTTATAAAAATGACCCTGTTCAAAAGTTTACATACACTTGATTCTTAATACTGTTTTTTTTTTTGTTGTTTTTTTCAGTTTAACTGCCCGCTGTTCTTCAGAAAAATCTTTTAGGTCCCACAAATTCTTAGTTTTTCAGCATTTTTGTGTATTTGAATAATTTCCAATAATGACTATAATTTTGTGATCCATTCTTGTGATCCATCTTTTCACAATGAGGGATTCATATGCAACTATTACAAAAGGTTGAAACGCTTCAGTGATGCTTCAGCAGGAAACATGATGCATTAAGAGCTGGGGGTGTAAACTTTTGAACAAAATGAAGATATTAATTTTTTTCTTATTTAGTACTGCCCTTCAGAAGCTACAGATGATACATGTTTTCCAGAAGACAAAATAAGTTAAATTTACCCTGATTCAAAAGTAATGCATCGTATTTCTGCATTTGAACCTTTTGTAATAGTCCCTCAGTTGTCCTCAGTGTGAAAAGATGGATCTCAAAATCATACAGTCATTGCTGAAAAGGGTTCAAATACACAAAAATGCTGAAAAACTAGAAAAATCCTTTAGGTCCCACAGATTCTTTGGTTTTTCAGCATTTTTGTGACAACTGAGGGACTCAAATGCAACTATTACAGAACTATAACAAAAATAAGATATTTAGACAAATTTTTTTTACACGTCTTCATTCTGTTTAAAAGTTTATACCCCTGGCTCTTAATGCATCATTTGTCCCTTCTGAAGCATCAGTGAGCGTTTGAACCTTCTGTAATAGTTGCATATGGGTCCCTCAGTTGCCCTCAGTGTAAAAAGATGGATCTCAAAATCATACAGTATTTGTCGGAAAGGGTTCAAATACACAAAAATGCTGAAAAGCCAAAGAATTTGTGGGACCTGAAAGAGTTTTCAGAAGAAATGCGCGCAGTTTATCTGTTCAGGACAAACAAGGGACTCATGAACAACTATCACTAAATAAGAATACACAGCTATTTCATTCAGGTAACGACACAGTGACACATTACGAAACAAGTGTGTGTAAACTTTTGATCGGGGTCTTTTTTATAAATTCAACTATTATTTTCTGGATTATGTGTAAACATCTTTTATGTGAAATATCTTATTCAGGTCAGTACTAAATAAAAATAACATGCATTTTGTATGATCCCTCTTATGTTGGTAACATTTTGCAGATTCTGCAAGGTGTATGTAAACTTCTGTCTTCAACTGTATGTATAGAGGATTTGTATATTAGCCAGAAACAATGGTTTGAAGTTAAAAACGCACAGCTTTTTGCTTCACAAGACATTCATTGATGGATTATTGTAATGTTTTTATCAGCTGTTTGGACTCTCATTCTGACAGCACCCCCTTCACTGCAGAGGATCAATTGATGAACAAGTGATGTAATGCTGAATTCCTCCAAATCTGCTCTGATGAAAAAACAAACTCATCTACATCTTGGATGGTCTAAGGGTGAGTACATTTCCAGCTAATTTTCGTTTTTGGGGGAACTTTTGGTGAAGGATGTGGACATAAAATATCCCACCTTGACTTCCTCCTCCTCTTGCTGCTCTGGGATGCATTCAGTCTCCAGGACGGGTTCCTCGCCGTATACTTCAGCCATACCCATTTCGGCCATGGTCGCGCCCATGTGTCCCATCAACTCCACCTGATGGGGCTCCACCTGGGCTGCTGCCCACAGGTCAGCCAGTCTCGGGTGAGTGGGCGGGCCCAAACTGTGAATAGTGCTGTTGGGCGTGGCTTGTAAAGAGTGGGAGGTGCTGTGCATTCGATGTTCCAAAGACTTCAAGAGAAAACAAGAGAAAAAGAATCAGGAATGTTTGCAGATAGGATGGAAAAAAACTGACTCTGAAACAAAAAGAATTTAAAAATCTGGCACGGAAGATATCAAAATTTGTACTGACATTTTTAATGAGGTAATGATCTACAATCCTAAGAAGCATTATAACTGATGTAATTGTTCATTGTTGTTTTTTAAAACTAAATAGTTAAAACTATTTTAGGGCTGTGATGATAGTAGGCCTGTCTTGTATAGAGTGTTTTCACGACACCACATCATCAATTGGCCTTATTGGTGGCACTGAACGTCAATGCCACTGAACCAAACAGAACTTGTTTGGTCAATTATTATCATGTTTTGGGATGTACTAATCGGTCAGACCGGGAAAAACATTTGGAGTACTATAGACTATAACAAATCAAGGAGAAGAGCACAAAACTATCTGAGGACCAAAAGGCATTTGCGGTTGGCTAAACTGAACCAGGATTTCCAGGACAACTTTACAACATTTGTGTTTGTTATTATCATGTCCAGTCAGGTAGGTGAAAATTAGGCTAATATCTAAATTAATACTGCTCATATGTATCTTTACCCCTTTCTGCTTACTAAGTTCTTCTCTATATGATTTAGCAGCTTCCACACGTTTTTTTTTCTTTTCTGTGGTTTAGTCATCATAAATTAGCAGAACAATGTATTCAGTATTACACTGTGCAATCCATGCTGTTGTTTACATTGAAACAGTATTATTATTGTTGTTGTTGTTGTTAAAGGCTAGTATTATTATATAATTATCATTACCGCTTATTTGTTCCATCATATTTATTTTTTACGCATATGTACAGTGTTGCGCGTTATAACCAATGACACACGATTCCGTTGAGTTTATGACTGCAGTGGCCAATCAGAGGCGTTCAGTTGAGTCATCGTTGAAACATCAGAGTTGCGCTGTTAAGTACGTGACTCGCTGAACAAACTGCAGATGTTCGTGCGATGTGTATAATAGATTTATTCAACATACAGTGTAGACAACTTCACTTATTATAACGGGAGTGTTTTTTAAAGTAAGTTCGAGCTAGACTGAAGTGATAATCTTTGATAATGTAAATGTTCTTTGCTCGTTTTCTGTAGCTGCTGTTTGAATAACTGATTAAATTAAAGCATTTTAATTAGTAACTTTAGGTTAAATACAAATTCAGTTATATTACAAATATTTTATGACATGACATCCATATGTGACATGACTATAAAGGTATGTGTAGTTAATAGATTACACTAATATTAGGCTGTTTTTAGCTAAAAGTTTGGGATCAGTAAGATTTGTAATGTTTTTAAAGTCGTTTCTTATGCTCATCAAGGCTGCATTTATATGATCAAAAATCCATAATAAAAAGTAATATTGTGAAATATTATTTCAATTAAAACAAACATTTTCTTTGTGAATATATTTTGAAATGTAAATTATTCCTGTGATTCAAAGCTGACTTTTCAGCATCAATACTCCAGTCTTCAGTGTCATATGATCCTTCAGAAATCATTCTCATATGCAAATGTGTTGCTCAAAAACATTCATTATTACATAGTACACATTATTATTTACTTATAATTATATGCATTTTAAAATGATTCTAAACCATTTCTGATCAGGCACTGAAAAGACTACTCCTGGAGATGTTAAAACCTGAACGCCATCACACCTTTCACTCATAGTCAATGTTTTAAATACGGCAAGACCACCTACAGCGCCACCCTGTAGATGACACCTGGCTAAAAGAGGTCAAGTAGTAGAGCTAAACACAACTTGGAGCATGTAAACATGGCAGTGTGTCAACCTGTGTGTTTTCTGACCTGTTGATACTGCAGGAGCTGCTGCTGCTGGTACTGCTGATAATGTTGGAACTGCTGTAGGTTGTTCTGCTGCTGCAACGTCAGCTGCTGCTGTGTCAAATAGTGGTTGGAGCTATCAAAACCCTCACCCGAAGCCCCACCCACCATGATATAGGAGCTTGCAGCTGGAGAAGCCATACCCGAGGGCTCATTGCTGATTGGCTCCCATGCATCAGAGGAGGAGAGACAGTAAAGGCCTTGGGAGACATAGGTGTGAGGCCACACATCTGCAGAGGAATGATGCAATGGTTGGTCTGAAGGACAGAGACGTGGAAATGAAGGAGAGATGGACGGATGGTCATAAGGTGAAGTGTGTAATTCAAATGCAGATGGAACTGAAGTGGTGTTCTGTTTATTATAAGCATGTGCTTCAAGTCATCTGGCACTTTAAAGAGATAGTTCAACCAAAAATGTAAATTCTGACATTAATTATTCACCCTCATGTCGTTCCAAACCCAAAAGACCTTTGTTTATCTTTGGAAAACAAATTAAGATATTTTTGATTAAATCTGAAAGCTTTCTAACCCTGCATAAACAGCAATGCAACTGACACATCCAAGGCCCAGATAAATAAGTATGTGAAATGTAATTTTATAAAGCTACAACAAAAAATACAATGGAAGTCAATGGGAGCCAAAACCCTTTGGTTACCACCATTCTTCACAATATCTTTAGTGTTCCTTAAAGGTGCCATAGAATGCATTGATGCAATATTTTTAATAGTTCTCTGATATCTACATAGAAGTTATATGGCACAGGAAAGGGCAAAATTTCTCCAGAAACAGTTTTACAGGTCCATTTACAACCCTAGGATTTGTCCCTAGACTGAAATGGTCTGTTATTACCTTATTTGGACGGTTCATTAATAATAATAATGAGCTCTGCTCTGATTGGATGTTTCACAGTGTGGCTCATCTCAGTAGCTCACACATGGAGGATATTTAATCACGGAGCTCGAGCCGCTATTAATATGCGGGGTCATTGAAACTGCCGTTTTGAATGCACGATCATTATACTGTCACTTTTGAGATTTGCAATTGCACGCGCTCTGTGTAACGTTATACTACAGCAGCAGTACTTACCACATATTTTACAAGTTTAGATGCTTGGTAGTGATGCTCAGGATCTGTAAATCATTCGCCATCGTTCGCACAGTCATCTCTCCTTATTCTGTTTATGTGGTAAGTGAAATCTTATGTACTGCAATGTTACAGGCTACTGCTAGCAAGAAGCTAACCGTGTCCCTTAAGTGGCTCGCCTTATTTTATTAGAACGCCTTATTTGTTTTCCTTGACTTTCTGGGTACAGACACCAACCCATCCCTGCACTTAACATCATCCATTTTCACTATTGTCCTCGATTTGTTTTTTTTATTTCAAAATAGCCTACCTGCAGAACTTCTGATGATTGGGCTATGCAAATGTAGGGGGCGTAACTATTAATAATCGGCACTATAACATCATATTCTTAGTTAAGTTAGGATTACCCTATTTTTCAGTGGTCTCTTGCAAACACCAGATTTATTTAAGAAGGAGGAAACTATGGTGTTTTAGACTCACGGTATGTCAAGTCCATGGACAGAACTGTTATTATTCAAATATGCCAAGGTAAATACAGTTTTCCATTATATGGCACCTTTAAAGAAAAAGGTCACTTTCAGAACAAAAATTACAGATAATGTACTCACCCCCTTGTCATCCAAGATATTCATGTCTTTCTTTCTTCAGTCGTAAAGAAATTGTTTTTTGAGGAAAACATTTTAGGATTTTTCACCATACAGTGGACTTCTATGGTGCCACGAGTTTAAACTTCCAAAATGCAGTTTAAATGCGGCTTCAAACAATCCTAAATGCGGTTGTAAACAATCCTAGTTGAGGAAGAAGGGTCTTATCTAGTGAAACAATCAGTTATTTATTTATTTACTGTTTGCCCACTGAAGCTAAGCAGGGTTGAGCCTGGTCAGTACCTGGATGGGAGACCTCCTGGGAAAACTAGGTTGCTGCTGGAAGAGGTGCTAGAGAGGCCAGCAGGGGGTGCTCACCCTGTGGTCTGTGTGGGTCCTAGCACCCCAGTATAGTGACGGGGACACTATACTGCCAAAAAGCACCGTCCTTCGGATGAGACGTTAAACCGAGGTCCTGACTCTCTGTGGACATTAAAAATCCCAGGATGTCTTTCGAAAAGAGTAGAGGTGTGACCTCGGCATCCTGGCCAAATTTGCCCATTGGCCTCTGACCATCATGGCCTCCGCATCATCCCCATATTCCGATTAGCTTCATTACTCTGTCTCCTCTCCACCAGTAATCTGGTGTGTGGTGGGCGTTCTGGCCCGCCCAGGTGGATGCTGCACACTGGTGGTGGATGAGGAGATACCCCTGACACTGTAAAGCGCTTTGAGTGTCTAGAAAAGCGCTATATAAATGTAACAAATTATTATTATTATTATTTATTTATCTGTTTTTTATTAAAATTTATATACTTTTTAACCTTAGGGTATGTCGAAAAACTGCCATCTCATTTTCTCCCTCAAATTCAAAATCATCCTAAATCGCTGTTTTACCTTTTTTGTTAAGGGTGTTTGATCTTTGCACTTTTCACTTTGCAAACACTACTTCTGCAGCGATGTAGGCTGATTTTGAAAAGATTTTTGAAGTTGAGGGAGAAAATAAGATGGGATTTATATGACATACCCTAACTTTATTGAATGGAAAAACAGTTCATGCAGAGCAAGATGAGCGTTTGAGGTTAGAAAGTAGGGATGATTCGATCGGTACTCACTAAACTTCACCAATCTCACGAACCGATCACAATTTGACAACGTCATTGCATGAGGACGTACATGATGCATGCGGATGTGAGTGAATTTGGCGCCGTAATCGCCGGTGTGGAAATTCTATGGCAAAAAAATGCCATGCCAAAGAAATCTCACATGCAGGAGCATTGTCAATACATTTAATACCACTAACCTGATTCGGCACTTAAGAACGAGCCAGAGTGAGAGAGATTAGGCTCGTGAAGTACCTGTGCGTCTCTCAAAATGGATGACATAATAAAACGTGATTTTGTTACTAAAACATGGAAATAATCTGTTGTTTTTATCCTATTGTTTACCTTATTTAGTTTGGCCAGTGTTGTTGTGGGTTTTGGTTATTTTGCTGTTTTAGGCTGTAAGGATCTTTAAAAAACTGAAATTATGTGGCGAAGTGATACAGACATATAATGCGGTCAAGACCTGCCTGGAACTACGTTCGCCGTTCGTGTTATGACGTTCACGTTACCCTAAAAAATTGTATTAAAAAAAAGTATAAACCCAATTTTGAAGGCATATTAAAATTACTGTATAATGAGTGATTATTTATTACTCAGTTAAAACAATAGTTACATTACATTAAATATATTACATAATGTAATAATGTAAAAATGTAAAATGTAAAAATGTAACAAAATATAACAAAAGCAACATGTATAGTAATAATTTATCTGAAAAATATGAAATGTTGATCAGAGATCAGTTACTTATATATATTTTATACATATCAGTTATATAAAGCTCAAAGCATCACAATCGGCACTGGTATCGGCGGATCACCATGACACGAAATCAGTATTCGGTATCGGCTGCAAAAGCCCTAATCGGAGCATCCCTATTATGATATATATAAATTGTCATTTTTAACTGACCGTTTCACTAGATAAGACCCTTCTTCTTTGGCCAGGGTCGTTTACAACCGCATTTGGGATCGTTTGAAGCCGCATTTAAACTGCATTTTGGAAGTTCAAACTCGGGGCACCATAGACATTCACTATATGGAGAAAAATCCTGAAATGTTATCCTCAAAAAACATAATTCTTTACGACTGAAGAAAGAAAGACATGAACATCTTGGATGACAAGGAGATGAGTACATTATCTGTAAATTTTTGTTCGGGAAGTGAACTACTTCTTTAAAAGTCATACAGATGTGGAACAACATGAGGGTGAGTAAATGACAGATTTTTTTCATTTGGGTTATTATTGTTATAGTTTTCCATTGTTATAATTCTCCGCTACACACAAAATCCTCATTATTTTGACATAATCAGGCCAAGGAGATGCTTTTTGTTTGGTGTTACGCTGCAACCTGGCTTCAACCCAGGGCTTAAGCTCTGATAGCTGAACCTCGGGAAAACCACTGTTCTGCGATCCCCCCCCCACCCCCCCACCATCGCCTTTGGGCCTGCAGCTGTCACTGTGGCATCTCTGACACATTTCCACACACTAAATAAAGTGGTGGCAATGCGCTGTAGACCTGTCAAATGGACTGGAAGGCACATCAGTCAAGTCTAGGTAAACAATATAAATCAAATCCGCAGAAATATCCAAGCGCTCACATCAGAGAAGTACCGAGGTGTGGTTATGAGACTCTTGCAAAAGATGCAAACAGATCTGAATATTCACAAGCTATTGAGCTGTGAGTGTAATATTTATGCAAGAATGTGCTTAAGACGTGTGTGCTTGTAATATCTGAGCTGTGGATTAACAAAAGATCGTTCTTTTCATCTGAAGTCAAACAAAACTTAGATGTAACATAACAGAAATTATATTGCCTTTTTAAAATCTCTACAACAACGTCTTTATTCTGTTATGGGATGAGGTGGTTGTTGGTGACCCTCACCTCTGCTGGTGATGCTCTCCTGGTTAACCTCACTGAGGTGAGCCACGCTGCCCTGGTTGGAGTCGGCACAGAGACTCTCTCCATCCATAGAGTTCCAGGCTAAGAGTGTGGCCTCAGAGATGGCAAACTGCTGCAAAATTCCTGCAAAAAAGGATAACTGTTTTAATATTTTAAAGATGAAATATGCTGGATAAACCTTTTAAATATGTACAGATTCATAGTGGGTGGTTCACTCAGCTAAACATTTTCCAATTTTTTCCAGCATTTAGCATATATATACTTTTAAAATTTAGGGTCAGTATGTTTTTATTATTATAATTATTGTTAAAAGAAATACTCATACTTTTCTTTAGATTGGATGTTCATTAAATTGATTAAAAATGGACTTTAAAAACATATATAAATATTGTGAAAGATTTCTATTACAAACCAATGCTGCTCTTTTGATCTTTCTATTCATCAAAAATATACAGTATTACAGCTTCCACAAAAATATTAAGCAGCACAACTGTTTCTTGAGCAGTATTTTAGTATAATTTCTGAAGGATCATGTGACACTACTTTGTCATCACAGGAATAAGCAAGGATGCTTTAAATTGATCAAAAGTGATGATGAATACTTTTATAATGTTACAAACGATTTCTATTTCAGATAAATGCTGTTCTTTATATTCATCAAAAAAAAAAATTCTACTGAGCTATTTTTCAACAGCAGCAACTCAGAATATTAGAATGATTTCTGAAGAACCATGTGACTGGAGTAATGATGCTAAAATGTCAGCTTTGAAATCTCAAGAATAAATTACATTTTTAAAATATGTTCAAATAGAAAACAGTTATTGTAAATAGTAAAAATATTTCAAAATTCTACTGATTTTACTGTACTTTGGATCAAATAAATGCAGGCTTGGTGAGCAATAGAGAGTTCTTTAAAAAACTATAAAAATCTTCTAGTTCAAAAACTTTTGACTGGCAGTGTAAATTATACTTTTCTTCAGTAATATAACTGCATTTTTCTGAGCCCATGTTTTTATGTTGTTTTCAGGAACAAAACTTGCCAAATTTGGTGATGTTTATCTTTTATGATGTTTAATTTTAGTAAAATGAAAATTCTGTCATTAATTACTCACCCTCATGTCAGTTCAAACACAGTTCAAAACACAATTTAAGATGTTTGATGAAATCCGAGAGCCTGCACAGAAAGCAATGCAACTACCATGTTCAAGGCCCAGAAAGGTAGTAAAATCGTTAAAATAGTCCATGTGAGTGGAATGTTATTTTAACAATGTCCTTATTACCTTTCTGGGCCTTAAAAGTGGTTTTACAGGTTTGGAACGACATGAGGTTAGTCATTAATGACAACATTTTTATTTTTGGGTGAACTATCCCTTTAATATATTATTTTTCCAACCTGTACTACATCTAAATGTGAGAAGGGGGATGATTCTGCCTGTAGACTTTACCATTACACATTTTCCAATCATCTCAACGTCTTCAGTCAATCATCTCACCCGCTGCCATTCGTGCCTCTTTCTCTCCATCACTCAAGTCACTATAGGCATCATTTTCAAGCCGCCTCTCCCTCTCGCGGACTAGATTAGAGCGTCCTGCTCCCCCTTCTGGCCCTGCAGATGGTTTACCCCAGCTCTGCCACTCAATCATGTGAGCCACACGACCCTGAGCCATGGCAGTGGGCTTGGTCACTTTGTCCTTCATTGATCTGGTAACCCCTAAAGAGAAAGAAACACAAGTCAGAACCTGTACAGTCTCTACATGGAGCTGCAGAAAGGGGCGAAATGAAAGCAGCCAGGCGGTGCATTATGAGATATGTGTTTTTCGTTTAATCACCTCACTACAGTAAACTACTTCAAGGCTCTGTGGATGATAACAACTGAATGAGTGATTATGAATGAGCTACAGTCTGTTGATTTGATCAATCGGTGTACGAGCGGTGAGAGAGATGCGATTGGTTGATCATCTTTACAAATGCATTATTCACGAGAGTAATGAATTACATGAGATTCATAAGCTTTTGGGCATGTATGAATAATAAGAGCCGAATGTCTAAACATTTCCTTTAAACAAAATGGCTCATTAGCATGCAAATATCTCATTCGAACGAGAGACGCATTCGTTTTAAACGCAAGGCCCTGAATGCAAATGCGAGCTTAAAAACAAGGTAGTCTGATGGTAACGGCTCTGTGATTTTTCTCGAGGCTGCTGACAATGATAAAAACCCCATCTGATGAAGTGACTGCTCTCTTTAAATACTTTGATAAATCACCTCCATTTGTTCCAGGGGAAAAACAATCTATTGGTATCACTTGAGCACTTCACCCCACTTTCAAGCATTTAAGAAAAACAAGAGAAATGCAAAAGATACAGGACATGAAATCCAGAGATACCTACGTTTCCAGAAACCTGTTGTGACAATGAGCAGTTTCCATTAAAAAAAAAACGACACCACAACACACTACTGACCAACAATTTACGAGCACTTCAACTCACAAAACCACAAAACAGACTACAGTACACAGCTGGCGTCACACCGAATAACTACGATTCCCAGCAGCAAGCTTGTGGAGATGGATAGTGCACTTACATCAGCCGTATTTTGTGAACTCTTGTTGGGTCTGACTGGGGATTTCATCAATGGCTAAAGAAGCCATTGACATGTACTAATTAATGGAGGAGGCAGGTGGTGAAACTGGAAAGGGAGGGGGACCCACAGGGGCAGCCATGTTGGCTCCAATCGCCATCTCCTCCTCTGGAGCCAACATGGGGTCGGTTACCAGCTACCAGGACAGACACACACCTGACACACCTGTCAGAGAGGACTTAGCCAGAGCTCCAATCCCATAGGCGTTGGAGTTCCGCTTCAGACGGGGCAAAATGGAGGTGGTGTCCTCCATGGACAGCTGGCGAAAGAAAGAAAAAAAGAAAGAAAGCAGCATTAAAGAAACAGCAAAAGATAGGAAAGTGAGAGTAAAAAACAATTAAAGCAATAGGCCACGAAAATCACTGTAACGCACAGCCTCATCTGGTTTATTACTTTCATTATACACCAACAACGGCAATGATAAAGGACACCAAGGCCCAGTGAATAATTCCATTTATTAATCATAATTGACAGTAAACAATCCTTTTGCCAAGTAATATAGTTCATTAGCCTAGCTGTACTTTTTACTGTTGTGGTAGCAAATTAAACTAAGAGCACATTAAAATGATGGTTCAAAAAAGGAAACTCTATCATTTACATTCATTTCTCATTTGTCGTAATTTGGTCACTCATAATGAAAGTAATTGAGGACTGGAGCTGTCAAGCTTCAAAATTACAAAAAATGAACCACAAACATGATTCATCAACTTGTGCTAGCTTTACTTCTGGTCTAGGGGAGGGTAGTCTCAGCCTCAGACGCCACGCCCACGGAACGCTGGCTAAACGTCTGATGCATATGGTACACTTAACTGGAAACACTTCAGGAATGTCGAAAGTCGTCATCTGATTAGTTGAATTTTATCGGATATCCGGAACACGCGAGTGTCGCGTTTATTTTCGGTCCGCCGGGAAACAAAGCGCAGACTGATTTACTCGCGTTTTGCTAAAAGGTGCTTATCGTCTTTGGTGCTTATGCAGACGTCGTTGTTGTTATACACATTTGCGACGTTCGCGAACAAATTACTGACTTACTGCTTGTTCTCCCTCTTCTTCGTTAACTTTCAATGCTGGTTATTTCAATGACTGACTTGTTGCATGCCAGTCTGTTGTTGTGGGGGCATTTCTACACCCCGAAACGTGATGCTGAACGGAACGAACTGTGATTGGTTGTTTGACATGTCAGTCAAACGGCCTTATGGGCGGGCCTTGGCCAATTAAAGCTGCTATGAATTCCAGACCTTCAGCCGTCAGTCTGAAGGTCTGGCTACGCGAGACTAAGGGGAGGGTGACCAGATGTCCCATTTTTCCTGGGACAGTCCCAAATTTCAGCTCTATTTTTTAGTGTTCCTGACTTATAATAATAAATAATGTTTTGTCTCATATTTCAAAATTGTGTGATCAGAGCGAGTAGTAATGATGTTCTGTTACTCAAAAACAGCCAAAAAACAGCAAAGCTCATCTTAAAACAAAATTACCATCCAACCACTATTCGTTATCAATTAACTAGCAGTTAGTGAAGGCAGGATAGGCAGAATCAAGCTGAATGACGCACACTAGAAGCTTAGTTCCACTAGACACAAAGTTGTCAAAATGTCTATTGTGTGGAGTATCTAACATAAATACAGTTGGCTATGGCTTAAAGAAGAAGTTCACTTCCAGAATGAAAATTTCCTGATAATTTACTCACCCCCATGTCATCCAAAATGTTCATGTCTTTCTTTCTTTAGATGTTTGGTGGCTAACGGGTTGAAGGTCCAAATTGCCGTTTCAATGCAGCTTCAATCGGCTCTACACGATCCCAGCCAAGGAATAAGGGTCTTATCTAGCGAAACAATTTGTCATTTTCTAAGAAAAATACAAATTGAAATACTTTTTAACCACAAATACTCATCTTGCACTACAGTAGCTCGACGTCATGCACCAGTGACTTAGGCGGAAGTACCAATCCAGTGTTTACAAAGTGAATGTGCAAAGAAAGGTAAAATAGATTTGGACAGTTTTGAAGTTGGAGGAGAAAATTAGACCTTTTTTAACCAAAGTACATGGACAAAGAACTAGCTTTTCCGATGTGGTTATGCAAGGCGTAAAGACGCACACGTGTCAATTGTGTCATCACAGAGCTAGTTCAAGATTAGCATTTGTCGTTAAAAAGTATATACATTTTTATATATTTTAGAAAATGACTGATCGTTATTCCTCAGAGGGGATTAGGTAGAGCCCTTTAAACTTGTATTGAAACTGAAATTTGGACCTTCAACCTGTTGGCCACCATTGAAGTCCACTATATGAAGAAAAATCCTGGAATGTTGTCCTCATAAACTTAATTTCTTTGCGACTGACGAAAGAAAGACATGAACATCTAAAACTAAAACTAATAAAAATAATTTGCCTAAATTTGAAGACAGCTGAAATTCAAAAAATAAATAAATAATAAAAGAAAAACAAACAAAATTAAACAAAAAAATAAAAAATAATATAATGGTTAAAAAAAAGCTAAAGTATCACTGGAAAGTTTCATAAACGTTTGTTATATGAACTGTCCTTTTTTCATTTTAGGATGAGAGCAGATGTCACTAACTCCATGTGAACCACACTGTGTTATCATCTCTCACATCCACTGCCACCTACAAGCCACAAAAACGGGCCAAATCTCAGATAACATGACGTGGCCTATCGAAGACAGCTGGCGGACAGCTCAAACCCCCCAGAGACACCTGCCAATGATGAAACACTGTGGAGTCATGGCAGAGATTTAAGGTGAGTTTGTGATTTATGATCATATAAACCTTTCAGTACTTTAACATCTCCGGTAAAACTTTTTTACTATCATACCTTTATGACATTTACCTTCACAACATCATCCTACACTGCCGGTTTTTTAATGTTCTTGAAAGAGCCTCTTATGCTCACTAAAGCTGCATCTATTTGATCAGAAACAGTGTTTTCTATATCAATAAATTTTAAAATGCAATTTATTCCTGTGATGGCAAAGCTAAATTGTCAGAAGTCATTACTCCATTTCAGTGTCACATGATCCTTCAGAAATGATAAACAACAATAGTACTTTTTTACCATATTTTTGATCAAATAAATGCAACCTTAATGAGCATAAGAGATTTCTTCAAAAACAAAGTCTTAATTATTCTGAACTTTTAAAAAAGGATTGTACCTGTCATAATCTGTCCATGTTTTTTGAGCATTTGTTTAAAAAAAAAAAATGCTTTATACCCCAGAGAGTAATACGATGGAGAAAACAGATGTTCCTATCATTTAAAAAACAAAAATATCACAAAATAAAGACAGAGGCAGAAAGTATGAAGGGCAAAACTAGACTTACATTGATTCCTTCCCAGGAAAACTCGGCACGTCCTTGCTAGAAGCAAAGCAGATAAAGGTTGAAGAATAGATGGGAAAGATACAATGAAAGAGAAGAATAGGCATGATTTCAGTTAGCAGGAAACAGCAGAAGGCGAAACATCAAGCCAAGTACAGAACACTAGATCTGGAAGAACAACAAACAAACAGAAAGCAGGAGGAGGCGGCGAGATGCTGCTCATCTGTTGTGAACTGTTGTGCAAACCAAAATGCACCCATGTTGTGTTATACAGATAATTTGCTAATATGCTGTAAAATATTCATGAATGAAATACCACCTATAGTGTATCTGTGCCTTAGAAGGAAGAAAGAAAAAGAAAAGGAAAGGAGGTGAAGTGAGGCCAAGTATGGTGACCCATACTAGGAATTTGTGCTTTGCATTTAACCCATCCAAGTGCACACACACAGTAGTGAACACACACACACCGTGAACACACACCCGGAGCAGTGGGCAGTCATTGCTGCGGGGTCCGGGGAGCAATTGGGAGTACGGTGCCTTGCTCAAGGGACTCACCTCAGTCGTGGTATTGAGGGTGGAGAGAGTGCTGGTTATTCACCTTCCCCACCGACAATCCCTGCCGGATCTGAGACTCGAACCTGCAACCTTTGGGTTACAAGTCCGACTCTCTAACCATTAGGCCACGGCTGCCCCCAATAGAAGTCTCTACGCTGGATGAGGACAGCAGCAAACAGAGATGGAGGCGACTTTGATGAGTAGCACTGGAGTAAGTAATCCAAGCCAACCCAAACATACTCACAGCGAGAGATCGATCGCATTTACACCGCACCCAGAGCAGCGAGACAAACACTGGTGCCAGTACGAACAGCAGTAGCCGCTCATTGTTCATTAAGAGAGAGATCAATATGAAAGGTCAGATAGGGGTCAGTGTCAGAAAGGCGTTGGTGTGGGGCAAATGTCTGCCCCTTAGAAACTCCGAGCAGACTACAGGCATGGTTGGACGGTTCGGGGGTTGATCGATTTGTTTTCCACCATCTTAGTCTTTACGGCCGCTTCTGTTACATAAACAGGCTCCTAAAAATACATTTTTGAGGCTGGCTTGCAATTACAGCAGCCACCTACAACTTTTCTGTGGGGGGGCAAAAGCAGCTAGGTGCAAATTTAAAACATCAAATTAGTTTTCCTCTCCACCCAGTGATGAAGTAATTAATGTTTTTGCCACACACTTTAAGGTGGAACGCTGTGTAAAGAACGTTTCGGATGGGATTTGTTTTCAAAACAACTATTAAGTTACAATTATTAACAGAGAATGGCTGAGATTTAAAGGGATATTCAGGCAAAAATTCAGGTCTTTAAATACACACCCTTGTGTTGTTCCAAACCCGTAAGACCTTCATTCATCTTTGGAATGCAGATTAAGATATTTTTGATTAAATCCGAGTGCTTTCTGACTTTAAAGGAACACTCCACTTTTTTTGGAAATAGGCTCATTCTCCAACTCCCCCCAAGTTAATAAGTTGAGTTTTACCATTTTGAAATCCATTCAGCCGTTCTGTTCTGGCGATATCACTTTTAGCATAGCTCAGCATAGATCATTAAATTCCTATTAGACCAATAGCATCACATTCAAAAATAACCAACGAGTTTCGATATTTGTCCTATTTAAAACTTGACTCTTCTGTAGTTATATCGTGTACTAAGACCGGTGGAAATGCAAAGCTTCAATTTTCTAGGCTGATAAGGTTAGAAACTACACTCCCATTCCGGCGTAATAGTCAAGGAAGTTTGCTGCCTTAATATGGCTGAAGCAGGAGCAGTAATACCACACAGCACATGTGCAAATGCTAAACTAGCTGGGAACTCATTTCTGATAATACTCCGCCTGCTTCGGCCATATTACGGCAGCAAACTTCCTTGACTATTACGCCAGAATGGGAGTGTAGTTCCTAATCTTATCGGCCTAGAAACTCGCAGCTTTGCATTTCCACCGGTCTTAGTACACGGTATAACTACAGAAGAGTCAAGTTTTAAATACAACAAATATGGAAACTCGTTGGTCATTTTTGAACGCAATGCTATTGGTCTAATAGGATTCAATGATCTATGCTAAGCTATGCTAAAAGTGATATCGCCAGAACAGGAGAACGGCTGAATGGATTTCAAAACGGTAAAACTCAACTTATTAACTCGGGGGGAGTTGGAGAATGAGCCTATTTCCAAAAAAAGTGGAGTGTTCCTTTAAGATATCAACGCAACCACCACGTTCAAGGGCCAAAAATGTAGTAAGGGCATTAGTAAAATAGTCCATGTGACACCAGTGATTCAACCGTAATTTTATGAAGCTATGAGAATACTTTTGTGCACAAAGAAAACAAAAATAACAACTTTATTCAACAATTTCTTCTCTTTTGTGTAAGTCTTGGACACGTTCACAAAAGTATTATGACGCATGCATGTGGTGCTGCTGACGTAGGTATTCTGACGTAGAACGTCCATCTCTCTTAGTTCACTGTCTGTATATTCTGGTTCAAATAAGTAAGGATGGGCAAAAAATTGCCTAAATCATGTTTACAAAGACTGTTTTATGTACAGCATGCATCTTTTTCTGCTTGTAAACAAGGCACAGTGTATCCAGTTCAGCGTCAGAACACCGGCTCCTGAAGGAATTGTTGAATTAAGGTCTTACGGGTTCGGAACGTATGGAAGTCTGTTTCTGCCATTGAATGCATGATAAAAATGTAATTGCGACTCTGTATCTCACAATTTTTCTGTATCTCAAACTTTTTTTCTCATTCTGACTTTGTTTCTTAGAATTGTATAATAACTAGCAAGAAAACTAGTCTCACAATTGTGACTATAACACGCAATTGTGAGTTTTTTTAATTCCACAGTTCTAAGGAAAAAGTCATAATTGCGAGTTTGTATCACACAATTCTGAGAAAAGCAGTCAGAATTGTAAGAGAAGTCGCAATAATTATTATTTTTTATTTATTTAGTGGCAGAAACGGGCTTCAATAGGAAAGACATGAGGGAGAATAATTAATGACAGAATTTTCATTTTCGGGTAAACTATACCTTGAACAAAATTCAAGTGTCACAAAATAGAAATAAACAAAACTATAAATGCAATATGATTGAAAATGTTCTGTTTTTATGTCTTTTAAAGGTCTCTTATGTGCACCAAGCCTGCATCTATTTGATCAAAAACAGACTTGTGACATTAACCTTCACAACATCATTGTACACTGCCGGTCAAAAGTTTTATATAATTTATTAGATTTTTAATGTTCCGGAAAGAGTCTCTTATGCTCACCAATGTGGCATTTTTTGGTTTAAAACAGTAATAAAATTTAAAATAAACTTTTTAACAGGAGTGTACCTGTCATAATCTGTCCATGTTTTTTGAGCATTTGTTAAAAAAAAAGTCAGAATTGCATGTTTGTATCACACAATTAAGTCAGAATTATGAGATAAAAAAGTCACAATACATTTTTTTTTACATTTTTTACATTTTCCTCAAAAAACAGCATTTCTTTATGGCTGAAGAAAGAAAGATATGAACATCTTGGATGACAAGGGGGTGAGTACGTTATCTGTAAATTTTTGTTCTGAAAGTGAACTACTCCTTTAATGCATTGTGTTGCTTTCATGAGCATCAGTGAATGTTTTCATATTTTGTGATAGGTTTAGTATTGTGATCAATTGTCCTCAATGTGAAGAGATGGCTCTCAAAATCCTACATTCACTTTTGGAAAGGTTTCAAATGAAAAACCAAAGAATGTGCAGGAGGATTTTTCTGAAAAACAGCAGGCAGCTGAACTGCTTACAAAACATAAAAATAATTGTGGATCATCTTGGAAACAACACAGTATTATGATTGAAGTGTATGTACACTTTTGAACATGGTAATTTTTATAAAATTAAATGATTTTATCGTGTGGAGTATATATAAGCATCTGTTATGTGAAATAGGTTATTCAGGACAGTACTAAAAAAACAAACAATTTTTTTTTAGCAATTTTGTTACAATTTTTCATTTTGCATATTCTGCAAGGGGTATGCAAATTCATGAGCACAACTGTATGTACCTTTAGACAATTAAACATGGTTTTACTACAAACAAATCCAAAAAATAAAACCAAAAAAATGGTTGTTAAAGTTAACCACAATTTAACCATGTTTTTGCTATACTAACCATAGCTTAACAATGACATTTGTAGTAAACCTGTGGTTATACTAATGGTAACCAATCCGATTGACTATAGGCAATGCATGCAAACAGAACATGTGATCTCTGCAATGCCCAGATGTATAAAACATACCCTTCCACCTCTAATAAATGTGGAGATGTTAGTCCCATCTGAAACGATGCATTTAACTAAAACATCGTTTAGAAAATTAGTTCCATCTGAATAGGGCTAAAGTCTGTGAAACAAACTAGTCCAATCTGGAGCCTTCCAATTCAACCTAATAATTTATTATTGTGAAGAGCGAGTGATTGAGCTAGCACTAAGATAACTAAAATAGCCTTGCTACTTAGCAACTACCTGATTCTTGAGAGATTTTCATTGCTAGGCAATCATTTATGACATAAATTCTTACATTTATTTTTATTATTCTCAATTTAGCAACCAGCAAGTGGCTTTCCGAGTGCGGCTCGCTAACAAAAAACGCATACATGCAGAACACGGACACTGTTTCAGTTGGCTCCAGCTCCAGTGAGATGACACCACCTCCTGGCTCAGCTTCTTTACTCTGCATTGAGACATAAAACATGCCGTTTGGTTTGGACAGCTACCAGAATCCAAATGGTAGATTTTGCGCCAAATTCATCTGTGGTTGAGCGGAGCGACAAGCTAAGAGCCGGTGCCCTTGGGTAGGACGTGAACACTGGCGGCAAATAGGGAAGACGGATGATGCTATGTCTTCCCAGGAGACAAAGCGGTTATACGGCAATGCTGTACGGTAATGGCTGGGCTCTGGGGTCCGGCTCCCGTGGCCTTGCTGAGAATCTAATATAGAGGCTTTTCAAATAAACATTATGCCATCACGGTTTGTCTGCGGGGTGGAAAGAAGTGCGTGTGGCACAGAGGGGGTCTCCATGTTAACTAAAGACTTCATTAAAGTGCCATGAGGCACAAATGTCAGCACTTGGTAGGTATAATCGCTTCGAACAGAAATGCAGACCTCGCACAAGTATCATCTCGGACGTCTTTAGATGTGATCCTTACAGCTTAAGCTCACAACATGGGACAGGGGTTTGGTTCAAAGCAAATCTTAAATATGCAAAGTGCTGTAGTTTCACTCACCTGCTCCCCATCTTTCCGAACGGGAACTGCATCCGCCGCTGCAGGGAAAGAGAGAGACAGACATAGAGAGAGATAAGGGAATAGGCATGTGGCTTATGCAACCTTTACCGAATATGCTAAGTCAAACTGACAGCTCCTCGCTACATTTTCTGCTGACATTCACACAAAGGCCTAAAATTAGATTAATTATCCATCCAAAACCGCCAGCACTCTGTGGGGAAGGAGATTTGTTGCATCATACTTTTATATTCCTACGAAATGATAAAAAACATTTAGTGATTGCGCTGCTTGATGCAATTATGCAAATGATTAGCCATTGTATTTTAAGAGAAGATGCTGAATTTAAGATTAACCTCAAACAAGCAAGTGCTCTTAGAACAAAAACAATTCGGACATCTTTAATATTAAAATCATATTCATTAGATTCATAAGTATGTTTATTTTGTATTCTAGCTTTGCACTTCAGCAACATTTTGATTATGAAATGTATGTTGATGGTGTGTGTGTGTGTGTGTGTGTGTGTGTGTGTGTGTGTGTGTGTGTGTGTGTGTGTGTGTGTGTGTGTGTGTGTACCTGGTATTCATCACGTTGTGGGGACCAAATGTCCCCACAAGGAAACAGGCTTATAAATCATGCACAATGAGTTTTTTTGAGTAAGTAAAAGTGTGCACAATCTCCTGTGAGGGCTAGGTTTAGGTGTAGGGTAGGTGTAGGGCGATAGAAAGTACGCTTTGTACAGTATAAAAACCATTACGCCTATGGAATGTCCCCATAAAACATGTAAACCCAACATGTGTGTGTGTGTGTGTGTGTGTGTGTGTGTGTGTGTGTGTTTACAATGACTCATTCAAAATGACAAACTACAAATGACAATGAAATGAAAACAATCGCCCTGTAACATTCGAGGCCGCATAAACACATAATATCGAGGCATAATGGCTGTTTTTGAGACAAAGCATTAAATTGAGCCACAGTGTTCGGTGGCAAAACTCATCACGATGCAAAAGGCCAACCAGCAATCAAATATCATCCATATCTAACATGTAAACAACAGTATGTAAACATGCAGGTGATCATGTGCACTGTAGACTTTTTGAGCAATTTAATCGGGCAACTTTTTTAGCAATGTTGCTTGGGCACTTTCCCATTGAGAATAGGTAACAAATTTCTATCTGAATAATTTAGATCAGTCGTGGGCTTTATATCTCACCTGGGTGCCCATTGACAGCAACATTTGCTAAAGTTGCCTGGCAACATTGCTCAAAAAGTTGCCCAGTGTATCATCAGCATTACAGTTGAGGTCAAAAGTTTACATACACCTTGCAGAATCTGCCAGTTAAACTGCCTGCTGTTCTTCAGAAAAAATCCATTAGGTCCCACAAAATGTTTGGTTTTTCAGCATTTTTGTCTATTTGAACCCTTTCCAACAATGACTGTATGAATTTGAGATCCATCTTTTCACACTGAGGACAACTGCGGGACTCATATGCAACTATTACAGAAGGTTCAAACACTGACTCCTGACTCCAGAAGGAAACACGACCCATTAGGAGCCAGGGGTGTAAACTTTTGAACAGAATGAAGATTTGTAGATTTTTCTTATTTTGCCTAAAAATCATACTTTTTTATTTAGTACTGTCCTTCAGAAGCTACAGAAGGTACTTAGATGTTTCCCAGAAGACAAAATAAGTCAAATTTACCCTGATCTTCAAATTCCAAAAGTTTCCACCCCCTGCCTTTTAATGCATTTTTTTTTTCCTTCTGAAGCATGTCATCATTTGAACCTTCTGTAATAGTTGCATATGATTCCCTCAGTTGTCCTCAGTGTGAAAAGATGGATCTCAAAATCATACAGTCAATGTTGGAAAGGGTTCAAACAAGGGACTCATTAACAACTATCAAGCAAAACAACAACAAAAACAAACAGCTGTGGATCATTCAGGTAACAACACAGGACTAAGATCGAGCGTATGTAAACTTTTGAACAGTTCTTATAAATTCAACTTTTATTGCTGAAAAAAACAGCATATGCTGGTTAGGTATGTTTTGGTGCTGGGATGCTGGTTTTAGCTGGTTTATGCTGGCTCTTTTCTGGTTTATACTGGTCCTTTGCTGGTTCATGCTAGTCCTTCACCAGCAAATGGCCAGCATAAACCAGCAAAGGACCAGCATTAACCAGCAAATGACCAGCATAAACCAGCTAAAACATAACTAAAGCATCCCAGCACCAAAACATACCTAACCGGCATATGCCGTTTTTTTCAGCAGGGGTGGACTATATGTAAAAGTCTTTTTATGTGAAATATCTTATTTATATAGAGATTCTGCAAGGTGTATGTAAACATTTGACCTCAACTGTATATAAACAATGTTTATTGTGTTCGGACTGGTTTTGAGAATGGCACACTTGCTGCTAATGCCTTTGTCTTTAGCGAGAGTTTGCAAAGAATGATAAATGGCAGTAAAGGAGAGATTGTGTGGAAGCCTTTGCGGCATATGGAGATGGTTTGGTTGTGTATGCTAATTGCTAACTACGGTCACTGCTCCCCTCATTTACAACAATCCAGATTCATCAATTCATTGTAGAACAAGAATAAAACCTAGTGCCTGCTGTGCAGTTTTTTTCCTGCTACAATTGCTGCTTGTCAGATTGTACAATATGAGCCCAATGAGACTTTGCGTAAAGCTGCGTTCACACTGTGAGGTTTTGCCATCTGACACAAATTTTGGAAATGGTAAAAGATTTATCTTGTTTTATATGGTAAAATCCTTGAAAATTGTACAGTATGCACCTGGCTTAAAATGCTAACAGACTTTCAAAAATCCATCACAAAAGCCCTATTGGGATGGTAATTGTCTCTCATGGGGAAGACTGTAAAAATAAATTTGCATGGCTCTTCAGTGATAAAACTGTGTATTTAGATACTGATTTATTCACAGTGGAGAAGCAATTTTTGTGGAAATGCACTTCTTGCGTTGTCGGTCAAATGTTTAACATTTATTTAAATATCCTATTGTCACGATTCAGGCAGGAACACACGAACAACGACGTAATAAAAAGTAAGCGTATTTAATAAATCCAATGGGAAACAGGCAGACACAGGAACACAAGGAGGTAACATTAAAGACCGACAGCATTGAGGGGAAAACACACACACTAAATACACAGACTGATTACACATCCAGGTGGAGACAATGAGGGAGAAGTCAAAATACTCAGATCTGTGGGGGGAATTGATGGGAGAAACCAAACTAAAAGTCCGGGGGTGTGACATTACCTCCCCCTCCCGGAAGGCGCGTCCTCGTGCCGACAGACAGAAAAAAAAAAACAGTACAAAGTCTTAGGAGGGGGCTTTGGTGGAGGACGGACTCCCGGGAGGAGGGCACAAGATGGAGTCCAGGGTGGTGACGAAATAGTCCATGGAGGTGATGACGGAGGGAGGAGCCAAGGAGGTGACAGGAGGGGGCTGGAGCAGGAGGAGCCAGGTGGGACCCAGAACTCAGCCATGATGGAATCCCACGGTGGAGCCGATGGAGGGAGGAGCCATGGTGGAGGAAGGGCTGACGATGGGGCCGACCGACGGAGGCGGAGCAGGTGGTGGGAGAGCCTGAGGCGGAGACGGAAAGCCAATGATCTTGGGCGACACCGCGGAGCCGGAGGGCCAAGGCGGAACCCAAGGCTCTGGCGACCAAGGCGGAGATGGAGATCCGGAGGTCCGTGGCGGAGCCGGAGCGACAGAGGGCCGAGGCTGTGCCCGCGGGAGGGAGGAGGTCCACAGAGCCGGTGGGACGGAGCAACGAGGCACAGCTGGAGGAGTAGAGTCCAGAGGCGAAGGTGGGGAAACGACTGACCAGGGCGGAGCTGGAGGGACAATGGAGCCCGGTGAAGCTGGTGGACCAGGACTCTGAGGCTGGAGGCGATGGTGAGGGATCCTCCAGCCATGACACCGATGGAGACTGGCAGACCCGCAGCGAACCCACCGCACAGATGGTGGGCTGAGGGTGAGCAAGGGGACAGACAGAAGACAGCGGGGATTCTGGAAGGCTGGGCGGAACCAGCGGAGAATCAGGCAGAGACAGAAGAGGGAGGGTGGGTGGGAAATCCAGGCAGACAGGTATTTCCGTGACAAAGTATATTAAATCCCCAGAGTTGTGCTCATGCTCACCCCCAGTGGTGGTGCAGTGGGCAGGGCTCTCTACCGCCCTCTCTTGCTCCACGAAGCACTCCACCGTCACAGATGTAATGGCCGGCTCTCGCACCTGGTCGGAAGTTTTGAGCCCATCGGCGCTCCATACTGCTGTCGCTCCGGGCTCGGGCTTCCCGTCTACGATGGGCTCAGGCTCGTAATCCGCGGGTCGGGGTGGCTGGCTGGGCTCTGGGTCTGGAGTGGCACTGACGAGGTTCTCCTGGGAACGGGTGGAAAACGAGGGTTTGTTTCTCGCCAGTGTCCACTCCACAAACGCAGCGAAGTCTGCTCGAGGGCCGTCTTTATTTAATATTAGTATTTAATTAGTATTTAATAAATCCAATGGGAAACAGACAGACACAGGAACACAAGGAGGTAACATTAAAGCAAACTAAAAGTCCGGGGGTGTGACACCTATTTAATAATAGATATTTCAGTATTTTATTGCATACCTGTTGCTGCCATAATAACAGCTAATAATGGGTTACGTGATTTTTGTTCTTGCTGTAGTGAAGCGTTGATGTAATATTATTCCTGTAAACAATTTCCAGCATTTCAGAAATAAATGCTTATTTTTAAACTGCATGCATGCTGAGCATGTCACATTAAAAGATTCAAGTCTTTTTCATTTGACAAAAGAAGTCTTTTATGATTCCAGAAAGCCTCAAACAGCAAAATGGTGGCCAAAATTGTGTTGTGAATCTTGAAATTCTGCGTGAGAAGCTTCGCTGTGCACATGTAAGTAATTATTAGTGAATGAGACCCTGTCTGGCTGCAGTACACATGCTCTCTCGCTCCCCCATCTCTCTCTATTCAATTTAGTTCTATTTAATTTAGCTCAATATCAGTGAAATTGAGTTGAGCATCGGCTTGATTCATTGAACTCATTTACAACAGTCCTAAACCGTTGACGCAATAGAATAACAATATTGTGATGGGGTTAATCGCATCAAAACAGAATGTTCCAGTCCTTGTTCTATCTGCGTCTGATTTTTTCTATTTTTTTTTTTCACTCCAGACTGATTCGGATCTCAGAATGCATTAATTGCATCCCGTGCATGTGTGTGTGAGCGTGTGTCTTTTAATTGCTGGTCTCTCTCTCTGTAAGTACAGCAGAGCCTTTGGGCCTCAGGGCCATTTCCTCAATCAACCTAACCCACTCTGGAGAGACGGATAGAGCCATGCAGAGCAGCGCAGCTCTGGAGGAGACCAGTGAACAGGAGTGAGGAGTAAACAGAGAAAGACAGATAAAGTGAGTTAAGGTAAAGCAGATCTACTCATAATCAATTACAAAGGAGACTGTCAGAACCAACAGACCAGAAGATCAGTAACATTGACTAGATGTGAGCGATGATGGACAGATAGATTGATTGATAGAATGAATGATAGATTGAGCTGAAGACAGAGAAAAAAACGATAGATAGATAAACAGACAGACAAAATGATAGATAGAACAATTGACGAATAGAATAAACGACAGATTAACCTAAAGACAGACTGAAATATAGATAGATAGATAGATAGATAGATAGATAGATAGACAGAATCACAGAATAACAGAATGAACGATAGATGGACTGAAGGACAGTTAGAATAAATGATAGATGGAACTAAAGACAGAGAAAACTGATAGAGGGATAGAATAAATGATAGATAGATAGATAGATAGATAGATAGATAGATAGATAGATAGATAGATAGATAGATAGATAGATAGATAGATAGATAGATACATAGATAGATAGATAGATAGATAGATAGATAGATAGATAGATAGATAGATCTAAGAATGACAGAATGAATGATAGATTGAACTAAAGATAGATTGATGGATTGACAGAATGACAGACAGAATGAACGATACATTGAACTATAGCTAGATAGATAGATCTATAGTCAGACAGACAGAATGAAAGAATAACAGAATGAACGATAGATGGACTGAAGGACAGTTAGAATTAATGATAGATGGAACTAAAGACAGAGAAAACTGATAGACAGAATAAATGATAGATTGAACTTTACACAGATAGAATGACAGACAGACAGACAGACAGACAGACAGATAGATAGATAGATAGATAGATAGATAGATAGATAGATAGATAGATAGATAGATAGATAGATAGATAGATAGATAGATAGATAGATAGATAGATAGATAGATAGATAGATAGATAGATTGAACTACAGATAGATTGAAATATAGATAGATAGAATGATAGAATGACAGAGAATGAACAATAGATTGAACTAAAGATAGACAGGCGGATTGACAGAATGACAGACAAATAGTATAAACAATCAATTAAACTAGATAGAATAATAGAATTGAATGACAGATTGAAGTAAAGATAGATAGATAGATAGATAGATAGATAGATAGATAGATAGATAGATAGATAGATAGATAGATAGATAGATAGATAGATAGATAGATAGATAGATAGATAGATAGATAGATAGATAGATAGAGACCTCCTGGGAAAACTAGGTTGCTGTTGGAAGAGGTGTTAGAAAATCCCATGGCACTTCTCGTAAAGAGTAGGGGTGTAACCCCAGTGTCCTGGCCAAATTCCCTCCACTTGCCCTAGTCAATCATGGCCTCCTAATAATCCCCTTTCATTGAATTGGCTATATCACTCCCTCCTCTCCACCTGTAGCTGGTGTGTGGTGAGTGCACTGGTGCCGTTGTACTGTGGCTGCCGTTGCATCATCCAAGTGGATGCCGCATACTGGTGGTGGTTGAGGAGAGATTCCCCGACTGTAAAGTGCTTTGGGTGTACGGCTATACACAATTAAAGCGCTATATAAATGCTTCATTCATTCATTCGATGGATGGATGGATGGATGGATGGATGAATCGCTGCACATCCCAGCTGTCAGGACCCATAACTTTCTATCTGTCTGTTCCACCATAATGTTGTTACGGACAAAACACTTCCACTCATGCAGGAAAACACATTGAGAAAATCCCAAGAGACATGAAGGATAAGCCATCGCATCCAAGGTCGCTAAGCACCACATGGCCGCTGCACTGTTTACCCTGCCATCTACATTTATGTCTGAGTCTGACACTGAGCATTATGAGGGCCGGAGCTTCAGGGGAAAGGAAAGAGAGAGCGAGAGAGATGAAGAAAGAAGCAGTCAGATGGTATAAACAAATCTGCATGTGACGAGGATAAAAGCTAACGTCAACGCACAGCGAACGACAAGGAACAGGATGAAGATTCCTAGACACCTGGCAGAAGCCTGACGGTATCGCGGGGAGAAGCAGCGGAAGATCTGCATTGCCAACAACCAGATGGAGGAACAACTGGACCATGGGACAATCTGGCTTGACAGATCTCACCGCCTAGCATGTCTGGAAACGTATTTGAGATTTTATTCTACAGCAAAAGGTAAAGGTGGAAGGAAGAAAAAGGCACAAATAAAGGAATGCAGGCTGGAACTCTGACACACGGTGACGCTTACAGTGACTCTGATTAGGAGTGAAGTCCAAGAGGCTGACTCACCTCCAGTACTGAGCCAAAAACACACGGAGAGGAGGGGGAGGGACAGGAAAGACAGAGACAAAGAGGATGAGAGAAAGACTGAGACACTGAATGAAGGAAGAAACACTATGCTATGCGGTATAACAAAGAAAAAACCGAGGACAAAAGAGGGTAGGCATAAAAAGATTAAAATGACACAGAGTTAAAAGACACCGAAAAAAAGAAAAGTGTTACAGACCATTACAATACTGACCATCAGGGTGAAGAAGAGAGGGCAAAATGTGTATTTACACTTAATCGATCAGACTGCTATTCGATTAGGTATGTGTCTAAGCAAAATGGATATTAATCCGATCTGCTGTTCCCAGACTATATGGATGCTAATGCAGAGCAGTGAAATCTTTTCTCTTCAGCTCAAATGGAAATTAATGTTTGAGTTCTGAGATCTGGAGGAGTACGTTTATGTATTTGGCCCAAACAACAAGAATCACTTTCTGAGGTGATCTGAGGGTACTAAAACATAAATGATATTCTTTTGTGTCCTTAAAATGTTTCACATACAACTAAAACGCTGTATTATGCGTGCCAGGCCAGTAGTTGGCGATGTAGTCTCAGCCTCAGACGTCACGCCTACGGACTGTTGGCTAAACGTCTGATGCATATGCACACAAAACTGGAAACAAAATTTTTCAAAAAACTTTTCAAAAAAGTTTCAAAATCTTCACTGGATTGGTTGAATTCTACAGGATTTCCAGAAGACGTGTGTCTCGTTTTTTATTGTTCTGCCTAGAAACAAAGATGTTTGGCGCCAAACCTTCTCATGGAAGAAGAAAGCCATTGTGTTTACAACTGTGACTATCAGCACTTATCAGGATCAACTAAATGCTGAATTTTCCAAAGAATGTGAAATATGTAAAGTTTGCCGCATAGACTCTTTAAAATATGTCCAAGAGTTTCACACACCGGTCTATTATTTTGAGGACATTTCCACGCCCCTAAACATGATGCAGCACAAAACAAGACGTGTTTGGTTGCTTTACCTTTCAGTCATATGGACTCTTGTGCGGTCCTTAACCATTCAAAGCGGGCAAGATTCCCAGACTTTCTGCTGTCAGACTCAAGGCCTGGCTACTCAAGACTGTTGGTGTTGTCACTTTGTAGCGAAACCCTACGTGGCAACGTATACACGCATACCTATAGACTAAGCATGTAATATGCATGCGCATAATTTTCAGAAATGCACTTTTCTGTAGTTTACACAGAGACTATAACAGTATCGTTTTTCAAAAACTTTTCTTTGAAACCCGTTTTCAAAAGTTTGCATGGTCAGGCCCCCAAAATGCCATTGTTGTGTAAATGAATGGCCAAAACACATTGAAAGTTTTCAATTTTTAGACGGTGTTGTTAACATCAGTCACAAATTCCTTTACTTCCAGAACAAAAAATTACAGATAATTAACTTGCCCTCTTGTCATCCAATATGTTAATGTCATTCTTTTTTCCATCGTAAGAAATTATGTTTTTGAGGAAAAAATAGAGGTGATAAAATAGTGCCAGCGAGTTTAAACTTGTAAATGCAGCTTCAAAGGACTCTAAACTATCCCAGTCGAGGAAGAATGGTCTTAGCTAGCGAAACAATTGGTTATTTTCTAAAAAAAAATTACTATTTATATACTTTTCAACCTCAAAAGCTTGTCTTGTCTAGCTCTGCCTGAACTGTACATTCCGGTTCATGACAGTTATGGTATGTCGGAAAAACTCCTATTTTTCCTCCAACTTCAAAATTGTCCTACATCGCTGTTTTATCTTTTTTTTTTAAAGGTGTTTGATGCTCCTTGTTGACACTTGTATGTTTGCTTTGTAAACACTGAGTCGGTACTTCTGCAACGATGTAGGACGATTTTAAAGTTGGAGGAGAAAATGAGATGGGAGTTTTTCAACCTACCCTAACTATCATGAACCGGAGTTCAAGCAGAGCTTGACACGATGAGCATTTGAGGTTAAAAAGTATATAAAAAGGCAATTTTTTTCCAAAATAACGATCGTTTTGCTAGATAAGACCCTTCTTCCTTGGCTGAGATCATTTAGAGCCTTTTGAAACTGCATTTAAATTGCATTTTGGAAGTTTACACTTGCAGGCACCAGGAGAAAAATCCTGAAATGTTTGCCTCAAAAAACATAATATCTTTAAGACTGAAGAAAGAAAGACATGAACATCTTGGATGACAAGGGGGTGAGTACATTATCTGTAAATTTTTGTTCTGGAAGTGAACTTCTCCTTTAATTGCTTAAAGCAGTGGATCTCAATCCTGGTCCTGGGGGACCCCTGCTCTGCACATTTTGCATGTCTCCCTTATTTAACACACCTGATTGAGATCATCAGCTCATTAGGAGAGAGAAACATAAACTGAACTAACAAGCTGAAGATCTCAGTCAGGTGTGTTAAATAAGAGAGACATGCAAAATGTGCAGAGCAGGGGTCCCCCAGGACCAGGATTGAGAACCACTGGCTTAAAGTATGTAATATTGACAGCTAGTGGTTGACATGGGTACTGCAGTCCAAATTCAAAATATTGTTCTTCCGCCCGTCCTCAGACATGGCGCTCAAGTGGTTTGCCAGATTAAGAACACGCAACGGGAATGGGCTCAATTGACCCTTCGCAAACAGCTTGATTGACAGGCGATCTGATCAATCATAACGCCAAAAAAATTGTGTGTATTATTGACGTCTTTCCGCGGTTTAAATAAACTACGCTCAGATGTCCATTCATGTTTATTTCATGCTTTATGTAAATATGAAAAGACAATCAGAGGCAATACAGTGATCTGTCGCGACACATTTAGGACGTATAAACATTATAAAATGGTATTTACTGTTTGAATTTTTCACAAAATAACAAAAATTTACCGCTGAGACATTGTTTCATACCAGAAGTAACCTGCTCTGTCTTGTCTGTCAGCATGTTGTCAGTTTCCTCTTTGCTTCGCGATTTATTTTTCACTGCATGAGAACATGATGTGTGGCGTGAGAGCGACATTGTTTGTAGGACATAGGAAAAGTAACTAAGGAGAGCGGGCTTTTGCGAAGGGTCATTACACTGTAAGTTGATGAGTTATTTTTTCCTCGTGTTATATGCTTCTGGTCTTAGATCTTTTTAGATGGATGGCAGAGCTTTTTCAGGATTTTTGTCGGGTAGAATCTGCGATCTCTAATCCAGTTTGTTTGCTGGCATCCATGGCTGCGCTATGCTGTTTTCCACTTTCTGGCAACCCGGGGTGTCGAAATACTATTGGTTAAACTGGCAGTAGGTGGAGACCAAAACAAGATCAAAACAAAACAGATATTCCGACACAGAATGTTGATTTTCAAAGTAGTGTGACTGGCTTTAGCATTGTTTTTAGAAAAAAACAAGTAAACTTAGCATGTTTCCAAAATATTTGTGAATGTATTATGGTGTTTTTATGCTTTGGTACAGTCAAGAAATTACATACAACACCTTTAAAGGATTAGTTCACTTTCAGTACAAAAATTTACAGTTAATTTACTTATCCAAGATGTTAATTTCTTTCTTTCTTTAGTCGGAAAGAAATTATGTTTGTTGAGGAAAACATGTCAGGAATTATCTCCATATAATGGACTTCAATGGTGCCCACAAGTTTGAACTACCAAAATACAGTTTAAATGCAGCTTCAAATGGCTCTAAAAGATCCCAGCCGAGGAAGAAGGGTCTTATCTTGCGAAACGATTGGTCAATTTCGAAACAAATTGACAATTTATATACTTTTTAACCTTAAATGCTTGCCTTGTCTCTTCTCTGCGATGCGCATGCGTGGTCTGTGTAATCCGGGTCAATACAGTCAATACAGGGTAGGTCGAAAAACTCCTATCTCGTTTTCTACTTTAACTTCAAAATTGTCCTACATCATTTTACCTTTTTTGTAAAGGGCGTTTGATCTTCTTTGCATGTTTACTTTGTAAACACTGGGTCTGTACTTCTGCAGCGATGTAGGATGATCCTGAAGTTGGGGAAGAAAACGAGATGAGAGTTTTTTGGACATACCCTAACTGTCTTGAAGGCAGTTCACGCAGACAGACATGACAAGCGTTTGAGGTTCAAAAGTATATAAAATGTCATTTTTTTCGAAAAAAAACATAGATTGTTTTGTTAGATAAGACCCTTCTTTCTCAGCTGGGATTGTTTAGAGACTTTTGAAGCTGCATTTAAATTGCATTTTGGAAGTTTAAACTCGTGGGCACCATTGAAGTCCACTATATGGAGAGAAATCCTGAAATGTTTGCCTCAAAAAACATAATATCTTTATGACTGAAAAAAAAGACATAAACATCTTGGATGACATCTTGGATGGGTGAGTACATTATCTGTACATTTTTGTTCTGTAAATGAACTTCTCCTTTAATGGCTTAAAGTTGCAGTATTGACAGCTTGTTTAGAAAATCACAGCTCATTTTGCTAGATAAGATCCTTCTTCCTTGGCTGGGATCGTTTAGAGTCCTTTGAAGCGGCATTTAAACTGCATTTTGGAAGTTCACACTTGGGGGCACCATTGAAGTCCATTATATGTAGAGAAATCCTGAAATGTTTTCCTCAAGAAACATAATTTCTTATTAACTGAAGAAAGAAGGACATAAACATCTTAAATGACAAGAGGGTGAGTAAATTATCTGTAATTTTTTGTTCTAGAAGTAAACTACTCCTTTAAGGACCAATCACACTCTTTTCATGATTGTATCCATGGCCATTTTTATGGGTCTGGCTTCCAGTCTCATCAGTGTCCAGCTATTTTTAGCTGTACAAAACAGCTTGATTTCCTGCTTGATATTGCAAATTTGTGTGTCTTACCATATTATTTTAATGTATTATCTTAATTATGAACAACTGGTTTGTAGTGCAAACCATTTTACCGCTAATGTTAACATCACGTCATTCTTCTCGTTATTTCTCTAGTGGCGAATGAACCAGAAGGTTAGCTAATAGGCTTACTTCTAGAGATGCACCGATTGATCGGCTAGTGATCGGAATCGGCCGATTTTTCGCATGATCGGCCCGGATCGGTGACCGGCCAGTGTCATGAGAAATCCAGTCCCCACCCGGAATCGGGTCTCCATTAGGACCCAGAGTGATCTTATTGGTTCAATTGACTACTAATGGGTATTATTTTTAGCACCTGATTACAATTCCTGCAAAATCACGTTATATTTTATATAGTTAGAAATGCGTTATAATGACCATTAATGTCTTTTAAATTGCATAGTAGAATTATGTTTTTAAAACATAATAGAACAGCGTTTTACATTAATAGTGAATTATTCTTGTTTTCTGAATATACATTGACAAATAAAACCACTTAATAATTGATTACTCGTACATTATTTATCAGACGTTATAGTGCTATATAGCATTTAAAAACGTTTTTTCCATAAAGAAATTATTGTGGATAATTACAAATTTATACGTTATTAAATTACTTTTTATAGTATAATTACATCATTGTAATAGATGTATTATATGTATGTTGGTTTTTATAAAAATATAAAACTATTTCTCCTCTTGCCGATTCCTAGCCGATCCCTTTATTACCAGCGGCGCATGCAATTACGTCACAGCCGTGCGCGCGCACTCACAGTCGCGTGTAAACCAGTCTATGGTGTAAACATGTCTTTGGTGTGAGCGAAGATGACGCAAAGATCGCAGTTTGTAACATTTATAAGGCCAAAATACAACGTGGAAACAACCTGGGGGGTGTTCCATAAACCAAGTTTACCAAATAAGTCAGGCTTATTTCAGGTAGTCTGACTTATTGTCACTTCATTTGGCTCAAAATAAGTCAGACTAACTGAAATAAGCCTGACTTATTTGGTAAACTTGGTTTATGGAACACCCCCCAGGAACCACGTGCATGTTTAGTTTGAACATGTGGTAGATCGCGCCCCCGCTCTGCATATTTTGCATGTCTCTCTTAGTTAACACACCTGATTCAGATAAACCGCTCGTTAGAAGTAAGCTCCGTGAATGAACTGTGTTCCGATTGACAGTCCCTGCACAGTGTTCATTGCTCCCTACTCCCTGAGCAGGGGAAATCCGTTGACGTTTACCACACTTTCATTCATTCATATATTTGCACTGCGCCTCCGCATACAGCGTCTTCACATACTAAAATAGTTCGAAGCGAGCATATATGTTCCATTTGAAGGATATTAAAGCGTGCGCGACCTGAATTTAATTTGTATTTATGTACAGATGCATTTATGTTACACTTCTCTAGTAAGTTTCATCTGTGTGTGAAGACGTTATGACTGCATTTACATTTGACTGAACATTGATCTGTTCTTCTTTGCGCTGTATGTACCGCAGATACTCAGATTATAAACCATACAGCAAAATAAAACATGCGGGATGCAGATTAATATTTATGAAATAAATATTTCTGTGAAACGAGTTGGGTTGAACAGAAGAAAGCCAGTCAGAGGACTATCTTCTTGTTGACTCTCATTTTAATAGAAACAGCCAGGTATGCAATAGTTAAAAGAATCATTATATTTATTTAATATCATATTATATTTAATATCATATTATATTTTGATGTAAATAATGTTATTGCACTTGTATGTGTGTTTTAAAGACTGCAAAAGAATGAAAATAAATAAATAATGGTCTTTTATTTTGTTGAACGAACAATGGATGGCGTCACCGGTCCAGATTTGGTTGACCAATCGGCGTAAAGGGGCGTTTCTTGACCGCCCACATGTGGAAAACGAATTTTGAAGTCGTTTATCCGTTTTCTACCCCTGAACCAAAAAAAATCTCGTTTTTTCGTTTTCTGAACAAATGAAAAAACGAATAAATAAGCCGTTTTCTTATTTCTGCTTATTTCGTTTCAATTTGAAAATGAAATGAATAAAACGTACACGGACCGAAGACGCTGTATGCGGTGGCGTATAGCTCAAATATGTGAATGAATGTTCCGAAGTGTAGTACCGCTGGATTAACTTTTGACAAGGAAGAAATGCTTCTCTTTCTCAAGAAACATTTGCCATTAATGCTCAAGTAAAAGCATTCAGTACTAGCATTGTTATTTCTACCTGTTTGAAGACACAGTGCACTTTTTGTTATTAAAGTTATTGTTGTGAGATGATCCTTTAATTAATGTTGTAAAAAAAAAAATTCCATATAAAATTAATTGAAGAAAAGTAGAATTTTGTATGCCTGCTTTGTTACTTATATTTTATTTCTAATGTTTTCAAGGCTCAGAGCACTTTATTTTGTTAAAGTTATTTTAGAAGATGCTGTAATGTTTATACATTTCTTTTATTATAAAATAAAATAAAATACATTGAGGAAAAGATTTTTGCTAGTACACTATACTATGTTAGTTACAGGAACTAATTTTATACCTTTTTCGAAGGCACAAAGCACTTTATTTTGTTGTTAAAGTTATTTTGTTGTAAGAAGATCCTGTAATGTTTAAAAATTTATTTTATTATAAAATAAATTTAATTAAAGAAAATATTTCTGTATAGGCCTATGCATACATTACAGTTCTTAAAAAAATAAAATCGGAATCGGCAAAAATCGGAATCGGCAGGTCACACTTACTGAAAAATTGGAATCGGAATCGGCCAAGAAAATTGCAATCGGTGCATCTCTTACTTCCATGTTAAGGAATAATGTGGATAGCAGTCAGAGAAATGAAGTGACCCTGTATAAATAAGCCCTAAAGAGCAAAAGACTAAACTTGAGTGAAAAAGAGTCAAGGAGAGAGTCAAGGAGAGATGGGGAGTATGAGAAATTGAAAGCCATGAACAGAAACGCAATTGAACAGCAGCAATTACTGTTGATGAGTCAGCTAGTTATCAAACTGGGACAATGTCTAGTTTAATAAAGTTATACCAAAATGTAATTTTCTGTGCTATGCAAAGCTGCATAATGAATTTGAGCAATTAAAGGCCCAAAATAAATATCAGCAATAATCTATACATAATTAACTGGGATATATATATATATTTGTACTACTGTTAAAAGTCTGGGTCTGGATCACCAATGCACATTTATTTGGTTTTAAAAAATACATTTGAGTAAATATAAGTAAATAGTATTACAATTTACAATTTAAAAAGTAATTTATTCCTGTGGTGGCTGAATTTTCAGCATCATTACCTCACATGATGATCTTTTCAAATTCTAATATGCTGATTTGCTGCTCATCAATGTTAAAAAACAGTTTATGCTGCATTATATAATTTTATGGAAACCATGAAACAGTTTCAAAAGGTCAAAAGAATATATATATAACTTTAGCAACATCTTTCAGCTACAAATAAAGCTATAAGAGAGAGAAAGAAAGAACATTTTATTGCATTAAATTACAGTATTGACGTGTAAGGCTTAACATTTCTTCACTTGGGACTTAAAACTCACCTCTATCGGTTTATGAAGTGACCTTCAACTTAATAATAATGGAAATATGTAACAGAAGCAACTGCTTCTGATGTCTCAGACTTACTTGGAGCGAACAGACAGGTGAAACTAGATGGCAGCAGCTTAAAAATAAGAAAAGTCAGAGGGCACTATTAGAATAAAACCTAAAATTAACCTGAGGATCGGTTGTCTTTATGGACAGAACTGGATAAGATGTGATAAGAGGTACAAATTCACCAGAAGACATTTGAGAACTTCCTGTCTGTCACTCCCTGGGCCTCCATCACCCTCTTTCTCTCCCTCCCTCCTTCCCTTCATTCGTCTGACTCATTCTTTGCAGTCCTTCTCTCTCTCTCCCTCCTTGTGATTCCTCCTGCCCCTTCTGCCTCCTCCTCCTCCTTGAGGAGTAAACCTCTCAATCATACTGAGCCAGTCACCTTGGACCGTGTCTGTCACCACACAAGCTGGATCATGCAATCACATGCAAACACACACACATGCAGGAGACTGAGTGTGTGTGGGAGAGAGAAAGGTAGAGAGACACCATCTGCATGTCAGCCTGTCTGTCCCTCTTTCAGAGCCTGAAATTAAATCAATACAAAGAGGCATCCCTGAGTAACGCAATAGCTCCGAACAGAACAAACACGTACAGAGAGCGACCCAGTGCAAACATCGGCATTAGTGCCAAGAGCTCAGCCATCCACCTGATGCCCTCTCAAACACACCTACATGACAGTTCTCACCCACAATCCTGTGACAAACAAATACACATGCTGTTTTTATTGATCTACATGTACATTTAACAGATGCTTTTACCCAAAGAGACCTGGAAAACACAAGCTATTTATCATATAGGACTCAGCAATATAAAATGTCACTTATTTCAATAGTAAACTAGAACACTACACAGCTAGAGTAGACAAAAACAGAAAAGAAAGAGAGAAGCAAGAGAAAAGTCATTTATTACACAGCAGTGTGTGATTGGACTTCTCTCAACTTATTGCTTGTTACATTCACTCCTGAGACACTTACTTGGGATTGAACCATAAGGTCAGATCATTCATCATTCGGCTACAGTGACAATACTGTTACACTGGAATATGCATTAAGGAATATATATAAAGCATTACATAAAAGCAAGCAAATATATCATAATATAGCAAATAAATCATATGATAATATATTTTTAAATAAATAAGTGTTGCAGAATATATAGGAAAACAAAAGCAATAGCTATAAAAAGAGATCATCATTATAATGTTTTTTATTAATACACACACACACACACACACACATATATACATATATTTGTCATATTCTATTCTAACTGGTCAATCACAGTATTCCATGGCATCTATATATTATATATATATACATTATATATTATATATTAAAACTTATTTATAATTATTTATCCATATACCATCAAACCAAAAATTATTCAGACACCAGATGTAATTTACTAGTGGGTGCAGGACACTATTGTTTGTTTATGTAAGTAAAGATAGCAAAATAAAGTAAACTAAACCGTGACATATTATATGCAAGAATTCTTCATAAAGTGGACTACCAGTAAAATTGATAAAAATTTAGGACCAAAATATTGATTTTACACTTTGACCTGACCATGTTTTGTTACATACCTTTCTATCAAAGTATGACATTATCGAGATTAATTTATTCTGACACAGTTTAACTATTGAAGTTAAAACTATAGTTTTTAAACTATAGCGAATAAACTGTGAGAAATGTTGAAGGTGTCTGAAAAAATTTGGTTTGACTGTATATGTATGGCCTATAAGATATGCAAATTATATCATAATATATTTAGGCAGTGTCTCCTCAAAATATTGGATGAGAAAAAAAAAATCGTAGTACAAAACTAAAACAACACTAATATTACAAAATATAACATTACACTTATAAAATCAATCGTTTTTCTAAAGAAACATTGTCCAACAGCGACACCGCCAGGTAAAGTTACAGCTGGAGTTTGCGTCTCTCTGGCCTCCCCTGAGCCCATTTACCTCCATCGCGATATGATTGGATATGACTGGTTATGTTCGGCTGTGATTGGTTCATACGATTAATCCCGCCTCTTATGTGCGTGCGCGTTCGCGACTCAGTCGGAATACACAATAATGGCGTTAATGAGAAGACTAGTTTAAAGAAGTAAGTAAACAGCTCACACACTTAACATAATTACTTTGTTAGTCAAAATAAGATTTAAAATTGCATGAAAACATTATCTGTGGGAGTTTTTAGTGAGTAATCAGCTTGGTAAAATTTAAAGTAAACATCCAAGTCTGTGACCAGTATTCACCGAGCTTTGATGACTGATAATCCTAAAAATGTAAAAATAGTTAAAAGTTAGCTATTTAAAAGAATAGCTTAACATACGTTCACAAATAAAATGTATTATTTAAATTGTTACTGCCTTAAGGTATTATTATGGAATACATGTAAAATGCTTAAAAACACTAACTTCATGAGAGTCATATTTTGCTTTAATAAATAGAATATTGATTACATTATTGTGTAAATAATATTTATTTAACCAAGTAAATGTGACTGAGACATGGATTTACATTTGATTTAAAATCAAAATATAAAAATATATACCCACTTAATTCATGATATGTTAATGCCTAGTGCTGTGGCTACAGCCATAGATTGACCCTCACTGCTGATTGGTGAATTACAGAAGACTATAATTCAGTGAATATGTTTGACAGCTTGGCTAACATAACTACTTTAATGAGGAAAGCCTGTGAAGTGTCATTTCATGCTTGTTTACTGAAAGCTTCAAGAGGGTATTTCTAGTTTAATGCTTTGATTAGTAAATTGCGGTTGCCCTTTACAATCTGTCACCAGATTCAGGTATTACAGTAGTGCCCTTTAAAGGCTGTGGTTGATTCATTACATGATCTTGTGAGAGAAGCAAAAGCTGTGCAAGTGACTCTAATTAAAAACCCAAACCTGATCTATATGTGACCCTGGACCACCTTAAGTAGCATGCACTATTAGACATTTCAAAGGGTTTTTACAGTAACTTACTGGCAACACTGTTGCCAGTAAGTTACTGTAATTAGGATTTACAGTACCCAACTGTATTTCAGTTTACAGTAAGGTACTGTAGTAATGTACTGCCATATATTATTGTAATTCATTGTTTTGTATATAGATTTAATTAAATTTTACAATTTTATATAGAATTAATTTTATAGTTACTACTGATATTCAATTAAAACAGACACAATTATTCCAAAATATCACATTCTTTATTTAAACATTCCATATATAACACTGAAACACAGAAAAAAAATATTCCAATGCTGGAACACTGCATCTTCACTCTTTCTCCCATCAAATGGCATTCGAGGTGCTGCTCCAAAACATAGGTCACCTTTGCTCACAGTCCACTTTGTTACACAGAGAAATTTGTTCCCTGAAAAAAAAAAATTACACATTTGTAAAAGACAAACCCCCATATGGAATACACAAACCTCTCAAAATCATAGTGAAGTTATTATCTTACCATTAATTATTAGTCCCAGCGTGGGTAACCTGCTCTTGTCCTCTGTGATGCTTCATTTGAGTTGCCTTTAAACACACACAAAATGCAGTAAATATTAAATTCAATTTAAAAAAAGGCAGCTAGTCATAAAACTTTTGTTTAACCTAACGTTAGTTAACATACGATTTTGTATTCTCAACTATAGGCTACTGCTGAACATTAAATAACACCTGAACAAAATTTCACATTAGCTAACTTACTGTTAATATAAGATTATGCTTTGCGCGTTAAAATAATTTTATTTGGTAATTTAATAAGCTGACAGCGTCGTTTGTTAATTGAAAGTACGCAGCAGTTTACCGTGGTAAAGTTTATGTACCATAATGTTGACGAGTAAATGTTACTAGGTTAAACTGTTGGGCAAAAATCTGACAAACCACACACAAACAGACATACAAATAGCAAATATATATAAATATATTTTACCTTGCTTGCTTGTAAGGTGCGTCAATACACAGCGCAGATGCTCTCCGGAACTCTCCCACTCGCGGGTTCCATCCCCGGGGAAACCCCCGGCGCTGCCTCGCTGGTTCCGTGTCCTCAGACGCGAGCGGCGCGACGCGACAAAAGACAGTATAGAAACCATTATAATCCGTGAAACTATCCACAATAGATGCAGGACAGTAAACTGATGCCCCAGTATATTTTTGAAGTTCAGTAGTAGCCTACTCTAAATACGCTGTTCCACTCGCACTGTTTCTAAAACGAATGATAAACTCCTGTGGCGCAAAATCCTGTCAGTCAAAATGTAAGAAATGAGGAAAAGAATTATCTCAATGGAGTGGCGCCAAAGAGGTCGTTACCACAAATACAGTAGTATACCTCAATTTTTAAAAATACAGTTAATCTCTGTATGTGGTGTTTGACGTCACAGAAAATTCCCATGATGCAAAGGGAATTACAGTTATTTACTTTAAAGGGAATTTGCTGTTTTATACTGGATGATATACAGTAAAAAACTGTAGAAATTACAGAAATGTCTAACAGTGTGGGTATATTTGTAGCAATAGCCAAAAATACATGGTATGGTTTAAAATGATACATTTTTCTTTTTCATGCCAAAAATCATTAGGATATCATAAAGATATTTTATAATTTCCTACCGTAAATATATAAAAACTTAATTTTTGATTAATAATATGCATTGTTAGCTTCATTTGGACAACTTTAAAGGAAATTTCATCAATATTTTAAAAAATTTCAGATTCCAGATTTTCAAATACATGTGTCTTGGCCAATATTGTCCCATTCTAACAAACCATACATGAATGAAAATCTTACTTATTCAACTTCAATTCATTCAAAATGTATGAATTTCAATTTAAAAAATTGACCCTTATGACTGGTTTTGTGGTCCAGGATCACATATAAAGTTTGAAAGTATAATTCAAATGCAACGCACTTGTGATGATCAATGTAGACCTAAGAATGCTCCTATTTCTGGCAGTAGCAACAATTTGCTTTGTGAGCTCATAAAGTCAAGAATAACAAAAAAATCGATAACAGGGCCTTGGTTGAGCCATTAAGAGCGTCGGTGCAACATGTCGACAGCACATAAATTTCCCCGGCTTACATGAGAAGTATTTGCTTCACTCAAAATAAGGGGGCCAACAACCACAGGCCCATATCAGGCACTTGACCCATATTATTTAGCATGCATCTTGTCCTCTCTCCTCTCCTTTTCGGTCACTGTAAAGTAGACACTATTTATAGCCAAACACACTAAATATGCCATCCACGCTCCTCTCCAGAGCATATCAGATAGCTGGCCAATTTCAACTTGAAAATATAGGAATTTCATATATAATAGAAGTAATTCTATAAAAGATGATTTAATAAGTTACTCAGCAGGATATACTGTAAATACTGGCTTCCCTAAATACCCAATATGTCCCACTCTGACACTGCTTTATTAATATAAAAGAAACCTTCCATCTAGACTCTCTGTTCCTTTGCCATGACAGCTCAATGACAATGAAAGGTCAAATACGGCAGCATTTATTTATTTATCACTCCATCAGCTGCCTGGGTTTGTTTTGATACTGCGCTCTCGTCTTAATGGGCGTACGGTATCGTAAAACACGTTTAAGAGGAACAATTCAGTGGCTTCTCTCCAGGGTAGTTAGCCTGCCTGCCGTCTCACGGTTACAGCAGAATATTAATCGCGCCAAAACACCCGCAATTTGTCATCGACGGCTGCGTAACCGCGTAAGCGTTTGGCGGGAACAGGTGCCCACCGGTGCCGTTGACTTTGCAGAATTTGACCTACATGTGAGGCGCATCCAGCCGGCTCCGCGTCACACCTGAACGCTTTTTGCGCGTGAGCGCATGGACCCTGCACCTCTGATCCCGAAAAACACCCTCCTCAGTTAACCTGCATGTACGTACGTACGTAAACCTGTGAACTGCTGCTGTTTTCACACAAACAGCTCCTGGCGTGACCTTAGCACAGTGGCGAATCTTTGAGACCGTCCACTCCACAAATTTCACTTTGGTTCTTTAAAACCACTGGGCGAACGGTCTGTCTGCACCTACCGCATGCACGTGGACACATACGGCTATCAATTCCAGACGCACTAACGGCTCTCAAAAGCTGACACCTCATCCCGGCTTCCCACAAGCAGCGTGCCGAATCGCTGTCAAAGCCTGGAGGACAAACGGCCTTTAACCAAAAGGTTTCCATAGAAACACACACGTTTTCCCCGAGAGGGGGGATGCGTGCGAGCGTCGCCTATCGCTCCTCTAACCCCGGCTGGTCTCCTTTCAACCTGGAAAAGAAAGGCAATCAAAACGGAGAGGGTCTTACTGATGGTGCGGGAGCCGATACAGCCCATGGTGTCTCAGCGAGGGCCGGTTTGTGAACGAGGAACGAGAGCCACCCTCTCAGCAGACATTCTCTCCTTCTCTCTCTCTCTCTCTCACTCCTCTTCTTCTTCTCCGCGTCTCTGACTCTCCCCTCCTGTCTCTGTAAGGCTGTATGAGAGCGAGTGTGTGCGCTCGCCTCCAACACGCTCTCGCCGTCATCCACCCTCCCTCCTTCCTTGCCTCGCTGCAACCCCCTCAATACTCTCTGGTGAGCCGAGATATCAGAGTTAGTCAGTCACTAAGTCAGTGTGTCTGTGAAACGGGAGAGAACGGTGTGAAACTGCTCACCGTCCACTTATGTTCCCATAAATCCCTTTGTAATCGATACTACTGGTTGTAGCATCAAACAGCTGACAATGACATTGAGAAATGTCAATGACAACACAAGGAAAGAGCGTTGATCAGAAGTTTCACGCTATTCCCTGGAGTTCCCGGATCAATATCTTGAGTAATCGCAAGGGGCATCTCTTTTCTTTGGTTCTCTCCATTATCGTTTGACAATGCGGTGCATCTGTCTCCCCACCCAACTCTGCCGCCCCTCCCTTGCTGTTATTTTTCCTGTTGCGCTTGCACTCTCCAAAGCATGTACAAACATCTGTTTATCTCTCGGACTTGCTTTGCTCAAATCAAAGAGTTTTGCACATCTGTGTAAACCGGCTCATCATGTTTGCTTGTCATGTCCAGTGTGAGCCGTAACCTTGAATATACCCACACACGCTCATGCTGTCCAGACCGTACATGCGCACTCTCCCTCCCTCAAGCAAGCAAGGTTTCTTCCTTCTCCTTTTTTTAAACAAATTCTGTCACTGCATTCAGCCGGCGTTACAAGAAGAAGAACCTTTGAAGAGAAATGGAGAGGGCTAACCCAGGAGGTGTGCTTTGAATCATATTAAGGACCGTGAGGCTGAATTAGTATTCAGGAGGAAGAGAGAGAGAAAGAGCGAGAGTGATGAGGAGAGGAGAGGAAAGAAGGGATGACAGGGATGGGAGGAGGAAAGAAAGGATGAAGTATGTATGCGTGCGGTAATAGTACACGGGAGCTGTCCAAACAGATGCCGGGGTTGACAGCTTTTCCGCTTCGAAAGTCTGTTTCGATATGTACGATTCTCCAAGCATTTCATTTAACACTTTTCACTTGGTGTTATATTGCTTTACATCAAATCTACAACATGTTTTCTTTTCTAAAATAAACTTTTAGGTTTAAAATGAGAGCCTTTGCACATTCCTAGAAACTTACACTTTAAAACACACACAAATTTTTGTATTGGAGGAGGGTGGGGTGAGCTTTGTCGCTCCCCTAAACTCTAACTGATTTCATGACGAAAACACACCTGTGGGAACTCTTTTCGCAAGATGTGAAATACGTAACAAAAAGTATGTATCACTGCAGTTTTCAATGAAAATGAACACTAGAGGTGGTAGAACAGCGAGCGCTTGTAAACGTTTTTGTACACAGTTATTAGGGCTGAGCGATTTGGCCTAAAATCAAAATCAAAATCAAAAAAATTTAACCCGATTACGATTAATGAACGATTATTTTATTCAATAATAAAATTATATTTAATTATATTTAAATAATATTTTTTTTTTTGCCCTCATAGTTCACTGACAAGTTTTGTACAGTAAATATGCGCACATATTACAAGTGAGAGATTTTTGAATGAAGGGTGCACACACTATCTACTATCTATGATTATTTATTGAACATCAGTGTTGAACAACTGAAATTAAAGCACACATTGCTTAAAATGAAAAGTCACATTTTTCTTAAATTAGTGAAAATAAATAACTTGCACTTTTGGAAACAAAATAAATTATTTATAAAATAATAATAAATATTAAAAGTAGAAAATAAGCAGTATCTCTTCTAAATAAAATTACTCTTGTATATCCTGTAAATACTTTTTACTGTATAAATACTGTTTAAGCTCTCCATCGACACGTCGGCGGAATAACGCAACGTAACGGAGCGGGGTCACGTGACTCCACACGCAGTAGTGTTTTTAAAGGGAAAGTAATTGAAATAATTGACCTGGAAAAATTTGATCGATTATAGGTTCTGAATGTCGATTTCGATTACTTTTCGATTAATCGCCCAGCCCTAACAGTTATGATTACAGCTTCATATGTTTTGCTTTCTGGACGTAACAAGCTTGTTCGGTAGCTCAGCCAGCACGGATTTGGACTTATGATGCGAAATCCTTGGGTACAAATCCCGTGAAAAATGTGACTCGTGATGAAAGAGCTGAAAAATGACAGATCACATTGTTATGTCACATTCGCTTTTGTTCATGCTATCAGGTAGGTTTAGGTGTAATGCGGATGGTGTTACTTTAAAACGTCACATAGCATTAGAGTTACTCTGTGTCCTAACTACATGCGGTGTGACAAGATTCCAGCGACAAATAATTTGGGTGTCCACACCAGACATGACCTGACAATGCGATGCAACAGAATCAATCTTATATCTCAGCTATATCAGAAGCGCGTGTGGAATCGCTGGAATCGCATTGCACTTGCAACTAACTGGATAAGTTTATTATCTAATTCATAAATATTAAACATTTTTAAAATTATTAAATTTACAAACTAAGTGGCTGATACCGTCTTTGTTATGGAATACATTTGTTGGTTGCATTGAGTTCACTGTTTTAATGTACATCTTTGATTTTATTTGTTTTCAAGATCTAAGGTAAACTATCTGTTGTTACTTTCAGTATAGCTATAAAGGTCACACAAAATGATGTTGAAACACACATTAGACACATTTAACTTTGAATAAAGCACATAATCAGTACCTGAGATTATCACTGTCATTAGTTTGCATGCTGTTGTTCCAGTTGCGACATCATGGAAATAGAAACTGTTTCTAAAATAGAAATTTTGCGTGTCGTCATAGCGGCTAGTTAGGACAAAAACTCCAATTAACATGAAAAAGATACCTTTTATCATGTGTCGCGTGTAGTTAGGACACAGTGTTATGGTGCCACTCAAACTGCGGTGATTCCTACAAAACCAACATCACATAAAAATTACTATATGTACGTTCATCTGTTTTGGGGAAAAAACAAACAAACACTTATTTAGTGTACATTTCACATCGAATACACAATGAAACGTACATGAAGGTACGTATTTCCCACAGGTGTGTTTTTGTCATGAGATCAGTTCCCCAAACTGCACAAGTTTTGAACATTTATTTAGAAAGTCCCCATTATTTACATTTAGTCAATTGGAAATGACAAATATTGCAAATTCTGTCATTAAAATTGTTATATACATGTCATAATTAAAAATTCTGTAAATAAATCATGAAATGTGATAGATAGATAGATAGATAGATAGATAGATAGATAGATAGATAGATAGATAGATAGATAGATAGATAGATAGATAGATAGTTTTGAAAAAAATGAATTCTTATTTTATTCATAAATATTAAATATTTATAAATTAATACTTCCGCATTTACTTAATCAAAAGTATAAAAGTGTAAAACATTTACATTGTTAGAAAAGATTTCTATTTCATATAAACTTTCTACACATAAAAAAATCCTGAAACATCACAATTTCAACAAAAATATTAAGCAGCACAGCTGGTTTTTAAAAAATAATAATAATAATAGCAAATGTATTGTGAGCACCAAAGAATGATTTTTGAAGCATCATGTGACACTGAAGACTCACATGATGGCCATCACATGAAAAAAATATTTTGAATATATTAAAATAATTCTAAAAACAGATTTTTTTGTAATAATATAATAATAATATTTCACAATATTATTGTTTTTGCTGTATTTTTGATAAAATAAACAGGTGCACTACAAAAAATGGAAATTTTTTGTCTTGTTTCCAGCCAAAATATCTAAAAATTCTTAAATCAAAAAGGATTTTCAAGACAATTAAAAATTATTGTCTTGTTTTCAGAAAAAATAAAATTGAGTATTTGCTTGAAACAGAAGACTATTTTGCTTACCCCATTGGCAGATTATTTTGCTCAGACCTGGTTAACAAGTTGTGTTAACACAGATCGACTCACAAATCAACAGATTCATCAGACACAATCAAAACACCATTGATAGCACATCATGTTACCAACAGCTTCAGAAATGCAGACACCCAAAGTGTCAGCGCTTCACACTTTATAAATGACTCCACACAAATCAATGGCTCAACTTTCACTAACTTAAAAAAGGAGGCGTATACCTGACACTGAGGGAGATAAATAGAGAGGAAGAGGGCGGGAGAAGGCTCATCCTGACATCACAAAACCAACATTGGGACACCATATCATCATTTATTTATGCGCCCAACAGCTTGCCTGAAGTTACAGGAGGCTCTCTCAAAGGGTGAGTCATCCTTTTCTCACTCTCTCTTTCTCTATCTCCCTCCCTTTCTCCACCCTATCTCTCATTTTCAAAGCAGCCACTGACATCAAATTCACTTTGAGGCTGGGACTTCCTATGTCTCGCTTGCATATTTTGATTTGTGTGTGTCTGTCTGTACACATAATAACAGTAACTGTATATGCCGTCACTATAATTTGAAGGTTACATGCTGTTATTTAACTTAACATTATTTCCGCATGCTTTTAGGCTACATTACATGCTGGTATAACTTACCACATACTGCCATGCTAATTGCATAACTATAAATAGCACAGAACGCGTACTAACCTCCCAATGTGCTATAGAAGGCACGATGATGGGGAAAAATGCTCTTAACAATCCCCATAGCAAACTGCAGTACAGCCGCTGCAAATCCGATTTCTTCCCTCTACATTTGCACAGTGTGAGTACATCAGACCTGCGCTGTGCCGACAGAGCTCTAATTCAGACAGAGAGCCAGGCTCCGGCCCGGCTCTATACTGCCCTTGGCCGCGATCAATAACTCCATGTTAGACCAAAGTAATTCAGCAGGGTTTTATTCACTCTGAACATTTCTTTGGCCCTCTGAGAATGTGAATCACCAAGAGCTCACAGCCTTGTCACTTTGTACCTGCGCAAGGGCTTTATAGTTTACTTGATCTGCAAATGGGTTTGCTTGAAAGGGTCAGTTCTTGTCAAGTATTAATCTTCTAGAGATAAATATAACTGCCACCATGCATGTACAGCCACCTATTTGGCTGAACAACTTAAAGTTCAGTATAATTTGCTACCAGTTTATCCAAAAGATATTTAGGTAAAAGATGGCCACACATTTTTTTTTTTTTTTTTACTTTTATTTACTATTATTTACAGGCAGAAGCTAGGACAAGAAATTAGAATAGAAGTATGGGAAAAATGGGATCAGAAGAATGACAGACTAAATTCAGTATTTTGTATTACAATATAAATATCTAAACATGTATGTATAATATATCTATCTATATCTGTATAGATATATGTACAGTTGAGGTCAAAAGTGTACATACACCTTGCAGAATCTGTAAAATGTTAATTATTTTGTCAAAATAAGAGGGATCATACAAAGTGCATGTTATTTTTTATTTAGTACTGACCTGAATAAGATATTTCACATAAAAGATGATTACATATAGCCCACAAGAGAAAATAATCGTTAAATTTATAAAAATGACCCTGTTCAAAAGTTTACATACACTTGATTCTTAATACTGTGTTCTTACCTGAATGATCTACAGCTGCTTTTTTTAATGATAGTAGTTCACAAGTCCCTTCAGATCTTACAAATTCTTTGGCTTTTTAGCATTTTTTTTCACACTGAGGACAACTGAGGGACTCATGTGCAGCTATTACAGAAGGTATAAATGCTCACTGATGCTCCAGAAGGAAAAACGATGCATTAAGAGCCAAGGGTGTAAACTTTTGAACAGAATGAAAATGTGTAAATTTTGCCTAAATATCATATTTAATTAGTATTGTCCTTCAGAATCTACAGAAGATACTTACAGAAGACAAAATAAGTCAAATTTACCCTGATCTTCAAATTAAAAAAGTTTCCACCCTCTAGCTCTTAATACATTGTTTCTTTCTGAAGCATCAGTGAGCGTTTATACCTTCTGTAATAGTTGCATATGAGTCCCTCAGTTGGCCTCAGTGTGAAAAGATGGATCTCAAAATCATACCATCATTATTGAAAAGGATTCAAATACACAAAAATGCTGAAAAACCAAAGAATTTGTGGGACCTGAAGGATTTTTCTGATGAACAGCAGGCAGTTCATCAGACAAAACAAAAAAACAGATGTGGATCATTTACTGTGACAACACAGTATTAAGAATCAAGTGAATGTACACTTTTGAATGGGGTCATTTTTATAAATTCAACTAATATTTCCAAGTCAGTACTAAATAAAAAAATCACATGCATTTTGTATTACCCCTTTTATTTTAGTAATATAATTAACATTTTGCAGATTCTGCAAGGTGTATGTAAACTTTTGACCTCAACTGTAAAAAACCCACTGGCCAGCTCAAGAGGACAAAACCATTCACAATTATAAAGAATTTCTTGTAAACAATATTTTACATCCCCTGACAGTTTTAAGCTGTAATAACAGTGGAAATCAAGTCACTCAAATAATATGATGGCATGCTACCCTTAATGAGCGCTGTGGGCTTTGCGATTACTACTGTGTCTAGGAAAGAGTGCTTGTCTTCTCCCTTTTTAATTTGCTCAAGGGAGCATAAATGCTTATTAGCATTGACACAGTAATTTCTCCTTGAGGGAGACCACTGACAACACTCCCTAAACAGAGAGTGTGCTCCCTTAATACTTCATACGATACGTGGGTGTTAGAGAGGCAAAATTATACCAGTCACAGGTAGCCAGAGGAGACTTTGAGAGCTGCTTTATCGGAACCGACATTTATTCTGTGCCTGCTTTTAAAAACAGAAAGTACTTCACAAAAAAGCGAAAAGAAATCAGCATGCAAATAGCATCTTAAGTTGTACTTTGCAAGTGATCATCTCGCTAGATCTTAATTATGTTCATCTACAGCTATTTTAGAAAACATGATTCAGCAGCCCAGCTGATTTACAGACTACATAGTCCTGAATACATATGCAAATACAAGGCAGAGCGATTTTAAAATAAGGAGGAAGCCTGTTTAGACATGCATCTCGATTGGGAAAGCAGCAGTAATTACGTTCTTTTGGCAGTCCTGTGGGGTGACATATTGTGCCAGCTCTCGCTTAAATGAGATTGAGTATCCTATCCATACTGCACAACACAGTCTCAAATCTTAACTGCTGTATTGTTGTCTGGCTGTCAGCTCCACTCCTGTAATGTGTTTATTGGGATAATGACTGTACTGGTCTGGGAGAGAGAGACTAGCTACTGACCAACGCTCCCTGGAGCTTAATCTCCAGGTTCTCTTGCTAAACAGTTCAAAGACTATTGACTATTGCCCTCTTCTGGTGAAAAGTACTGAATACATGCTGGGAAAAGGTATAGAGGCTTCAGAAAGAGAATAGATGTTAAAACCTTGTTTGTGACCCTGGACCACAAAACCAGTCTTAAGTAGCACAGGTATATTTGTAGCACTAGCCAAAAATACATCGTATGGGTAAAAATTATCGATTTTTCTTTTATGCCAAAAATCATTAGGATATTAAGTAAAGATCGTGTTCCGTTAAAATATTTCTTAAATTTCCTACCGTAAATATTTCAAAACTAATTTTTAAATAGTAATATGCATTGCTAAGAGCTGTATTTGGACAGCTTTAAAGGCAGTTTTCTCAATATTTTGATTTTTTGGCACCCTCAGATTCCAGATTTTCAAATTGTTGTATCTCAACTATCTCAAGTTGTATATTGTCCTATTCTAACAAACCATACAGGTGATGTATAAATCTCAATTTTAAAAAAATTACCCGTATGACTGTTTTTGTTGTCCAGGGTCACATTTGTTTATCTAGATGATGCTGTTAAGCTATTTAAGAACACCAAACAATCAAAAATATTTCGATTTGGGCCCTATGACAAGAGGTCCTATGTGGCTTAAAAATATTGTCCCAAGCCCAGTACATTCTGTGACACTTTTGAGGCACACTATAGTCCAAAATGGCTGCTTACTGCATACTGTGAAGTATATAAATTGCAAATGCAAAAAATCACAGTAGGGTAAGATGGAGAAAGATGCTTCCAGAGTAAACAATGTGGAATTGCTTTAAAATTGTAACATACTCTGGTGAAAAAAAACAGCTAAAACCAGCCTAGGCTGGTTGGCTGGTTTTAGCTGGTCAACCAGCCTGGTTTTAGCAGGTCATAGCTGGAAGGCAGGCTGGTTTTAGAGGGGTTTTGGCCACTTTTCCAGCCTGGCCAGGCTGGTCAGGCTGGTCTTAGCTGGTCAGGCTGGGAAACCACCAGCTAAAACCAGCCTGACCAGGCTGGGAGACCAGCTTAAACCAGCTAAGACCAGCCAACCAGCCTAGGCTGGTATTAGCTGTTTTTTCAGCAGCGATATATTTGCTACTTTTTGTCATTCTACTTAAATACTAAATCTAAACAGCAGCACTATGAATTCACACTGAAAGATTTCACTCGATTACCCTATAGGTTTATGTCTGAGATGTCTAATTTACGAAATTACTGAATAACCCCATAAATTGCAATTACATTACAGAGGATCTAATTTTATCTTTTCAATTCAAAATAAAAACAATATTTTTGTACTAACAAACATTAATGTGTCCACAAGTCCCTCTCTTCAACATGTGACCCTGGACCACAAAATCAGTCTTAAATAGCATGGGTATATTTGTTACAGTAGCCAAGAGTACATTGTATGGGTTAAAATTATCTATTTTTCGTTTATGCCAAAAATCATTAGGATAGTAAGTAAAGATAATTTTGTAAATTTCCTATTGTAAATATATCAAAACTTAATTTTTGATTAGTAATATACATTGCTAAGAACTTCATTTGGACAACTTTAAAAGCGATTTTCTCACTGTTTTGATTTTTTGCACCCTCAGATTCTAGGTTTTCAAATAGTTGTATCTCAGCCAAATATTGTGCTATCCTAACATAACATACATCAATGGAAAGCTTTATTTAATTGAAATCTCTATTTTAAAAAATGACCCTTATGACTGGTTTTGTCATCCAGGGTCACGTATATGTCATAGATCCCTATTTTCCACTATTTTTTTATATAGATTAATTACAGCAGTTAACCTTGAAACCGTTTCGCTTGAGTAGATTTAAGAAATGTTGATATTCAGATGACAAAAAAAATTAAGAAGAGTATAACCATTTCTCAGATGTGCTGAGACAAAAACCTACAATTTGTACCCAATTTTTACAGCTAAACTCATTTTGCTATTTGACATATAGTACATGTCTCTGAACGTCCAAAGATCAGCTTTATCATTCTGTTTCAACACACTTTCAAAGTAGATAGAGGACATGAAAGAGGTCAACTGACACCCCCCACTCATGACCCCTCCCCCCATTGCCCCCCCAGTCCAGGACTTCCGGCGAAACCGGAAGAATCTTTGTTTGTGTTTGTCAAAATGGCGGCTGGAATGTATCTAGAGCACTATTTGGACAGTAAGGCTATTGTCTTTGTTTCGATATCGATCCCAGTTAATAAACATCTTCCGCGCATATATTGTCCAGCATGTCTGCATGTTTCACATACACACAAGAATTACAATAAAACGATCGCGTAATGACATAAAACAGCGCTAATAAAAACGTCAATACGATCATTGGGCTCTGAAGCTAACGGGCTAACTGTAGACAGTGTTATGATGTTAATATTGGCTTTGTAGTTTTGTTTGGTCGGCGCGGCACCGATAAACGTGACAGTGTAATAATACTGCTATTAAAATGACTAAATATTGTAATTAAATAACTAGGAATTAAAGCACAAGGACGAGTATTAAGTGCAGTGTTTCAGTCTAGCTTGCGCTTATACAGATAGAGATTGTTTACGGTAGTGCTGGGTTTTAAATCCGCAAAGCATTATGGGTCTTGGTTTATGGCTTTGTGATAGTGTAGATTATTCACATCACACTTTATCTCTTTAGGCATAGAGAATCTGCCTTTTGAGCTGCAGAGGAACTTCCAGCTGATGCGAGATCTGGACCAGAGGACAGAGGGTGAGTCTAAAGCATAGATCTTCCTCAATACAGTAAGATGGAATAATTTTAAGGACATTTCACATGTTCATATTTAATGATTGATTGCTTAGAGTACTGAGTGATTGTTTGTTTGCATTTCTTCTTTCTCTAGATCTGAAAGGGCAGATTGATTCTCTGGCTCGTGAATACACAGCCAATGCTCGGACGTTGTCCTCTGAACAGAAGCTCTCGCTGTTAAGACAGATCCAGCAGTCTTATGGAAAGTGTAAAGAGTTTGGAGATGACAAGGTCCAGCTTGCAATGCAGACCTATGAGATGGTTAGTGTAAATTTGCATTTACTCCATTAGGCATGGGATGATAACCGGTTTCAAGGTTTACCGCGGTTTGAAAAAGTCACGGTTTCAAAACCGGAAACAAAAAAAGTTATACCGTTCCTACGATATGCGCATTTTCTGTGTCAAAGTGAAAGCGCAGGACTCCCTACTAGGTTGTGTGTGTGCGTCCCTGCAGAGAAAACAATGCAGCCCCTCCCCCAGCGGTTAGTGCTCAGGCGCGTGTCTGTGTTTGTGCACGTGATCCACAGTCAGTGAGATTCAGCAGTAATATAAGTTCAGGACGGCCAAAGGAGGTGAACCCCCACAACACAGAGTGGGGAATAGCAGACTATATGTACTAATTTTACGTTTCTGTGAACTTTAGCACAACAATTAAGTTAAAGTGAAATCACGTCTTTGCTTTTAAGCCTTCTGTCACGTTAAAGGTGCAGTGTGTAGGTTTTGTGGCATCTAGCGGCGAGATTGTGAATTGCAGCAGAGTACCGCTCATCCCTCCCTTTACAGAACTACGGAAGCCGATACAGGATTTAAATCTCACCTTTTTTTTGACAGCAACGAATAGTGAGATTTCTTTTAAAATGTAATTTAAGGAATTATATTAACTTTATCATTCAATTAAACTATGTTATTGTGAATATTACTTGTTCATCATTGTGTCAGTGTTTTTTTCGCAAGCTGATTCTATGTTAATAAAAACATAATGGTTAATTAAGGTCTTTATGCACCCCTGAAAACATAGTTATTGCACCACTGTCTAGAGATCATCTTAAATATTACACGGGGCACCTTTAACACAAGTGACTGCAATTTAATTTAATTAAGAAGATTCAATTATTTATTTTAATTATTTTGCCTTCTGTTCCATGTTACAAAATGTTCTATATGTTTCCTAAAATAAAATATACTGTAATCCGTTTGGGGAAAAAAAGGTTGTTTTTTTTTACCCAGACATTTAAATGTAACATTGTAGAGCAGTGATTACAATACCGTAATACCGTGAAACCGTGATATTTTTATCCAAGGTTATCATACCGTCAGAATCTTATACCGGCCCATGCCTATACTCCATACAAATTAGTTTTTATATCTACTGCAAATTCTGTTTATATATTACATTTTAATAGAAATGCTAAAAATGTGGCTATGATCAAAGAAATAAATTACATTTTGAAATTTATTCAAATAGAAAACAGTTATTTTAAATAGTAAAAATATTTCAAAATTGGACTGTTTTTGCTGTGCTTTGGATTAAATAAATGCAGGCTTGCGCAGAAGAGACTTCTTTAAAAAACATTTAAAAAAAGTTTTGACTGGTGCTGTAATAAAGATATTGTAAAATATATATGTAATGTACATTTAATTGCTTTATAACTCCATACAACGGCTCACACTTCATTTACTCTATGCATTTAGGTGGACAAGCATATCCGAAGGTTGGATACAGACCTGGCTCGCTTTGAGGCTGACCTCAAGGAAAAACAGATAGAAAGCACCGATTACGACTCTACCTCTAGCAAGGGTAACAAGAGTGAGTGTTGTGCATTTGATAGCTTCTTATGGCTATTAGTGCTGTTTTGGCACATGCACATCTCCAATGTTGATCTCTATACATCAACAATGTTTCTGACAGCCGTTTATTGTTATTTGAAGGTGACCATCGAGGACCCAAGAAGAAGGAGGTGACTCGCACTAGGTCAAAGGTGAAGAACTCTGACGATGACTGCAGCTCAAAGAGCGGACAGAAGAAGGTCAAACTCACGCAAAGGTGAGAATCACCCACATTTGTATTAGAATTCTGTTTTTGGTTGTAAAGTGTCATTTTTGTCAACCTTTTATTCAGCAAGGATGCATTAAGTTTATCAAAACTGACAGTAAAGACATTCTTTTGAACTTTATTACAGTTTTCACAAAAATATTAAGCTGCACAACTGTTTTTAACTTTGTACATCTTATAAGAATAAGAAATGTTTCTTGAGCAGCATATTAGAATGATTTCTGAAAGGATCATGTGACACTGTAGACTGGAGTAATGATGCTGAAAATTCAGCTTTGCCATCACAGCAATAAATTATTTATAAAATATATTAAATAGACTTCTTTCTACACAACTTTAAAAAATCTTACAGACCCCAAACTTTTGAGCGATAGTGTTTATGCCACAGACAACTTAAATTTTGTTTTATTTTTCATCTTTTAGTAGAGATTTATATAGCCTGTACATATAATCTGTTTGTGATGTTATTTCAAAGTAGAAGGGAACTGAAGCCTCCCGGCTTGTACATAAATATTTAAGTTGTTTTGAAATACATTTTTAATGTTTAGAAATAGCAAAGGGTTAGCAACATTTGCCCTACAGTGGGGACTACATCATTTCCTTTCGTCTTTCTAAGCGTTTCTGTCAACAAAAGAGGCAAAATGCCCCAAAATAAAATAAATGCATTTCAAAATCTAATACAATTTTATTAAAAACTGTCTTCCAGCTCTGAGTTTACAGCTCCAGCTGTGAACTTTGGGAACGTGCATCCCTCGGATGTGTTGGACATGCCAGTGGACCCCAACGAGCCCACTTATTGTCTCTGCCACCAGGTGTCATATGGAGAGATGATTGGATGTGACAATACAGACGTGAGTCTCCTTTTTTAATGTACTGTGACAAAAGTCAACAAGCTCACAGCCTCTCATACATTATTGCTAACATATATATATATTTACAGTTGAGGTCAGTTGCAGAATCTGTGAAATGTTACTTATTTGACCAAAATAAGAGGGGTCATACAAAATGCATGTTGTTTTTTTATTTAGTACTGACCTGAATAAGATATTTCACATAAAAGATGTTAACGTATAGTCCACAAGAGAAAAACACAGTTGAATTTATAAAAATGACCCTGTTCAAAAGGTTACATACACTTGATTCTTAATACTGTTGTTACCTGAATAATTCACAGCTGTTTTTTGTTTTTTTGTTTGTTTGTTTAATGATAGTTGTTCATAAGTTCCTTGTTTGTCCTGAACAGTTTGAACTGTCCGCTGTTCTTCCTAAAAATCCTTCAGGTCCCACAAATTTCCAGTAATGACGCTATGATTTTCTATGATTATGTCTTTTCACACTAATGACAACTAAGGGACTCATATGCAACTATTACAGAAGAATCGCTCACTGATGCTTCAGAAGGAAACACAATGCATTAAGAATCCGGGGGGTGAAAACTTTTTGAATTTTAAGATAAGGGTACATTTTTAAAAACTTACTTTGTCTATTGGGAAACAGTCAAGAATCTTCTGAAGGGCAGTAGTAAATGAAAAAAATACGAAAAATGTACACATCTTCATTCTGTTCAAAATTTTTCATCCCCTGGCTCTTAATGCATTGTTTTTCTTCTGAAGCATCAGTGAGCGTTTGAACCTTTTGTAATAGTTGCATATGAGTCACTCCGTTGTCCTCAGTATAAAAAAAGATGGATCTCAAGATGATATTGTCATTGTTGGAAATGGTTCAAATGCACAAAAATGCTGAAAAACCAAGGAATTTGTGGGACCTGAAGGATTTCATTACTATTGCTAAACAAAAACACAGCTGTGGATCATTCAGTTAACAACAAAGTATTAAGAGTCAAGCGTATGTAAACTTTTGAATTAGGTAATTTTTATAAATTCAACGGTTATTTTCTCTTGTGGACTATATGTAAACGTCCTTTATGTGAAATATCTTAATCAGGTCAGTACTAAATAAAAAATAACATGCATTTTGATAAATAATTACCATATTGCAGATTCTGCAAGGTGTATGTAAACTTTTGACGTCAACTGTATTTTATTATTTCATTATATTTAAATACCCGTAATAAGTTAAAATGGAGGTTAAGAATCTAGACCATTCCCAGACTGCAGCGTTGTATTACAGAAGAGTCCTGTACATTTATATTCAGAGCTGTGCTTGTGGTAAATGTGTGTGTTTCTTTTTCTTTAGTGTTCTATCGAGTGGTTCCACTTTGCCTGTGTGGGTCTGACCACCAAGCCCAGGGGGAAATGGTTAGTAGTCATGTGATTTTTGCCCTTGAAACTGATGCAAGTCAATGCTGTCGGGCATCAGCGTAGAAACTGAAGTAAATACTTTAGTAAATACCCATGTATATTTCAACATCTGCCTTGTTTTGTTTCTTCCTCAGGTACTGCCCAAGATGTTCACAGGAGCGGAAGAAGAAATGAACATGCAAAGCAAGAGAATTCACAGAGAGGGAGGTAGAGGCAGACGCAAGGGTTGAAAGTGTTTTTAAGGCCCTCCATAGACACTAATATAGATCCACTCTCTGCTTAATCTGGTGCTTGTCGTCCTCTTTTCCATCTTCACATCCCTCTCTCAGCCAGACAGTAAGAAGGGATGACGGGTGAAGATGAAGGAGGTGTAGTTTATAATTTATGTGCGCAGTAATGAAGATGACTTTTGTTATGGAGTATTTTTGATTTGTTTTGGTTCTGCTTTTTTTATATTTGGATTGTCTTTTTTACAACTCATTTTAAACACATGAACTCAGCAGTCAGGGAGCATATCAGGAGATCTCTCAGTTCTTTGTTACGGTTGTGATTCCAGCTGGTCTCAGACTGGATAATTGCTGTCAGTATCCTTCTCAGATGGGATCATTTCCTACTAGTCTCAGATTTTGCAAAAGTGGAACAGGTCCCAGATCAGATTGAAACTAATCCCTTATCTAACTTATTTTCTCATTTTCAGTGTTCATGAAAGGGCAAAAGTTATCTTCTTACCTCACCAAATCTGAGATGTTTATTTGACAAACCAGCAATTACAAGAAAACAGGATTATTTAACTTGATTTTTACACCTACTCAGCCATTACACTCTCTCTTTCTCTGTCTTACATTCACAAATCCTGTACTTGAAGACCACCTCTTCACTTCAGGTCCATTCCACAATTGTAGATTTCAATGCAGACAGTTTTTGGTGCTTATGGTCACACACTACTTGGATCGTAATAAATCGGTCATATTTCAGACTGTTGAAAAGCATTAACTCGGCATGTAACATTATTCAGTTGAATCGCTTTGACAGCTGGTCATTAAATGCATTTGGTGTTTTCTTTTGTAACCTATGAATTAACTCTAGGATTGCTGTGAGCTCAGCAACGGGGTTCTTCGCGACTGGATTTTGGTGCTTCTGAATATATTAAAGATGATGTGTATGGTTTGGTTAAATGCGTGAAAAACAGTATCGCTTGCAATGGTTCTTAGTCATTGTGTTGACGTCGTTAAAGCAGTATGATACTTTTTGCAAGATGTCGGAATCAGATGTGTTGATATCAACTTATATTTAAGATTTTAATGAAACAATTACAGGTATGTCAGACAATGCTAACAGTTTCAAAACCTGGTGCTACACAGTCCTTGTTGCCGGTTCTAAATGATTCTATTGTCTGGTGTACGATGAAGGGTTTGTGTCACGTGTTTTTTGCCTTTGTCATGTTGCTTTGTGATTTGATTGTTCCAGATATTCTAGAGTACTGTAACTAATGTCAGATATTGGGTCTGGTGTCTTCCATGCTGAATGAACAATGCCTGATTCTGAAAGCGTCATTGTGTCTCTTAGCCATTATTTCATTCATTCTGGCATTTTTGAATGCTGTTGTTCTAAAAGTGTCATGGGCGTAGTGTAAAATAACAAGTAGTTATACAGAATTATTTATATACTACCAGTCAAAAGTTTTTTAATGTTTTTTAAAGAAGTCTCTTTTGCTCACCAAGCCAGCATATATTTAATCCAAAATACAGCAAAAACAGTAATATTGTGAAATATTTTTACGGTTTAAAATAACTGCTTTCTAATTGAATATATTTTAAAATGTAATTTATTACTGTGATCAAAGCTAAATTTTCATCATTATTACTCCAGTCTTCAGTGTCACAGAAATCATTCTAATATGCTGATTTGCTGTTCAAGAAACATTTATTGAAATAAAAGCTTTTGTAACATCATACACTACCATTCAAAAGCTTGAAATCAGTATAATTTTATTGTATTAGTATTAAGAAATTATAGAAATTAATACTTTCATTTAGCAAGGATGCTTTAAATTTATCGAAAGTGATGGTAAAACATTTCTAATGTTACAAATAATAATTGCTGTTCTTCTGAACATTCTATTCATAAAAGAAACCTGAAAAATTCTACCCAGCTGTTTTCAACATAATAAATGTTTATTGAGCAGCAAATCAGAATAGTAGAATTTCTGAAATATCATGTGACTGAAGTAAAAACGCTAAGTATTCAGCTTTGAAATCACAGGAATAATTTACATATTAAAATATATTTAAATAGAAAACTGTTGTTTTTAAATAGTATAATATATATTTCAAAATTAAACTGTTGTTGCTGTACTTTGGATCAAATAAATGCAGGCTTGGTGAGCAGAAGAGACTTTAAAAAAAAATCTTACTGTCCAAAAACTTTTGACTGGTAGTGTAAATAATTTCATATATGGAAGCCACATTTGATAAGCAGAAAAAATGATCGGGAGGAAAAACTTAGTCATAATTAAGAATTTATATATGTATATGTAATATTGAATAAAATATGTATTATATATACTTTTTGTCATTAACGTTTGGGGTCAGTAGTCTTTTAAAAAGTCTTCTATGCTCACCAAGTCTGCATTTGTTTGATCAAAAATATAGTAAAATTAAAATACTGTGAAATATTATGATTTATCTATTTTAATATATTTTAAAATGTCTCCTGTGATAGTAAAGCTGAATTTTCAGCATCATTATTCCAGTCTTCAGTGTCACATAATCCTTTAGAAATCATTCTAATATGCTGATTTGGTGCTCAAAAACACTTATTATTATTATAAATGTTGAAAACAATTGTGCTGCCTAATATTTTTTGTGGAAAGTGTGATTTGTAAGTTCCAAATAGAAATCTTTGGCAACGTTATAAATATTTTTGATCAATTTAATGCATACTTGTGGAATAAACGATTCACTTTCTTTGCAAAAAATAAAAAATAAAAACACATTTGAACTGTAGTGTATAAGATGGCATAGCCTCTGAAGTATCCATGAAAGGCATTGCCCAGTAATGTTAAGTCCATGACAGTGTTGATACTGCATTGCAGTTCTCAAACAAACCACTGGAAGCACTCTATTACTTGTAAGAGATCCGCTTTATGCTGCAGTGATGCCACCCTGTACTCCTTACGGTCCTGATGCTGCTAAAGTGCCTCTGTGGACTCCTTGTAAATCTTTTCAATAGCAAATACTGTTGAAAATCATATATTATATAAAAATATATTCCTACATTTGGAAATAGATTGCATGACAACAGGAACGGCTAGAATGCACCTTCACTAACATCCATTCAGGGGGTGCGGCAGCCGAACAGCATCATTAGTTCTTACTGCCGTCTAGTGACGCTGAAGAGAATTGCGTTATTATTGTTAATAACTGCAAACTTTCAAGTTGTACTGACACCCTTTTGAACCGCATTACTTTAACTAGTAATTAATCCGTACACAGGTGAAGTTATGTATATAGTATATGTATGTCATATAGTCCTTAAAAACGTTGTTTGCTGGCTGCATGTTTTAGACTCGTTGAACTTCAGTGAGGAAGTGTGCTGGACTGTGCATTTTTCATTTATTGAGCTGTGCAGATGAGCAAGATGCCAGGCAGAACATCATTCTAGCCTCCAAGGCTTACGGCAAAGTCATCTCAGACCTCAGTGAGTATATGGGCACTTATAACAAATGCTGTGTAAATGGGAGCAGTACAATAATAATAATGGAAGAACTTTCCTCAGAGGAATCTTTATGACTGTGCACTTCACTCCTTTAAATAGACAGACAGATAAGACAGTAAGACTTTTCTTTAATTATTTTGATAAAAGTCTCAATTGCTTACCAAGATTTTATTTATTTTCAAAATACTATAAAACAGTAATGTTGTGAAATAATATTACAATTAAAAAAACAGTTTTCTATTTTAATATATTTTAAAATGAAATCGATTCCTTTGATGGCAAAGCTGAATTTTTTAGAATTTTCAGTGTCACATCGTCCTTCAGAAATCATTCTAATATGGTGATTTGGTCTAATGTAAATAAGACTTTTGTGTTGTTTTGTTTTAAGAAGGAAAGAACAAAAGTCATTTATTCAGCAAGGATGCATTAAATTGCATTTTTCACACTTAGAACAAATAGAAGCAGTTTATTGAGCTTATTGTTAATCACAGAATCATACAAAATATATACCATGCTTCTTAACACTGTGTTGTTACCTAAATGATCCACAGCTGGTTTTGTTTTGTTTTGTTTATTTCTTTGTGATAGTTCATGAGTCCCTTATTTGTCCTGAACAGTTAAACTGCCCGCTGTTCTGATCCACAAATTATTTCATTTTTGTGTATTTAAAGCTTTTCAAACAATGATTGTATGATTTTAAGATTCATCTTTTCACACTGAGGACAACTGAGGGACTCATATGCAACTATTACAGAAGGTTCACATGCTCACTGATGCTTCAGAAGGAAACATGATCCATTTAGAGCTGGGAGTGAAAACCTTTTGAATGTGAAGATCGGGGTAATTATTGTCTTCTGGGAAACATATAAGTATCTTCTGTGGCTTCTGAAGGGCATTACTAAATGAAAAAAAAAAGAAGATATTTAGGCAAAATAAGAAAAATGTCTGTCTTCATTCGGTTCAAAAGTTTACACCCCCGGCTTTTAATGCATTGTTTTTCTTTCTGGAGCATCAGTGAGCATTTGAACCTTCTGTAATAGTTGCATATGAGTCCCTAAGTTGTCTTCAGTGTAAAAAAGATGGATCTCAAAATTATACAGTCATTGTTGGAAGGGGTTCAAATACACAAAATGCTGAAAAAAACAAAGAATCTGTGGAACCTGAAGGATTTTTCTTCACAGCGGGCAGTTTAACTGTTCAGGACAAACAAAGTACTCATGAACTACTATCACTAAACAAAACAAAACAAAACAAAACAAACAAACAGCTGTGGATCATTCAGGTAACAACACAGTATTAAGAATCAAGTGTATGTGAACTTTTGAACATGGTAATTTTTATACATTTTCTCTTGTGGACTAAAACATCTTTAAATATCTCATTCAGGTCAGTACTAAATAAAAAAAAACATGCACTTTGTATGATCCCTTTGATTTTGGTAAAATAATTAATTTAGCAGATTCTGCAAGGTGTATTTAAACTGTATTTAAAAATGATTCTGGTCAAGATCACATTGAGCAAGAGCTGTTCACTTTCCTTTATAGTGGTTATACATCTAATTGTTTGCTTGAATATAATCTGACACTAGGTTTTCTTGCTATTTCACATGTCAGTGCCTGAAATGTCTGTCATGGAGCTGCCAGTGAACCTGCAAGAGCCTGTAATCATCCCTTCATCTCCCCTCTTGTAATCTCAGCTCACTTTCCACAGCATCTCATTATATGTAGGACTAGCTGTGATGAGTCACTGTGGACAGTCACTCTATCCACTTATTTTCTGTCATAGAGCACACAGAACAATAGCTTCATTCTTTTGTTTTGTCCTAAGAGCAGAAAGTATGGCTTTTGCCATCTTGTTTGTCATAATACTACTCTTTTATTTACCTGTCTACACTAAGATGAGTGGGAGGAGGTCAAGAAGGTAAGGAAACCAGCTGTTGCTCCATGAAGTCAGCAGCAGATTGGCCATCTGGAGCACTGAGAGAACTCCCAGTGGGCCAATCCATCTGTAAACTGCGCCCTCAATAAATAGAAAAAAATATGTATTACATGTGTTTTTATATTTGAAGCTCACCAAGGCCACTTTACTTAGTTGGTCAAATTATTAATTTTTAATATTGATTTGGTGTCTTTTTTTTACGTTTTCATGAGTATATGGACAACCACTACAAAGACTGTTTAACCAGTTCTGACTTGATCTGTTTAAAAAAAATAATAATGCTCTTTTTTTTATTTTTTATGATGTCATGTTGAAGATACATATGATAATGAGGGTGAGCTTGCAGTATTACACAATGAAGTCCTCTGTTAGTGTTTGTCTGAGTCTTTCTTGTTCTTGCGTTCAACTGTAGAGTACTTTGTAAACAGTGTTTTGGAAGGTATTGTATGCTAAGGTTTCACTGTCTATATACTAATAATGTAATGTGAGACATATGGTTTAGATATATAGTAAAAATATAACTTTAATAGGAGCAGGGCTTTATACACAAGGCCATGTAGTCTTGGTTAAAAAAGTACAGTTGAGGTCAAAAGTTTACATACACCTTGCAAAATCTGTAAAATGTTATTTATTTGACCAAAATAAGAGGGATCATACAAAATGCACGTTACTTTTTATTTGGTACTGACCTGAATAAACTATTTTTACATACAAGATGTTTACATATAGTCCATAAGATAAAATAATAGTTGAATTTATAAAAATGACCCTGTTCAAAAGGTTACATACACTTTATTCTTAATACTGTGTTGTTACCTGAATGATCTACAGCTGTGTTTTTTATTTTTATTTTTTTTGTTTAGTGGTAGTTGTTCACGAGTCCCTTAAAACTGTCTGCTGTTTCTTCAGAAAAGTACTTTAGGTCTTTGGTTTTTCAGCATTTTTGTGTATTTGAACCCTTTCCAACAATGACTGTATGATTTTGAGATCCACCTTTTCATACTGAGAACAACCGAGGGACTCATATGCAACTATTACAGAAGGTTCAAACGCTCACTGATGCTCCAGAAGGAAACACGATGCATTAAGAGCTGGAGGTGAAAACTTTTGAACAGAATGAAGATGTGTACATTTTCCTTATGTTGCCTAAATACCATTTTTTTTTTTTTTCACATTTACCCTGATTTTCAAATTCAAAAAGTTTTTACCACCCGGCTCCTAATGCATCTTGTTTTCTTCTGTTTTCTTCTCATTTGAACCTTCTGTAATAATTTCATATGAGTCCCTCAGTTGTCCCCAGTGTGAAAAGATGGATCTCAAAATCATACAGTCGTTGTTGGAAATGGTTCAAATACACAAAAATGCTGAATAGCCAAAGAATTTGTGGAACCTGAAGGTTTTTTTTCTGAAGAACAGCGGGCAGTTTAACTAATGAACAACTATCACTAAACACAGCTGTGGATCATTCAGGTAACAACACAGTATTATAAATCAAGCGTTTGTAAACTTTTGAACAGGGTCATTTTTATAAATTCATTGTTTTCTCTTGTGGTCTTTATGTAAACGTCTTTTATGTGAAATATCTTATTCAGGTCAGTATAATAACATGCATTTTGGTAAAATAATTAACATCTAGCAGATTCTGTAAGGCATATGTAAACTTCTAAACTCAACTGTATTTCATTATCTAATTTTCATATTCATTGACGCCAAAAAAAAGAAACTAATTTAAAAATTCCTTTAGTATTTTTATTTAACTATATAGCCATGGTATTTGATCTTGTTGATGTACAAACCTGATAAAACGAAAATATTATCAGATTTTGCCTCCTCTCAATTGCGATTTGTATGCTTCTGTCGCCAAACGTCCAGTGACGTAAAGGTACACCTTCATTACCGTAAATTCTAGAAATACAAACGCACTTTCAAAATGGTGAGCTTACATACTGCACAATAAAATTGAATCTAACACAATCCCTTGCGTTAAATGTCAAACTTGACTGCATCGATTAACGTAAACACGTTGAATTGTGCTAAAATAAACAAACTGTGGTGATGCGCACCAGTGATGCGCTTCTACTAATCAATTACGGTACGAAGGAGCCGCAGTTGCTCCTTTTAATGTTTATTTCTGCTCTGGAGCTTGGCTGTCCCACTAGGAAGACGCGCTTAATCTCCTCTAAGAAAATAAACAACGTCTGGTAAGGTACTGATATAACAAATGGCATGCAAATACGCGTAACGCGTCCTTGTGTTATATTACAGACTGTCACCGTCATAATCAAAGGCTTGAGTTTGATCGCGCGTTGATCGGATTCATTCATTTGGTCTCACTGAATCGGACAAGTGTTCCTTCAGTTTATTAACTTCAGAGGATCGGCTTCGAAGGCGCACGGTTAAATCAGTGTTCATGCCGGACTTTGAGCATTTCAGATTTTCCTACTCTAGAATGAATCCTGTATTAGGGGAGAACGTGTATCCGTTCCAGCAGAACCAGGTGACGGGCTTCGCGGATTCCGCGTCTTCGGGCCACTGGACCGATCCAGCGGGCCTGTTTTTAAGCGAACACACGAATGGCATCGGGCAAGATGGATTGGACCTAGGCGCTTTACCCCCTCCGGGAACCCCGTATCTGCACCTGGGTAACTATCTCCACCGGGTGTCTCCACCTCCTCCTGCCGCGGCGGCCCTGCGTAACGATTTGGGATCCAACATTAGCGTCCTCAAAACTCTGAATTTGCGCTTTCGCTGCTTTTTAGCCAAAGTACATGAGCTGGAGCGCAGGAACAAAGTATTGGAAAAGCAACTGCAACAGGCTTTGGATGAGAGCGCGGAGTGCGTAGAAAACAAAAAGCCTTTAACGCGAGATGTGGGAGTTCAAACAGGCTTCGTTGGATTGATTCCTGTCAGGCCCGACTTGATACCCATTCAGAACGCGAACGACACCGCATATCTGTCCGGAGCCTTGCTGTCACCGACTCTCAATAACACTATCCTTCCTCTCGAGTCCAATAACAGAACAATAGTAGAAAACCTGACGGACTCCAATTCTAATCTCACTCCAAATTTCCCCATTAGCCCAATTGATCCTGCTCCAAAAACATTTAGCAATATTAATGGCAAGTATGTCAGTACTGGCATCGGCTGTACCAGCTACCCTCCACCCAGATTTCATCCTGGCAGTGTGTGGTCGTATAATCAGAGGTACAGCACCGGGCGTGAGTCGCGGATCTCGGGTCCAAGTGTGTCGTCGTGGGTGCCTCCAGACGGGGTGGGTGTCCAGATCGACACCATCACCCCAGAGATTCGGGCCCTGTACAATGTGCTCGCCAAGGTAAAGAGGGAGAGAGACGAATACAAACGAAGGTTAGTATGAGTGCAATGTGATGTTCTTGTAAATGCATGTATAGAACTTCAAACTGCAACTTTTTACGCACACCTTTACGCAGCACTTTGCATGCTAAGCAACTTCTGTAGTTGCCTTTTCTTGTCAGTATATTATTTATCTATCTATCTATCTATACTTACATGGACTATTCTTTTATTTATCATTTAATATTTTTTTAGGCTTATTTATTATACTTTTTTAATGATTATCCAAAGTAAAGAAATTTTCCCTAATTTAAAGATTTTATTTATTTATTTGTTTGTTGGTTCATTAGTTTACTTTAAAAAAAATTGTAGTATTAAAGAATAGATTTTGCATTAATTTAAACTAAAGGGTATTTTTTTTATTACTTTTTTCTCCCTCATTTTAGGAGTGTTGAAATGTAACATTTCTGTATTTCGAGCTTAATAACATTTTCAAAACCAAATTATTTTAGATTTTTCTTTTAAAACATGCAATCAATCCATTTAGCTGTTATTTAACGTCTTGTTGTATAAGTTCAGGGTTTTTGATTGTTGTTTTTGTTTTGTTTTTTTTAACTGAAAAAAAACTCACAAAATATTAATATTCATTGCACTTTATATTAGTCTGTTAATAAAGACTTCTGAATCCTGACATTAAAACTTAAGTTAGCAGAATCTTTATCACCAAAACATCTATTAAAGCACACATCTTCAGGTTTTCACTCTGTAAAGTGAGATTACAGGTGAATAATAGTGTATCACTGAATATTCTTGCGATAACTCTTAACAGGGCCTTGCTTAATCAAACCTGTGGCTCAAAAAAATCTAGTACAGTAGATGCACTTATTGCAAATACATGAAATATTTTGTAGAATAGTTTTAGCAAGACAAGTCTGTTAGGGCTGGTTCTCACTTGACATTTCAGTCTTATTCTGCAGTTGCATTTTTGAGGCATTATGTTAACTTATTTTGGCTATTTATTAAATTATCACAGTAAAATTATGCAGTGCATATCAGTGTCAAAATGAGTCTTTTTTTTCCTTTATGGAGGTTATATTACTTAAAATATAAACAAATGGGGCTGATGTCACAGTTCAATTAGGACAAAAAAACATTGCTGGTGTGCATCTTGAAACAAAACGAGGGCACTGACAAATTTCAAGATCAATCAGTGCAAGTTTCTTTCAGTTGAAACAGCTCAGACTTACATTTTAGTCTAGGCTTAAGCCTTGTCTGTGAAACCAGGGGATAATGTAAAGCTTGTGTTAGATACTTTGATATAATGAAAAATGTTATAATACAGAATTTTGTCATTTTCAGTGGCATTTTTGCCATAGGCCTCCAGTACTTAATTAACAAACAATTTTGAATATAGTAAAATGCTGAATATAGGAGTGGGTAGTTTCTCATTTTAAATATTATAAGATTTAATTAGAATTCTACCTAATTCACTTTTATTGTTACGTAGAATTTTGATCTTTTATTATGATTGATTTTTTTTAGGCTAAATATATTATATTATTTAATCTGTATTAATTTAATGCATTAACATTATAAATATGAATAAGTCTTATTAGTATTAAACTATACTTTCAGCATGGCTTAAGAAGAATACATGACTAATGAGTAAAACAACACTAAGTTGTTATGTCAATACGCTGTGTAACTCCTCCTCCCGATGAATCTCTCTCTTCATCTCTCCATCTATTTCATTCCAACTTCAGCCGCCTCCCCTCTGCGCCTCAGCATCTGCAATGCAGTACTGAACTGAGTGCTGCTACTGCCAGGATGCCAATAGAGAATAATTCAACAATCTCTCTCTCTCTTACCTTCCTGTTCATCCTCCCCAGACTACTATCAGCTGCCAAATCCACTGACATTCAGCCAAAATAGCACTTTTTTATGTCAACAGTCAGGATTATTTCTCAAAAACCCATTGGTTTTTGATGTTCTGTCTTTGTTTTAATTGTATATGTGATGCAATGGCACCTGGTTTCTGGATTGGCTGATTCAGCTGTCTGTATATTCACTGGTGTGTTACAAAGAAGGTTGTGTGGATGTTATCTGAGTGATACACTAACATAAATCACCTGCTCTAACACCTGCAGTGATACTGCGGTAATGGCTTAAAATGGAAGGAGCGTGTATGTGAACGGTCCTGCACTTCCTGTCCCAGGCTGTAACGTGCGCCCCCTATGTGTACAGTCTGGTGACACGTTACGTAATGCTTTCTGCACACAAAAAAAAAAGATGATTTACTACATGAGCAGAGTACTATCCAGCCCAAAGTGTTAGGTCATGTTACATGATAGACTCTATTTTTAGCTGAGATTCACTCGCTCTTAGCTGGTGCTTGCATTTTTATGACGTGTGGAAGTGTAGAGTTTCATGTTTGCTTTTGTAAATCTGTACAGACTTTTTTGTTGTTGTTTATTTTTTAATTCAATTAATTTAATTCTATATTTACAGGTTTATATGTAAACTATACCCCAAGTCATTGTGAGACTGCATACAGTCTGTTTTTAATATTAATATACAGTCTGCTTTTTATTAATTTCTTCAGTGATCAAAAGTATCAGTGATCAAAGCCAAAGTATACAACAGTACAGCCCATTGAATGGACATTAAAAATAAATATGGCATTTACCCTTAATTCTCTTTGTTATGCTAGTGGCACAGAAATGACACATTTCAGTTTAAAAATTTTTTTAATAATAAGTATAAAAATATAATATATTATTATTATATTTGATGACATATAAAATTAAAAGTAAGCCACAGTATTGATTACAGTCTTTTTTTTTAATAGTTTCCTGAATGATCAAAGCCAAGGCGTACTATAGTAAAACTCACTGAATGAACATCAAAGTAGTTTGGAAGCCCGTTTTCACCACAAAATAAAAAAGGTACTAAAAATAATCAAAGGTAATTGCAACTTTCTCACAATTCTGACTTTTTTTCGCGCAATTGTGTCATAGTTTGTATAAAAATTGTGAGTTTATATTTCGCAATTCTGACTTAATAACTTGCAATTATGACCTTTTTTAAGGACTGTGAGATGTAAACTCGCAATTCTGAGAAATAAACCTTTTTTCTCACAATTCTGACTTTATAACACTCAATTGCAAGTTAAAGGTTGTATCAGCGATTTCTAGCCTGAAACATAAAGTGTCAAATTCAGCTGACCTTTCTTCACGATCCGCTCGCTGCCTGCCCCATAAATTGTCTGTGAAAAAAACGCGTCTCTCTGGTCAGCCTAGGGTCCGAGATATGTCAAAAAAACAATCGGCACTACCAACCTTTCCACAGATAAACAAACAGTGTTCCAACCAATCAGCGTCAGGGGTTTGGTGTCGTGGACTTTTGCTCCGCCTCCCTCACATCCCTGCACCAGTAGGAAAGTCCACAACACCAAACCCCTGACGCTGATTGGTTGGAACACTGTTTGTTTATCTGTGCAATAGTTAATAGCGCCAATTGTTTTTTTGGCATATCTCGGACCCTATGCTAACCAGAGAGACGCGTTTTTTTCCACAGACAATTTATGGGGCAGGCAGCGAGCGGATCGTGAAGAAAGCTCAGCTGAATTTGACACTTTATGTTTCAGGCTAGAAATCGCTGATACAACCTTTAAGTCAGAATTGTGAGGTAAAAACTTGCACTTCTGAGAACATATCATTATTTTTTCCTCCTAAAATTAGACTTTATCTCGCAATTTTTAAGGAAAGCAGTCAGAATTGCAAAATAAAAATGCAAATGAGAGTTTGTATCTCGCAATTCCGACTTTTTTCTAGCAATTGTGAGTTTATATCACACAATTCTGACTTTTTTCTCACAGTTCTGACTTTTTTTCAGAATTGTGAGAGTTTAATTTTGAAGGAAAAAATATAACTTTAGAAATCGCAATTCGGACTTTCTAACTCACAATTGTTCTGACTTAACTTGCAACTGAGTTATTATATTTCGCAATTCTGACTTTCTAACTCACAATTCTGACTTTATTCAGAATTGCGGGATAATGTTAAAGTCTAATTTTGAGAGGAAAAAAGACTGATGTTCTGATGTTTTTACTTCACAATTCTAACATAATCCGTAATTGTCAGAATTGTGAGAGAAAAATTTTTTTTCTCAGAATTGCAACTTTATTTCTCACAATGACTCACAATTCTGATTTACTAACTTGCAATTCCAAGTTTACATCTCACAAATCTGAAAAAAAATCATGATTGTGAGTTTATCACGCAATTTGGAGAACAAAAGAATTGCGAGATGTAAACTCGCAAGTGCGAGAAATAAAATCAGAATTGCAAGATAAAAACGTCTCGCAAATGCAATTCTACATTTTTTTTTTTCTAAAAATTGTGAGATAAAATAAAATTTTGATGGGGAAAAAATATGACATAACTCACAATTCTGACTTTCTAGCTCACAATTGTACGTTTATGTTGTTTATAATTCTGAGAAAAAGGTCATAAATGCGTGATATATACTCGCAATTGCTAGAAAAAAAGTCAGAATTGTGAGATACAAACTCGCATTTGCAAGAAGTTTTTATTTTGCAGTTCTGACTTTATTTTTCTCAGTTGTGAGTTATCACGCAATTCTGACTTTTTTCTCACAAATTCAGACTTCTTTTCTCAGAATTGTGAGAAAGTAAATCATCTTTTTTTTTACAATTATGACTATAACTTGCAATTCTGACTTTCTAACAATTGTTCTGACTTAACTTGCAATTGAGTTATTATATTTCGCAGTTGAGATATTATATTTCTCAATTCTTAACTTTATAACTCTCAGTTCTTTTTTCTCAGAATTGCGAGATAAAGTAAAAATCCAAATTTTCCAAAAGAGGTAAAAAAAGACTAAGTTCTTCGAATTGCAAGTTTTTACCTCACAATTCTGACTTAATAACTCGCAATTCCGAGTTTACATCTCCCAATTATGAGAAAATTGTCATATAGTCATCTCGCAATTCTGAGAGGAAAAAAAAGAGTTGTAAGATGGAAACTTGCAATTGTGAGAAATAATGCAAATGCAATTCTGACTTTTTTAAATTTTATATCAAATTCAGTGACCTTTTTTTTTCACTGAAGGAAATGGGCTTCTATAAAATAGATATACATTTTTTCCTGATTAAGGTTAAAAGGAAAAAAAAGTTTGATGTTTGGCCAATTCTGATTTTATTAATTATTCTAGATGGGAAGAGGAATACACAATGCGGGTGGATCTACAGGAAAAAGTTGGAGAGCTCGAAGAGGTAAAACCAAATCTGTTTAACATTTAAATGAATTAAAATAAGACTAAATTAAGTCGTTTTCCACTATCTACACTTACTGCACCTGATGACATCTCTGTGTGTGTGTGTGTTTGTGTTTTTCAGGACCTGCAGGAGAGCGAGGTGTGTCAGGATGAACTTGCTTTGAGGGTTAAGCAGCTTAAAGCCGAGCTGGTTCTGTTCAAAGGCCTCATGAGCAATGTGAGTTCATGACAACATTCGTGTGACCTGACCTGAAAAATACCCCAATTAGCCAATACTGTTTATTTTATTAGAAGCAGACAAAAGTCCAGTCAAATGGTGTCCCATAAATGTCTCAGCAGAGTAAATGATTTCAAATGGTCTAGTCCTCTCTTTTACGCTCTTTCACATCCTCTCTCCTTTAGAATCATTCCGATTTAGACAGCAAAATCCAGGAGAAGGCCATGAAAGTGGACATGGATATTTGTCGCAGGATTGACATCACGGCTCGTCTGTGTGATGTAGCCCAACAGAGAAATTGCGAAGACATGATTCAAATCTTTCAGGTTTGTTTCATGCAAATACATTAGATACAGGTACAGGTGTTTGTTCACCATTCCCTACCATTCCTGCTTTGCACATAGACATATAACAGATTTTTTTATACGTAATTTATTTTATATTTTATACTTGCATTACTATTTCAAAAGATTTTGGTCAGTAAGAGTATTATTTTAATATATTATTATATTTCTCAGCAAGGATGCATTAAATTGATAGTCAGTGACTGTAAAGACATTTATAGTGTTATAAACGTGTTTTGACTTCAAATGAATCAGCATATTAGAGTGATTTTTGAAGGATCATGTGACACTGAACACTATGTGACCCTGGACCACAAAACCTGTCATAAGGGTACATTTTTTTTAATTTATTGTACATAAATGTATACATCTGAAGGCAGAAAGCTTACCATTGATGTATGGTTTGTTAGGATAAGACAATATTTGACTGAGATACAACTATTTGAAAATCTGGAATCTGAGGGTTTTGATTTTTTTACATTTGGAAATTTATAAAATATCTTCATGAAACATGATATTTACTTAATATCCTAATGATTTTTGGCATAAAAGAAAATTTTGACCCATACAATGTATTCTTGGCTATTGCTACAGATATACCCATGCTACTTTCTGTTTTTAATTTTTATTCACATTACTGTTTTTTAGCAAGTAGCCACACCTCCATCAACCCTGACTCGCCGTCCTCGAAAACCAGCACCACAGACACTCAGGGGAAACGAAAACGATGAACCAATAAGCATCTCTGAAAGCGAGGAGAGCGGGAATAAGGAGGTGGAGCTTTGTTGCTCATCAACCAATCAGATCAATGAGGAGATGCAGAGGATGCTCAACCAATTGTAAGTGGTGCCATTTAATGTCTGAAATTTCAGAGAATGCTGTGGAATAATAAGTGCTGTTAATCAGTTTCACTCAAACATAATAAATTCAATTAGCAAGATGACATGCACAGCAACTAAATAAACAGTACTTCTGTTGAAAGGAAATGGTCTAATAAAATGATAGCGTTGATGTGTTCTGCTTTGTGTTGTTATTCTGCAGATCACACACTTAATGGGATTTGACTACAGACTGTTTCTAATCGTTTAAGATAATGAGTGTTTGTTCCCACAGACGTGAGTGTGAGTTTGAGGATGACTGCGACAGTCTTGCGTGGGAAGAGACTGAGGAAACTCTGTTGCTCTGGGAAGATTTTCCAGGATACACCTTCAGCGTTGAGAACCAAGGAGAGGTATGTTCACCTTTAGTAGTAACGTAATAAAAACTTCTGTTATGGACTTTGGAAATGAAATTGGCAGGATAAATTTATACGTGACCCTGGACCACAAGACCAGCCATAAGTGTCAATCTTTTAAAACATCATCTGAATGCTGAATAAATAAGCTTTCCATTAAAAAATCACCTTTGAAGTTGTCCAAATGAAGTTCTTAGCAATGCATATTACTAATCAAAATTAAGTTTTGATATGTTTGCGATAGAAAATGTACTAAATATTTTCATGGAACATCTTTACTGAATATCTTAATGATTTTTGGCTTAAAAGAGAAATCAATCATTTTGATCTATACAATGTTTTTCTTTTTTTTTTGGCTATTGCTACAAATATACCTGTGCTACTTGTGTTTCAGGGGCACATATATAAAATGGATCTATTTACATCTGAAAAAACAAACATGCATTAAACATACAGAATCATTTAAACCTCCAATATAAAATTAAAGTTTACATTCATGTAACATTTATTTAAACCAAGTCATCAAGTCTCATCAAGTTTCTACATTTTTGTACAGTTTTTGATTTCTTTAAGAAAAATAACTATACTATTGCAGCACTTTATCTTCTGGTTTTGCTGTTACTTAAGTGAAGTTGTGATTTATACATAATTCCATCTCATCTTAAGTTAAATTTTATATGCTTTGCTTGATTTTTGTACTGGTAATTTGTGACCCTGGACCACAAAACCAGTCATAAGGATCAATTTTTTAAAAGTTTAAGATTTATGTATCATCTGAAAGCTGAATAAATAAGCTTTCCATTGATGTATGGTTTGTTATATGATACAACTATTTGAAAATCTGGAATCTGAGGGTGCAAAAAAAAAAAAAAAAAGAGAGAGAAAATCGCCTTTAAAGTTCACCAAAGTTCTTAGCTATGCATATTACTAATCAAAAATTAAGTTCTGATATATTTACGGTAGGAAATTTATAAAGTATCTTAATGGAACATGATCTTTACCTAATATCCTAATGATTTTTGGCATAAAAGAAAAATCGATAATTTTGACCCTTACGATGTATTTTTAGCTATTGCTACAAATATACTCATGCTACTTAAGACTGGTTTTGTGGTTCAGGGTCACATTTGTTTTCTCATCCAAATATTTTGAGCAGGCACAAAAAAATGGCCGTCATACAAGCATAACATGAAAGCGCTCACGCTACACCTATTACGGTTTGGTGGTTTTTGTTGGCTCATCAGTTTTGCTATAAAAGGCAAACGAAGGAGAAAAAAAAACACTTGAGTTGCCATTTTAACTGAATTGATATATTTCATTTAGTTGTCTCTCTGCAAAATATTTCTATTATGTAGAGAAAGAGCTGCAAGACATTTCAAGCTTAACGGTTTTCTTTTGCCCCTGTCTCACACAGCAGGAGGAGTCCATAGAAAAAGTGATAAAGGACACAGAGTCCCTTTTCAAGTCTCGTGAAAAGGAATATCAAGACACTATTGACCAAATTGAGGTAAAGAGTTTTTGCTTTCTGCTCAAACATCTACATAAAGTTTTTTTTTACTCTGCCAAACACAATAGCATTTTATCAATCATAAAAAGACTTCTTGACTATTTAGCATGATCTTTTAAAGGATGGAAGGGATGCCTCTTCTAATAGAGACGCAGCTCTAAAGTGACTTTTTGTGACTTTGTGTTATGTTTGTATGTAGTTGGAGTTGGCAACTGCTAAGTCGGATATGAACAGGCATTTGCATGAGTATATGGAGATGTGCAGCATGAAAAGAGGCCTGGATGTTCAGATGGAGACCTGCAGACGATTAATCACTCAGACTGGAGACAGGTACACACACACACACACACACACACACACACACACGATAGTCATGTTGTCGGGTCAGAAGTGCTTATAAATAACTACTTCAAAGGGTTGTTCGACGTGAACATTTTTGTAGTGCTCAATTAAAGGGACAGTTCACCCAAAAATTATTTACTCACCCTAAAGCATAGGTGTATATGACTATCTTCTTTCAGACAAATACAGTCGGAGTTATATTAAAAAATGTTTTGGCTTTTTCAAGACTTATAATGGCAGTGAATGGCTGTTGAGATTTTAAAGTCCAATAAAGTGCATCCATCCATCATAAAAATGCTCCACATGTGTTTTTGTTAGAAAATATCTATATTTAAAACTTTATAAACTGTAATCTCAAGCTTACACTGACTGTCGTACTCATGAGAGAGTGATGTTTTAGCAGATGTTGACGTAGGCGTAGCGCAAGCTCCGGTGAGAATATGCTAGTCTCGCGAGAACCAAGTTTTGTTTACAGCAAAGTGAAACCAGTCTCCTCTTGGCTTTTATCGAAATCTTCCCACATTCTTCTTTGCTAATCCCCATTTTGTGACTGGCTTTTTGATTTGCTCTCTCCTCTGCACTTTCACACTTGTCATTTTTCACCAGAGCTTATACTACGCCTTGTCCTACATCATCCCCTGAAACACCACTCTGTCCTGAATGCAGTTACAACCATTAGCGGAAGCAAGAGATTACAGTTTATAAAGTTTTAAATATGGATATTTTCTCACACAAACACATGGATTTGCTTCAGAAGGCCTTTATTCACCTCCTGGATCTGTGTGGAGTACTTTAATGATGGATGGATGTACTTTATTTTGTTTCAAAATCTCAACAGCCATTGACTGCTACTATAAATCTTGGAAGAGCCAGGACATTTTTAAATATAACTCCAATGGTATTCATCTGAAAGAAGAAAGGATTGCTTGAGAATGAGTAAATCATGGGGTAATTTAAATCTTTAGGTGAGCTATCCCTTTAAAGGTTGTATCAGCGATTTCTAGCCTAAAACATAAAGTGTCAATTTCAGCTGACCTTTCTTCATGATCCGCTCGCTGCCTGCCCCATAAATTGTCTGTGAAAAAAACGCGTCTCTCTGGTCAGCCTAGGGTCCGAGATATGCCAAAAAAACAATCGGCACTACCAACCTTTCCACAGATAAACAAACAGTGTTCCAACCAATCAGCGTCAGGGGTTTGGTGTTGTGGACTTTCCTACTGGTGCTGGGATGTGAGGGAGGCGGAGCGAAAGTCCACAACACCAAACCCCTGACGCTGATTGGTTGGAACACTGTTTGTTTATGTGTGGAAAGGTTGGTAGTGCCGATTGTTTTTTTGGCATATCTCGGACCCTAGGCTGACCAGAGAGACGCGGTTTTTTCACAGACAATTTATGGGGCAGGCAGCGAGCGGATCGTGATGAAAGGTCAGCTGAATTTGACACTTTATGTTTCAGGCTAGAAATCGCTGATACAACCTTTAATGGACAGTTTTCACAAAATATCTCTCATTCCTGACCATTCTCATAAATCTTGCCAAATATGTAAATTAAACCTAAAATAATAATATTTATTACAATAAATTAACATTTTATTAAAGTAAAGTAATTTTTTTGTATATAATTTACAAAATAAAAATAAAACGTAAAGATGCTTATTCCATTTCATTTTCTTACTAAGAATGGTGTCATTAAGGAACTGACTTTTGTCAGTTAAACAAAATAAATAATAAAAGCCTGTTTTGTTTGCTACTTTTTGAATAGAAAAATCTTAATAAATTCAAATTAGTTTGATTTGTTTTTCTAATGAAGAATTTAAAAAGTGTGTTAAAGCACATTTTATTTAATTATTACATTTAGTACATTTTTATTTACAAATAACTTCACTTCTCTCTTTTAGTAATTGAATTTACAATCACATTTACTGTGGTGGCCAAAAGTATTAGAACACTAGTATTTTCACCAGCTAAAAAATGGTTTTAAGTCAGTTGATTCTATCTTTTTTTTCCTGTAGTGTCAGTAGGAGATATCAGTTTACATTTCCAAACATTAAATGTGCCATTAGTTGTAATAATCCAGTGAGATTTTTGTTTGCACAAGGAGTCTGACAACAGCCAGTGCTCCACATAGAGAATCTGATCTCATCAATATTAAGTCTGTCTGGAATGACATGAAAAAACAGAACAAACTGAGACAGACTAAATCCAGAAGAACTGTGGCAACGTCTCCAAGATGCTTCAAGACACCTACCTGCAAAATTATAGCACAATTAAAAGTTTAGGCACTCGTGTAAAAAATGCTTTAAATGAGGATTCTGTCAAAAATAATGTCAGAAATAGATTTTTTATTAATTCACTTTTATTAAATTAAATCAACATTCAGTTTGACCATCCTTTGCGTTTAAAATTGCCTTTGCCATAGGTGCACTTGTGCATAGTTTTTCAGGGAGCTTTGCAGGTAGGTTTCTTGAAGCATCTTGGAGATGTTGCCACAGTTCTTCTGAATTTAGTCTCAGTTTGTTCTGTTTCTTCATGTCATTCCAGAAAGACTGGATGATGATCATGAGATCAGATCTCTGTGTGGAGCAGTGGCTGTTGTCAGACTCATTGTGCAAATAAAATTACTACAATTAATGGCAAAATGAATGTTTGGATATTTCCTACTAATACGCTACAGCAAAAGATGGAAATAACTAAGTTAAAACCATTTTTAGCTGGTGAAAATATTAGTGTTCTAGTGAAAAATGACAAAAATTGATGTTCTTAATGTTATCTTTGACCCTTTTGCCTTTTGTTTTCTGTGGAGAGTGAAGTCATACGCACGTTTATTTCTGAATGGAACACACCCACTGTCGTCACTCATTACATCTCTGCTCTTTCACAGAAAATCCCCTCTTCTCGTTTCGGTTGCTGTGGAGGAGGGAGAGAATGCGGAGAAGGAGAGGAAAAAAGCAACTGCGGCAAATTCTGACAGCGCTGAACCGTATTATGACATGCCGACGAACTCCGCTGTCCCGGACCACACGTGGAAAAAGGCTTAGGAGCGTTTATCTCCCTCCAGCACCACAGAAATAGCTGCAATTATAAATATATGGCAGTGATCATTTCATAATAGAGACAGTGATGCTGCAGCAAGAATCCACAGTAAACGGGTTATAGTTCCCTTCTAAAAAAGGCAAGTAACCTTGTGTGGTTTCACTAGTGCCCTCTATTGGAATACACCATTAATGGTACAAAAAGAAAAATCATTATTTGCACTTTCAGCATGTAGCACCATATAAATTCTGGCCAAAAACATGAGGGCTGATATTACTTTTATTTAAAATTATATATGAAACTCTATATGAAACTAAATGAACTAAGAAGATTTTAAAATTATAGTATTGCATAGTATGATTCTCTCACCTCAGCATTAAACACAGGGCAATTTTGACTAAATTCATTTAATATATCTCTTTTTTTCCAATGAACTACAGCAGTTTTTTAACATTGGATACTCAAATAATAAAAGCAAGTTATTAATCTCTAAACAAGCACTTAGTAGTTTATGCATCAGCTACCAGCAATGCCAGCAATATGATAGATAAATCATATTTAAATGGGTCTGAATTCAAAGCTCTGAGTGGAGATCATTTTGGGACCAGTAGGCTATTTAGTGCTCAACACTTTGGCGTAAAGTGCATACTGAAGTGTGTGGGTGTCTGCTTTCATTTTCTTATTCTGTGATTTTTTTTTTTTTTTTTTTTTTTTTTTTTTTTTTTTTTGCGCTGTGTGTGAAGGCCAGATGACTAATCATTGGCCTTGTTATTTGTGTTTCTATGCTTAATATGTCTAAATCTTTAGCGCTGTGTCATTACGCACTGTAACCTGCCCTTGATCGCTTAGCCTCAGTCAATGTCATTAGCCATTTAGTTGCATTAGCATTAGTCAAATAAAAATGCTCAAGTGAATTTCATTAGATTCGCTCTTTGAGGCCCAGGGTTACAAAAACAGGTCATTGTTAAAGTACATCTGGCTCAAAAAAAAAAAAAAAACAGAAATGGCAAGTGACGTCGGTGTAAATAAAAAGCCAAAACAAATCAGTTAGGTCAAAAAAAGTCAATGTCTGAGTCATTATGCACTTATGCATAAGTGATGACTGAACATGTTAAGTGCAGCTGAGGGCAATGTATTTTACATTATTCCACTCTCCACTCAATGCTATTTATCCATTTATTTATTTATTTATTTGAATAAAAAGGGTTTCCACTATCAATTTCAGAATTTTAGCCTAAACAAATCAAGACTTCTGAGTTAGAGACAAAAAGATCAGTTTAAATTTAAGGACTAAAAACTTTATTCATACATCTAATTATAAATCAGTATGCCTGATATTTCTGTCTTTTTTGTTTTGTATTGTTTTGTTTCTATATTTATCAAGTTATCAGTGCTTTACTGATGCAAAACAAACTGTAAAGGAAAAGTTTAACATTTGAGTATCAAGGTTGCTGAGAGATTGCTGAAAGTCTGATTTAAGATGTGGACCGGCTGGTTTTGAAAATTTATTGTATTTATACTTGAAGAAACTTGCTGAGGCATTTGCTGGCACACATCCGCTATGCCGCCTTCATAATAATGCTAATATTGTCTCTCTGCTTAAAGGGATAGTTCACTCAAAAATGAAAATTTGTTGTTTATCTGCTTACCCCCAGGGCATCCAAGATGTAGGTGACTTTGTTTCTTCAGTAGAACACAAAGTTTTTTTTAACTCAAACTGTTGCAGTTTGTTAGTCATATGTGACCCTGGACCACAAAACCAGTCTTAAGTCGCTGGGGTATATTTGTAGCAATAGCCAAAAATACATTGTATGGGTCAAAATTTTTGATTTTTCTTTTATGCCAAAAATCATTAGGAAATTAAGTAAAGATCATGTTCCATGAAGATTTTTTGTAAAATTCCTACTGTAAACATATTAAAATGTAATTTTTGATTTGTAATATGCATTGTTAAGAACCTAATTTGGACAACTTTAAAGGGGATTTTCTCTTATCTCTTAAGCTTATTTATTGAGCTTTCATATGATGTATAAATCTCAGTTTTGTCAAATTTAACCTTATGACTGGTTTTGTGGTCCAGGGTCACATATAATGGCAGTCAATGGGATCCACAGCTTTGAGAGTCAAAAATAACATGCAGTCAAAACCAAATTGACGTATATGCACCACGTGCCGGCTGTTGTGAACGCACTCAAGACAGTTAAACATTGCGGTGGATCAGAGGTAAATAATAATATACATACTGTTCAGTGTCTTGCACAGACTGATCGTTTTGTGTCTTAACACCTCAATGTATCGTCACAAGCTGCAGGGTTTAATTTGGTTTTGTCTGTGTATGCTTTTTTGACTCTCAAAGCCGTGGATTCCATTGACTGACAGACTGCAATGGTTTTTGTTTGTGTTTTACTGAAGAAACAAAGTCACCTACATCTTGGATGTCCTGGGGGTAAGCAGATAAACATCAAACTTTCATTTTTGGGTGATCTATGCCTTTAGCTCTCATTAGCAGCAACATGTAATAGTTGTAGATCTTTTCTTGTAGATGTAAACCATGGAAACAGTAGAGCTTGTGTGATTATTCAGTCATAGCCTACAGTAAATTACCATGACAACTCATGCAGCAGTGTAGCTTTGGTTAACATGAATGTAAGCAGGTCTGTGTGAACAGCAGTGTACAGGAAAAAAAGTGATGATATGCCGTTTTTTGCAATCTAAGGTCCAAAGTGGGCCTTAGTTTGTAATGAGGTTCATATAAAAAGGAGGAATGTAATTTAAGTGAATGTTTAAAATGAATGTTTATCAGTGTAATGAATAGTATGTGAATGAGGGGAATTTTATTCCCCAAAACACAGGAACAAAATTTAAGAAAAGGGACAACTTTAGAAAAGGGCTTTCTAAACTCTGCTGATGGTTTAGGAATGTTTTTGTGCAATAGACTACTATTTATTAAAAACATGAAATTGTTCTGATTCTAGATATCTGATATCTAGATCAATGAAATTTGTAAAGATGGTTTCAAACCGGAAAATGAAAAACTGTGTACAGATATCAAGATGGACAAGCTGAAAATAAATTATTTTAGTGAAAACATTGCTTATTCTTTGATCTTATTTGCATGAAGTAGTCTAACGTATTACTAATTAAACCGTTGTATTAGAGGTATTTGTGACGTTACTGATTATTGGGCCATTCTACAGAATTGATCCAAGTCAGAGTTGGAAACGTCTTAAAAAAATGCTTTTTAAAAAAAATTGGCATGTATGCAAATTGTATAATATCCAAGGTACACATTTCTAGTAATTGCACAGTTAATTCTCGTATTGTATTTTAATGAAGTTTTGGGATTTTGGGAATAGTAAATTAATTGTAGTGTTATATTGACCTATTATGATTTTGCTTGCATCTACATTTGTAAATCTAATTTTTTGCAAAATCAATAAACAATAAATCAATAACAATTACATTTTTAACAATATTTCAAGTGTAATTTATGAGATTTGTTGTATTTTGAATCCAATTTTTCTTTATAAAGTTAATCATACTGATTTCAAACTTAAGGATTCATTAGTTTGAATATACATTTAACCAAAAACTATCAGAACATATTAGTTGATAATTCCGTATACTTTTTGACATTACATTTGACTTTACATTTTGGTAGCGACCACATCACATTACAGAATTTTAACTCTCATACTAAAACACTATACTAAAACATACTAAAAAATGCATGACTGTACTAAATTTCATTTCTTTCCCCAAAATATTAGGATTTATGTTTACCCTTTTGTCACTACCCGAAACAATGATGAGATGTTTTGGTTATGATTGGTTCAGTAGTGACAATTTTATGGCATAACACCCCAAAAAACTACGGTGCCCGCCAGGGGACACCTTCGGTTCACTTATGTTTGTCGTGGCCACGAGATATTAATTCGTGGGAACGTAATATTATGTCGTGGCCACAAGATATTAATTCGTGGGAATGTCATATTAACTCGTGGGAACGTCATATTATGTCGTGGCCACGACATAATATCACGTTCCCACGAATTAATATCTCGTGGCCACGACAAACATAAGTGAACCGAAGGTGTCCCCTGGCGGGCACCGTAAAAAACAAAGATGTCGCTATCGAAACTTCACCTTCACTGTTTCGGTAGTGACAATTTTAAATACTTTTGACCCTAGCTCAAAGATGCTAATCAGCAATGGTTAGCTAACACAGTTCTGAACAGTTGTACACATATTAAAAAAAAAAAAATCTTATGGAATAACTTCCAAAACAGTGTCCTAAAAAAAAAAAAAAGTGTTTGGTAGTGATGTTCCAGAAAGTTAAACAGAATTTTCAGTATTTTTAACACATTTACCTCAAAATGATGAGGCCTATCTATTCACCATGTAGCTATGAGAGAGAGTGACACACAAATGTTTCCTGATCATAAATGTAGGGGTGCAGTTAAAATCAGTCTCAGCCAATGGACTAAAACATACACTGTTTCGGTTGTGACATGAAAATGCGGGACACATAGAGTTTTGTTATTTACAAAGAAAATATTTTTTATTTTTATTTTTTAACTTCAATTTTTAAAAGAATGAAAAAGATACTTTTAAAACCAACAATGGAAAAAATACAAAAATTATTTCAATATCATTTTCAAGTTGAAATTTAGTGGTTTAGGGTTGCAAGTACTCAATAAATTATGATTTTATATATTAAGCTTACAAATATTTTAAATGTTATCATGGGTTTCAGTAGATAATAGAAGGATCTTAGTAAACATCTAAGGTTTGAATACTTAAATGCTTTTTAAATGTGTTTTTTGGTTGTGGGACAGCAGTTTGGAAAAATTCTATAGAATGGTCCTATTATTGAACACATTGAATAATTGTACTTTAAGTGAACTGCTACAAGTTTTAAATGGTGACCAGTTCCAGCAGTTGCTTTCTTTGTTGGTGTTTTTGAAATATTTTTTTAATGCTCACTAATGCTGCTTTTTTATTATTAAAAAAAGTCATATTTTAAAATGTTACTACAATTTAAAACAACTTATTTTAATATATATTTTATTTTATTCATCTGATGGCAAAGTTGAATTTTCAGCATAATTTTTCAGTCTTCAATGTCACATGGTCCTTCAGAAATCATTGTAATATTCTCATTTGTGTATTTCTTTTAATCATTAATGGACAACACAGTTGTGCTGCTTAATATTTTTGTGTAAACAGTGACTTTTGCAGTGGTATAGTATGATTTAAACCTAAAACGTTAATGTTCATGAACATGTCATTAGTTCAAAAAAATGATGTGTGTTTCACAGAAACCTGAATCCAGAAATTAGACCTTCACCAAAACCCTCATATGAGAAATGTTTAATTTGATGACGGAATGATTCATCCACTATACCGGAAGAAAACAGCACTTCCTTGATTGTCCTAGAATCTGTTTCCAACTCATTAAATTTGTTGATTGTCTGAGTCACAGTTTTGCCATTAGTGGTCAGCTCTTTGGCCATAGTTTGGGCACAGGGCCGAATATTTCTCCCATTGATTGCTGCTGTGAGCTCAGCAGTCATTACAGTGATGCTGTTACCACAGCGACCGAACTGTCTGTAGCACTTTGCTGAGCTTTGTTATTGGCTGCACTGCTTCCGTTTGCTGCTTATGCAGCCAAAACGACACTAATGCTAACCTATATGCCTATATGTGGACTATTCAGGCATGTTGCATTCAAGATAAAGATTTCACATCACATAAATGAATCTAGCATTGCACATTCCCTTTAAAGTTATATGTGCACTGTTTGACTGATGTGCAGATCATGTTTTATGCAAGCAGAAAGCTCTGAAATGATGGTGGCCTGCTCTAAAGCATACACCCGTTTTTTGTGCCTCTCCTCCTTTCTTACAGTTAAAATCCCAGGCCTGTGAGGGGGGTTGGAAGTGTAGCTACATTATGCTCAACCACCGCAGTGCTGTCCCGTTAACGTTACCGAGAGGGGCGGGAGGGGTGAGTGTGTGTGAGAGAGAGTCACTGAAAGTGTTCGTGATCTTTCTCTCTCTCTCTCTCTCCCTCTCTCATCCCCTCCCCATCTCTCTCACTCAGTCATACATACACTTTCATGCGGAGACGGGAGGACTATTATTTTTTTCGTCCAGGTCGTTTTAATCCGTTCTAGAGAAGCGTTTATCATGCTAGTGTCTCTTGGTTTACTGCTATTTCCAACAGCCTAACAAAAGTTGAAGCCTGTCATTTTATCTAAGTCGTCACTTGACTGCGCATATTTTTTTTCCCCAGTACGTGCTCTCAAAAGGATATATAGTCGCATCCAGTGTGAAAAATCGAAGGAAGCTCTTCATACGGGAAGACTGGATTTGTGTTTCGAGGCTTTAGTCGCCTGAGGCTCTTTCGGTAATGCAGCACTTTTTGTGATGACGCGGTCTAGACATCGCTTCACGCTTCCATCATCAGGGGAATATTATATGCTGCATTGATATAGAGTTTATTACGAGAATACTTTGGGGGTTTTCTTCCTTGTGTACGTTTTTTATCGTCATTATAAGAAGTTTGGCTTTTGACTACTAATTCTCTCTCTCTCTCTCTCTCTCTCTCTCTCTCTCTCTCTCTCTCTCTCTCTATCCATCTCTCTCCCAATCTCTCTCTCTCTCTCTCTCTGCATCCTTGGTGACGACGGTCAGTTTCATAGAACACCTGCCAGCAAAATGTGAGTACAATATATTCCCACTATTTCAAACAAAACGCTACTCTTAAATGAATAAGCAAAAACTCTTATTCATTCAGTGTTTATTACGTTTTTTTGTTTTTAAACTACTTTTTATACCTGAGATGTATTGCTATAGCAGTTGGGTTATTAAAACGCAATTTGAATTATATTTAGTCAGCGTCTAAGGTCGTTTACAAGAGAGTTCGTTAACAGCACCGCAAAATCTCAGCTTTTAAGAGCTGATACATCAAAAATTGCGTAGACTTCAGTGCCCTGCTCCATCTATCGGAATTTAGTGCAAACTGCATCGAGAATCCTATTCATGGTCATACATACACAAAACTTACCTGCACTTAACAGTGAGAATTATTCGACGCCCTTCAGTAATTTTTCGCGACGCATGAAGTTAATGTTCGTCTCGCCCAACCCAAACTGACCTTTGTCGCCCATATGATACAGTTATCCCAACATATAACATGTATTTTAAACATATTTATGTATGTAAGGTAGCCTACTGCTAATCGCAAAGTTATCGAACAACTAACTTTACTGTTGCTATGTTTACCTCACTTGTGTTTTACTAACTTGTGTTAGCAAACGTGTATTTAACGTAATCCGACTAGCTTCACGTAAAGTAAAATTGTAAGACCTTATTGTTTTGATTTTCATGTTGGGAGCCTTTTAGAACTCTAGAACACCTCATACATTTTCATTTCATCTGGTGTTCCTTACGAAAACTAAACATGGTTTTACTACAAATAAAACCACAAACACATGGTTACTATAGTTGTTACTATAGTGATAACCACAAATTAACCATGATTTTGCTACACTAGCCATAGTTTAACCATGATATTCGTAGTAAAACTAATCAATACGCCCCAAAAAACATGGTTACTGCACTTTTACTATAATAAAACCATGGTTCATTTTCGTGATGGAACTATAAAAGTCATTTAGTGTGATGTAAGGTAAGTGTGAAAACTAGTTTTTTTATGGCAAAATTCATTTACGATGTCTTATCCCACATCTTTCAGACTTTTTAATAAATTTTAATTGCATCATGGCTTGAATTGAGGCCCAGTTCTGTTTTGTTTGTTTTTTGAATTTATGCATTGTTGTGTTTTGATCCTAGAAATTGAATGTAAGATTATTATAATGTAATGTACATTCTCAAATATGCCTTACTAACCTGTCCCTTCTTCCCTCAGGTCTGCCCCAGATGCCAATGCAAGCCCTGGAGCCACAGAGGGTGAGGGAGGCGCACCCGCCGCACCTCCCAATCTCACCAGCAACCGTCGTCTCCAACAGACACAGGCCCAAGTGGATGAGGTAAACCCTGCTAATATCACTCTGGACTAGTTAAATCTTGGCTTCACAAAAGGTTCAAATGAAGAAAAAAAAATGTTATAATGAATCACACAACATGTGTACAGGCCTATGGTTCAAGGAAGCATACTAAATCTGCACTTTTAAAAGTTTACATTATATTCTGGTCAGTATGTTTTTTATAGCTTTTAATATATTGGATGTGACATTATATATTAGTAAAAATTTAATTATACCAGTGAGGAAGTCAGTAAGATTAAAGGGGCAGACTAAAATTTATCAAAGCTAGATGAACCCTTAGATGGACTTTCTTGGAACCATAAAATTTTCATGCAATCAAATTTTGAGGTACTAGTCATGCAATATTCATCCTAATATTACTTTCAATCTTAAGTGTCTGAAGATACGCAATAATTTCTATTCAGTTTCGCATTAACTCTCGTTGATGCAATGCAAGGATGTCATGTCTTTCTATCTTTTGCAAATATGTTTAGGTGGTTGATATCATGCGTGTAAATGTGGACAAGGTCCTGGAAAGAGATCAGAAGCTATCAGAACTGGACGACCGGGCGGACGCGCTGCAGGCCGGAGCATCACAGTTTGAGAGCAGCGCTGCTAAACTGAAAAACAAGTACTGGTGGAAGAATATGAAGGTGCGCTCTGGGAAATTTAAGTGTGATTTGACTGTAGATGCTGGGTTACATTTTACTGTCCTATTTTATTTGAGTTCATTTAAGATACGTTTAAATTCAGTGTTAAAATTAAGTTATTGAATACAAATACACATCTGAACTAATTCGAGAAATATATGAATCAGCTGTAAAACCATTTTTATGTAATTGTCACATTCACTTAAATGCATTAATTTACATAAGAACTGTTTTATGAAGGATTTTAACGTAAGATAAAACAGAACGCAGGCTTTAGATTTTTACAATATTAAATAATAATAAAAATCAAGATTTAAAATCAAAGTGATTATATCAGACTCTGTTTTAAAGATCAGCATATAGAATTATAGTTTATGTAAATTAATAAGATAAATACACTTTTAAAAAAAATGGTGTATAAACACAGAAATTCCTACCAAGTTTCACAGTTAATTACAAAGAATTGGCAAGTAAACATGACAGAGCATAATCATACATTAATGAACTTTAATTTCCAACTTCAAAAAATCTTTTTTTTTCCATAAAGTGCCTCCTTTGGTGTTTCTAAATAGCCAGCAGTAAAGATGGCTCATGGGGCAAAGCTGAGTCAACACTAAAGCAGAAGCATTCTCATTTGGATATAACCTGAATGCAGTCCGGCCCATAAGTCACAGCGCTGGCGAGCGTTTGAGATATATTAGGCAAGTTGCAGTTGTGACGCAAGCTTAGGCACTGCAGTAGCAGAATGAGTCCACCTACTCCTGAGACGTGCGGACGTTACCGTCTCCTTTAATTTTGAATTTACTAATCATCCGTATAATTCCATTGATCATCTATTAATAGAAGGGGCTTTTAAAGAGCACTACATGGATATAAATACATAGTTAATTTAAATATTTTTAAATGATAAATTAAGAATTCATATATATTTCATGTATTCCCATTTTCCGTAAAAAATCTTGTCTTGCATTGAATGAAGAGGCACTTTAGATGTGTTGTGGACTTCTTGTACCGCCCTGGTCAGTCTGGCCCTCTGACAGCCTCACTTTGCATATTACATTTTTATCTCTCCATCCAGCTATCTGTCAATCCATCCCCTCGGTGTAGATTTATAAGCTCCCCCTGATTCTCCTCCCCCTCCAGACAGCATAAATGTATTACTCCCTTACCAACCCCCCACCGGCCCGCCCCAGATGGCCGAACAGCTGCCCGTCCAATGGCGTCTCTGAGCGGGAGTGGGGGGAGGGGGCTTCTAGTCCCAATCTGGATTACAGCATTTCTGGATTAAAACCCAGATGTGATTTGTGATGTAACCCGCTCTAATCATTCCCTTTGCTCCTCCTCTCTCATTCCCTTTTCCATATATCTTTGTTATTCCGTATCCGCAGATCCTCATTCTTATATTGAAACTTCACACTTTTAATCTTTGTCATACTGTTCTGGCGTTTCAAACTGGATTGTTTTATTATTCTCTTTTCTTTTTGCATTCTTTACTCTTACTGCAGCCTTTCTTTTCGTAACTTTACTATTTTTTTAGTGAAGTGTATCCTTGTGAGAGAAATATTGATGCTTAAAGCATCTACGTTCATATGGGTCGATTTTTGTGTCTTTGTTTTGTCTTTGACAAAGGAAAAGTGAAAAGTATAAATATTTCATGTTCTTAATATGAGGTTGGAAAAGCTAAATGTATGATCATTATAAAAAAGAATTAGCATTTAAGAAATGCAGTTTAGTTTTACATGGAGTATAGAAATGTCTTACTTAAAAAAAAAAAAAAAAAAAAGTATTTATTCTCTGTTCTGTAAGAAACAGAAAAGGGCTGTAAAAATGTTTTATTATTTATTTATATATTTAAAAGGAATCGATAAAAAATGTGCCTGTAATTCATAAATACTATTATCTGTCACCTTTTTGAAAAGTAGACATGAACTGCTGGATAAGAATTATAATTTACACTTTTACTTCACTGATAAAATGAATTATTTTTTATCTAAAATTTTCAAATTAGTATTCTAATTTTTTTTTTGTTTAAATCCCAAAGACAATTTTTTGGAGACACTAAATGTATAATTAATTTGAATATTATTTATTTATTTAGCTGTTTATTAAATTCTTAATTTTATAGTTCTAATGTTTACACATGCATAAATACATATCGTCACCTTAGAATTATAAGGTTCTATCTGCATTCTGAGCACTTTCAAGATATTAAGCTTCAAAGTTTTTGCGTTCCATAGACTTCTGTAGATATAGAACCATTTTTGTTTTCTAAAAAAAAGGCCCCAAATGTACATAGCTTACAAAAGAAACATTAAATAATGTAAATAAGTTGTCATAGAATAAGAATATGGGAATAACTCAATTTTGACAAAAATGTCAGATAGAACCTTATAATTCTAAGGTGACGATATGTATATATATATACACACACACACACACACACACACACACACTACCAGTCAAAAGTATTTGAACAGTAAGAATTTTAATGTTTTTATAGTCTTTTCTGCTCACCAAGTCTGCATTTATTTGATCCAAAGTACAGCAAAAACAGACAATTAAAATAACGTGTTTTTAAAAAATATTTTTTAAATATGTAATCTATTCCTGTGATCAAAGCTACATTTTCAACATCATTTGTCCAGTCTTTAGTGTCGCATGATCCTTCAGAAATCATTCTAATATGCTGTTTAAGAGACATTTTTATTATTACCAATATTTAAAACAGTTGAGAAATTATAGAATATAGAAAATTAAAGAATTATTGAAAACTGATGTATAATAAGAAATTATATAATTTATTACTTTAATTTAGCAAGGATGCTTTAAATTGATCAAAAGTGATGATAAAGACATTTATAATGTTACAAAATATTTCTATTTCTTCTAACCTTTCTATTCATCAAAGAAAACTGAAAAAATTCTGCTCAGCTGTTTTCAACATAATAATGAAATATTTTTACTATCTATTTATTTAATTATTTATTATTTAATAATATATTTTTACCACCAAAATCAAAGATATAAAGGGTAACCTTTTGGCATAGTGATACATCAAGTATCTTAAATAGTGGCTGAATAGCCATAATAAATGTTTTTTGAGCAGCAAATCGGAATATTAGAATGAATTCAGAATGATTTTCATGTGACGCTAAAAATCAGCTTTGAAATCACATGAATAAATGGCATTTTAAAATCTATTTAAATATATATATATATATATATATATATATACACATACATACATACATTTATAAATATTATATTATATATATAAATAAATATAAATAATGATATTTATAAATGTAGCTAAAGAAATATATTATATTGATGCAATCTTATTTCTCAAACAATTGATTCATTATCAAATTAATGGCTTTTTTTGTTTTCTTTCACAGATGATGATCATGATGGGAATTATTGGGGTCATCTTGATGGGTATCGTTTTCAGTGAGTAGAAACCATCATTTATTTTCACAAACACTAATCAGTGTTGGTTGATTTACTTCTAAATCACATTGTAAAAATACAATATTAGTCTGTATTTAGTTTTATTCCCAGTGGAGGATGTTTTGCCACCTTACAATTCATTTTAGGCATATAAAGGCATACATGTAATGATATAAGGTAAGAAAAACAAATCTTGCCTTGCAGCTGCTACTTAAATGCTAATAAAAGATCAGCTGCACTTACAAAGATAAGCTAAAATCTAGCTGATTTATACATCGAATATAAAAGCGCAATTTATTCCTGAATCAGCCTGGACTAATCATTTGCCTCTCTTTTCTTGTCTTTTACGACAGTGTACTTCTACTACTGAGCCTCTCGTGGGACGCACAAGGACAGGAGACCCTGGCTTTGTGTGAACTCCACCCCTCCTTTTCTCCCCACCAATGCCTTTCATTGAATCCACAGTGTGTGTGTGTGTGTGCAGTCATTGACGCAGTGCCTCTCCCTCCCTTTGTCTGTCACTGCATTTCTTTGTACCTCTCTTGAGTGCTTTGCAACAGTGCCCGAGCTTACTCAAAAACTCCTTCGGTTAGGAATATCTACTTATGGTTTTAGATTGAAGAGTGTGCTGGCGCTTTCAGGCCAAAAATGATCAAAACAAAAAAATGGGATGCAATAATATAGATTTGTAGCGCTGGTCCAAACGAACCCATGAATAACTAAAAAGGGGAAAATGAAACGCAAAGTTCAGTTAAGTTTGAGTTTAGGCTCAAGTCATGCATTTATGCATAGAAGCCAAAGTGTACTAGTTTACCCAGAAACAACAGCTGTGCAACTGCAATGCGAAATTACAGGAAATTCAATTATATTAACAGTATTTTTAGAATTGTTTTTAACCCTCCTCCATTTGCAGATTCCTATCAGCAGCTTGTTTTCACTTCTTAATATGGACCTTTAAAAACCTGAATGATTTTAGAGAGGTAAAGACCTTAGGATGTTAAATCCTTCCCTATCATAATGTAAAACATGGATGGTGCAATTTTTATAATTCATTTTAAGATTTAAAACGTTTTAAAAAGTCGACTTAAGGGGAATATCTGATCACAAATCGTTTTGTTGTTTGAATTTTGTGTCTTTGATGTTAATGTTGGCCGGAAGATCAGTTGACCCTGGAGGAAAAAACAGGAATGATTATGAATAAAAAAAAAAAACAGATGTGGTGTAAAATGATGATTACAGCAGTGACCACAATATAAAATGATTTATGATTTTTTTGCTATTTTTTATATTTAAAATTATTGTGACGAGTGTGGTCACAAATGCGACTTGCTTTGATTTATTTATTGTTGACCATTAAAAAAAATGGCTAAAATCAATGGGGAAATTCTGATCCTGATCATATTAACCCCTTGCGCACCTCCTGACACAGTGATTTGGGTTGAATGGACTACTACTGATATGCAAACTGAAAGAGAAATGATAATGTGACGTTTAATGTATTTGTAAATATTTGGGATTCAGTGTGAGAGCAGATACCTAATCAGCACTGGAGACGACAATGTTCAGGGATGTACCTCTGCATGTATTTGTGTTAATATACATGGGCACTTTAACCACCTTCATTAGTGATTGTAAGTACATTTTTTGGGTATTAAGGACATATTGTCCAGCGCCTAAAACTATCATAATTGATGTGGAATTTAATGCAAGATCATCACATGTGAATAATATCCCTTACATTAAGCATTAACCCAAAACCTAAAGCAGGGCAGTGAATGTTATTCCCCTTAAAAAAAAAATCCTGACTCCATTGTGTTTTATGCAAGCTATTCATTTGTAAATATGCGCTGCAGAGATGTATAAAATACCAGTTCCTGTCCCTGAGCATTTGGAGCCAAGCTGCTAATTCGTGGTTCATTTTAAAGCATGTCTGCTTGCCCACCATGTGCTGATTCTAATAAAGTGCTGATGCTGTTACTCGCTCCTCTGTAGTTTTTTTTTTTATTTGTGAGCGGGTGGGGAAACGGGAGTAAAGCTTCTTCCAAAATGAGAGTTGCAACTCTGTAGTAAATGAAAAGCACAAGAAGACTTGGTGAATATGGTATGATTTAATTGGTTATTAATCAGCAACAATGCTCATCCAAATCACAAAGTGAAATGAATCATACAAAGCGGCGATACAGAAATGTTTCGTACTACAGCACAGATGAGTAACCTAATTCGAAAGCGTGTACATGAAATGCACTTAATGTCTATTGAACCATCATGTCTGAACAGTAACTGTTTTATTAACATGAAAGAACATCTCTAGATGCACGATCTCAGCTAAAACAATCTGTTTTCAGCAGCTACTGGTACATACAGATTAAAACTAAATCATACATGAAAATTAATCAAGACAAGATCTACGGTTTATAGCAAGAGAGGTCTACGCTCGTACACGAACTAAGCAAATCAAGACGGGGAAAACATAAAACGGTTACATGAGGGAAAGTTCAAAAGACAGGAGCAACAAGAAATGTATATAAAAAGCCTTAAATGATATGAAAATTAAAAACCGGGGACCGTGAGCCTACTATCAAAGCAGAATTCGTATGTATTCACATTTTGAAAAACAACGTCATGTCTTAAAAACGAAGCAATCACAATAGTTTAGCAAAAATAAGGGGGGTGTCGTAAACTAAGCACTCAACACCTATGACTGAACTATCAGACAAAGATCTGATGATACAAAGCATAAAATAAGACCGTTTCACTATAAAACACTGAACTCGGCGGGACTGATTTTACAGAGCTGAAGAATGAACGAACCGACAATGATAAAAGAAATCAAACTACAGCAAAGGTGCACTTTAACCGTCATCCTCGGAAAAAGCTGCAAGTTTCACAGCCACTACTACATCGACTAAAATCCATCCGGGCGCTTTAAGTTTAAAAATTAGCCTCGAGTACTTTAAAACCCCTGTGCACACAGACTACTGCACAGGTATGAAGATAGATCTCAAACAGTCTGGTTTGGTAGTTGCTCTGAAATTATTGGCACAAGCCATTAGTAACATATATAAGGTGTGCTTAGCATGGTTTTCAACTGGACCGTTAATTGTGCATCATCTTTTTGGATCCCATGATGTTAACAGGCTACATACTTGTCCTTCAAGTTTGCATGCTTTAACAAAACATTTTTTACATGCAAAAAAAAATAAAAATAAAGGAAAAAGTCAATTGTGCTCAATCAGACTGTGAGCAAACATTTCAGATAATGAGCTTCAAATTAAAAGGGAGAGAAAAACAGAGGGGAAAAATACAGTCTGGCATGGCAGGCAACATCAAAAGCACACTTTGTCAGATAAAAAAAAAAAAAATTGACATAGCCTATTAAAACCCTTTGAAAAATATACCCACCAATTTTCAATGAAGCCCCTTATCTTGGTTTTATTTCTTTTTTTTGAACTTGCCCACCATCTCGTTTTCACTTGTGTTGTTGACTTTTGAACAATCAATGGCGTCGTCGTCATCGTCTTCCTCTTCGTCTTCTGGGTCTGCGTCGTTCTCGCTCGCCCTGGTGTCTTCGTCATCGTCGTTTGGATTTTGCGACGAATCATCAGAGGTGCGGGATTGTTTGGGAGAGGGGGCGTCTGTCTCCTCTTCGTCTTCATCCGTGGGGAGTTTTTCGAGCACGACTGCGAGTCTGGCTTTGCTTGGACGTCCTCTCTTGCGGCGCGGAGTGCCGTCGGCGTTCTCGCCTCCCGACTCTCCACCTTCTGCGGTACGAGCCTTGCCTTTGCCGGTACCTGGAGGTCGGCCTCTCTTGCGAGGAGAGTCACCGACTTTCTTTTCGACAATCTTGACTTTTTTGCCAGTACCTGGAGGTCGGCCTCTCTTGCGAGGAGTTCCGTCGGGGTTTCGTTGAATGACCTTCAGTTTGGGGCCGGCGCCGGTGCCTGGGGGTCGGCCTCTCTTACGAGGAGATCCGTCAGCCCGCTGAATCTTCGCCGCCTTGTTGGGAGAGCCCGGAGGGCGGCCTCTCTTTTTTGGGGTTCCGTCCGAGGACCTGGCGATCTTGGCAACCTTGGCAGAACCTGCGGGCCGACCCCTCTTCCTCTTCAGCGAGCCTGATGGCCTCCCTCTCTTCCGTGGAGGGCCATTGGCGGAATCGATGCTGATTTCCACACTAGCTTGTTTGTCTCCACCAGATTTACCAGCATACTTGGGTGGTCTTCCTCTTCCCCTTTTTACCTGGGGACCTTCGCCGACGGGGTGAATGCGGGGTCTTCCAAGGGGCTTTGACAGTCTCCGCTTGCGCTGTACACTCAACCTTTGAAGTCTCTCTGATTCTTCCTCAGGCGTGAGGGGGATTTTTCTCGGCCTGCCGGGCATTTTTATCTTCTTTGGTCGGCCACGTTTCTTCACCTTGGCCTTTATGACTACTTCTGGAGAAAAGAAGTCCACTTTTTTCGATGGCCTGGCATTGTGCGTCGGCGCTTTCTCGGTAGTGAACTTCTTGTTGAGCGACCCGCGTGGTCGGCCTCGTCCACGTTTGGGTGGATGGGTGCTTCCGTTGGGCAGAGGGCTTTCGGATCCTTCTTTATTCTCAACCTCCATTATGTTGCAGCTTCTCGCTCACAACTTCAGTGCCACACTTGTCGGTTCAGTGCTGAGATTCTGAAAACAACAAGATGAGAGAGGGGAAAAAAGGTCTGAGATGAAGATACAAAACACTATTTGAATTAGGTACTTGATAGACACCTCATATCGTTTTCCCTCCAAAACCAGAATTTACCATTTTCCACAATGAATAAATATTTTTGTGCAAACTTAAACATTACCTTGTATTTTTATAGGAGAAAGACATAAGTTATTCTCAATTTTTTTTTATTCACCCTGTCTTGCGTACAACCTTAATTGTCTTATTTTACAATCTTTGAAAAATGTTTACATAGGTGGAAATGTTAAATAAAATGTAAATAAAAGTTAAATAAATTTATTGTAAAGTGGCAAACAAAACCTGCAATGAAAGAAAAAAAAGCTAATATTCAGTAAAACCTCTAATATATTAATATAAAACAGACTTTAAGTTTAAGTGAAAATCTATATTTATTTTTTATATTTGTGTTTAAATACAAATATCAGCCATTCAGCAATGTCCCTGAACCTATTTATGTAGTTTATCCAATGGACAATGGACATAATTTTGTTAAACGTATTGATATTCTTTAAAAAATGGTTTGTAAAATAAAAAAAAATAAAAAACAGACTTTAGTCTAGGTGAAACAAAATATATTTTATATAACTTTATATTTTTGTGTTTAAATACAAATATAAACCATTCAGAAACGTCACTGAACCCATTTATGCACTTCATCCACAATGGACAAAATTGTTAAATTGTTAGGGTATTGATATACAGTCAGGTCCATATATATTTGGACACTGACACAAATTTTATTATTTTAGCTGTTGACCAAAACATATTCAAGTTACAGTTATACAATGAATATGGGCTTAAAGTGCACACTCTGAACTTTCATTTTTAGGGCAGTCTCATCAAATTGGTAGAAAGGTTAAGGAATTACAGCTCTTTAATATGTACCTCCCCCTTTTTTAAGGGACCATAAGTAATTGGACAGTTGACTCAAAAGCTGTTTCATGGACAGTTGTGGGCTATTCCTTCATTTTTTCTACATCAATTAACCAGGTAAAAGGTTTGAAGCTGATTCTAAGTGTGCCATTTGTATTTGGAAGCTGTTGCTCTGAACCCATCATGCGGTCAAAGGAGCTCTGCATGCAAGTAAAACAGATAATTGTTAGGCTTCAAAAACAAAAGAAATGCATCAGAGAGAAAGCAGGAACATTAGGAGTGGCCAAATCAACAGTTTGGTGAATTCCGAGAAGAAAAATAACACACTGGTGAGCTCAGCAACATAAAAAGGCCTGGATGTTCACAAAAGACGACAGTGTGGTGGATGATTGGATGATCCTCTCCATGGTAATAAAACATTTTACAACATCCAACCAAGTGAAGAATACTCTCCAGGAGGTAGGTGTCACTGTCAAAGTCTACTATCAAGAGAAGACTTCACCAGAGCAAAATAGAGAGGGTTTACCACAAGGTGCAAACAAGACCAGATTAGACTCAAAAAACATTTATAAAAGCCAGACCACTTCTGGAAGCATTTTTTGGACTGCTGAAATTAAAATCAACATGTACCAGAATGACGGGAAGAAAAAAAGTATGGAGAAGGCTTGGAACAGCTCATGATCCAAAGCCTACAACATCATCATCTGTGAACATGGTGGAGCAGTGTACTGGCATGAGCATGGCTTCCAGTGGCACTGGGTTACCGGTGTTTAGTGATGATGTGACAGAAGACAGAAGCAGCCGGAAGAATTCTGAGGTGTATAGGGATATACTGTCTGCCCGTGCCCAGATTCAGTTAAATGGAGCAAAGTTGTTTGTGCGGCTCTTCATAGTACAAATGGACGATGACCTAAAACATTCAGCAAAAGCAACCCAGTTTTTAAAGGTAAAAAGTGGAATATTCTGCAATGGCCAAGTCAATCTTCTGATTTCAAATTGATTGAGCATGCATGTCACTTGCTGAAGACAAAACTAAAGGCAGAAAGACCCACAAACCAACAACAACTGAAGTCAGCTGCAGTAAAGGCCTGGCAAAGCACCACAAAGGAGGAAACCCAGTCTATGATGATGTCCATGAGTTGAGACTTAAGACAGTCATTGCCTGCAAAGGATTATCAACAAAATATTAAAAAGGAACATTTTATTTATGATTATATTTATTTGTCCAATTACTTATGAGCCCCTGAAAATGGGGGGTCTGTGTATAAAAAAGGTTGTAATTCCTTAGCGTTTTGTGTTATATTTTTGTTCAACCCCTTCAATTAAAGCTTAAAGTCTGCACTTCAATTTCATCTTGATTGTATCATTTTTAAAACTATTCTAGTGGCATACAGAGCCGAAATTATGAAAAGTGTGTCAGTGTCCAAATATATATGGACCTGACTGTAGGTTTAAAAAAATGTAAAACTACAAAAAAAAAAAAAAAAAAAAAAAAAAAAAAGTAGAAGGACGTAAATGTAAATAAAACTTAAATTTACTACAAATTAGGGCTGGACAATAATTCGATATCGATATATATCGCGATAGAATTTTCAATAACGGTGATACAATTTTTAAACCCATTTCCGATATACATTTGCATGCATATATATGCAGCCATCAGAAAGAGCAGAACAGAATTGCGTCATGACGTACATCACAGACACGCTGCCAGTGCTCAGCAGTATTTGGTTAAGCCCCGTCACGGAAATTTTTAGCTACAAAATGAGTACCCCTGACCGCAATACAGATGTGGATGAACAAGCTTCCACAAGTAAGAAGGCAGACGAAATAGTTGATAAGAGAAGAAAGACTAATTCAGTGGCGTGGAAGTGGTTCGGCTTTTTAAGTTCGGATAAACTCTGCCATTGCTAAGTTATACACAGTTCATGCAAATACTCGCCATAATATCAGCGCTGGCCGCTTCAAATAGATTTTCAAAAAGGCTTTGACATCGTTAAAGGGGCTATATGTAACTTTCTGAAATTTAAACTCGCGACTGACACCTGTGGCCAAAAAACGGAACTGCTCTTCCTTTCTGCTCGCTCTTGCAGCGCGCGCTCATACGTACACACTTCACAAGTCATCCGCTGCAAAGAAGTCAACATTATGTTTACAGAGGTAAGAACAGTCAAATACATATATTGTTTGAGAAACTAAGTTTGTTTGCAATATATATGACTAGCGGTGGTGGCAGAGTGATCTGAAACGTTTAACAGGAACGCGCTTTCCGACCCGACAGAAAATAGGAAAAATAGGATACAGGCTTATAGGTGCACCCACTGTGAGCTGACAAGGTGTCAGTATGCTCATCAGGAGATGTTTGAGTCATAAATGGTCAAATAAAAAGGCTATTGTTACATTTATTTTGGGGAAAAAGTTACATATAGCCCCTTTAAATAAACATGAGCACTGCACGTTTCACAGTCAAAATGTGGCCCTGTTTTTTTCTTTAAATGAATTTGTCTAAAAAGGAAACGTACTGTATTCAGAAAAGTTTGTCATTTTCATTTAATTTTTACTATAATTCCTTATAAAGTAATTCATGACCACTGCGCTACTTTGTGTCCAAATGTTACCAGGAAAATGCGGGAAACAGCACCTCCTTCTGGAAGAGGATTAATAATTAGTTGGCTTAGTGGCATAATTTTATTATGATTTCTTTCCCCCTTTTTAAGCGATTTTATAGGGAATTAATTTAGTCTTTAGTCAAGACATACATATTTGTATAGATTATTCACAGTTCTCTCAATTAAATTCAATGGTGTTTTACTGGCATGGGGAACAGACGTTTACTTTTTGCCAAATCAGATGTGACTCAAACCCTCTGGATTGGTAGGAAGTCTATCAAAAGAACTTCCCCAGAGCAATCTGTTTTTGTTGTTGCTCACTCTTTATTTATTTTATTTTATGTTTTTTTGTTTCTTTATCCTGGCTGAAGCAGTTTGTTTGTTTCAATTTATATGAATAATCAGCCTGTTCTAGTTTAAATGGAAATATATCATTGTTAATAAGCTGAGTCTGAGAGTTTTATTTATTCGATAGTTTATTTCACATTTCTTGTTTGTAAAGGCTAAATACAAATAATAAGTGAACATTATTTTTTTGTACAGTTTTTATTGTAAAAAATTATATAATTTTAATAGGAGGAGCCTGGAGGTATTTTAGACTTTGCAAATTCAGTTTGCAGACATTTGTAGGTACAGACATCCATTGTGTGTGTCCTCGACAGTATTTTCCTGAGGCTTTTTAATATTGTCCATATCGATATCGGAATTATATCGTATCGACCGAAATTAAGAAATATATCGTGATATAAATTTTTGCCATATCGTCCAGCCCTACTACAAATAGAGGCGAACAAAAACTGTAACGAAGGAAAAAAAAAAATCTAACTATTTAGTGCAACCTCTTATAAATGAATATAAAACAGACTCTAAGTCTAAGTGAAACAATCTGTAATCATTTTAATATATTATGTTAAATATTTTTGTTTAAATACAAATATTAGCCATTTAACAACATCACTGAACCTATTTATGTAGTTCATCCACAACGGACATAATTATGTTAAATTATTAGGGTAGTGATATCATTTTAAAAATGGTTTGTAAAATAAAAAAAATAAAATGTTAAATAAATTGTAAATAAAACAAATTTACTATAAACTGAGGCTAACAAAAACCGCAATGAAATAAAAAAAATAATAAAAAAAAATGTTAAAATGTAAATAAAACTTACATTTACTACAAAGAGAGGCAAACAAAAACAATGAAAAAAAAATATTCAGTGAAACTTTATAAATTAATATAAGACAGACAAATAAAGCATCTGCTAAATGAAAAATTTAATATTAGCCATTCAACGTCACTAAACCCATTTATTTAGTTCATCCACAAGACAAAATTGTTAAATTATTAGCCTATTGATATCATTTTAAAAATGGTTCCTAAAATAAAAATAAATATTAAAAAAAAAAGGAAATGTTAAATAAAATATAAATAAAACTTAAATTTACTACAAATAGAGGCGTACTACGGAGCCCCTAACGTCCCCTGTAGAAGAAAAATAATTAATCCGCGGGGACGGTTTTGCAATTCGTTCCCTCAGTTTATAAACCGTACTCACGAATTCTTAAACCGTTCCCTTGGTTTAACAAGTCGTGCCCACGGATTAACAAACCGTGCCCATAAATTTCCAATCCGTGCGCTCAGATTTTGTATATATATAGATATATATGTAGATATAAACCGAGGGAACTAATTGCAAAACTGTCCCCGCGGATAGGGCTGTCGCGATAACCGCAATATCGCAATACCGCGCTATTGACGTGCATAACCGCAGAGGAATGCAACAACCGCGATATTTGCCTGTTTTCTTTTTTCCTAAGGATTTGCCCTTTGCACTTAATGCCTGTGTGCTGAATATTAAATTAGTAATAAGTTAGTAATGATAACATAATGTGTTTATTATGAGGCTCAGTAGATATGCATTTAACAAGCCTAAACAGACAGCAAATGAGAGAGATCGACTGAGCTTGTGCGATTACCTGCGTCTGTCTTTCAGATCGAGTCAGGTATGTATGTGAAACTAGCTTGTCATGTCCAAGGAAAGTGAAATCTCTGTCTTAACATCGATGCTCTGCTGGTCAGCTGAGCCTTTAAAAGTGGCGATTAAAGTTAAAATGATTTCAACTTCGTGTTTCATTACGTCTCTCTTTGAATAAATAAGCGTTTTTGAACGTGTAGTTGAATGAACGGTTTAAAGACTTACTCAAAGATAGTCTCTTGCCTCCATCTTGTGGCGTAAAAATGAAACTGCACTCACTGACAGCTCGCCTAGAACACGCAGATGAAATACTGACAGAAAGTCTCTCGTCCAGTCAGACTCGAGGGTGCGCGCTATAACTGTTATATACACGAAGATTTCAGATACAAAGCCTCTAAATATGTCTGACATTTTTCTTCAAAATTAGCATTTCTTTCTGGCTAGGTTTCTATGTAAGTACTGTTTACTTCACTTCATGTATCAACGCGATTTGGTTTCGGTTTACTTCACTTCATGTATCAACGCGATTTGGTTTCGGTTTATTGATTTCTGAATATGACTTTACATTGTAACAGCCTACACAAAATTATATATATTATATATATATGGCGGTAATACCGCATACCGCGCTACTGAGCCACTCAAAATTACCGCAAGGGAAATTCCTTAACCGCGACAGCCCTACCCTCGGATTAATTATTTTTTCTTCTACAGGGGATGTTAGAGGCTCCGTAGTACACAAAAACTGCAGTGAAAGGAAAAAAATCTAATTTGTGAAACCTTCAATAAATTTATATAAAACAGCCTTTAAGTCTAGGTGAAACAATCAATATTTATTGTAATATATTATTTTATATATTTTTGTTTAAATACAAATATTAGACATTCAACAACGTTACTGAACCTATTTATGTAGTTCATAATTATTAAACAATTATGGTCAATTATTAGGGTACTCATATTGTTTTAAAAATGGTTTGTAAAATAGAAAAAGGAAAAGGAAATGTTAAATAAAATGTAAATAAAACTTAAATTTACTACAAATCAAGGCAAACAAAAACTGCAATGAAAGAAAAAAGCAAACTATTCAGTGAAACCTCTAATAAATTAATATAAAACAGACTTTAAGTCTGGGTAAAACAAACTATATATTTTTTTTTAAACATCATTTTATATAATTTTGTGTTCAAATACAAATATTAGCCATTCACCAACATCACTGAACCTATTTATGTAGTTCATCCACACTGGACATAATTATGTTCAATTATTAGGGTACTGCTATTGTTTTAAAAATAGTTTGTAGTAAATTAGTTTGTTTATTTACATTTTATTTAACATTTTCATTTCCTTTTTTTATTTTACAGAGTCAAAGAAAAATTGCTATGAAAGAAAAAAAGCTAACTATTTAGTGAAACCTCAAATAAATTCATATAAAACAGACTAAGTCTGGGTGAAACAATCTATATATTTTTTTTTAATATATTTTTGTGTTCAAATACAAATATTAGCCATTCAACAACGTCACTGAACCTATTTATGTAATTCATCCACAACAGACATAATTATGTTCAATTATTTGGGTATTGATATATCGTTTTAAAAAGGGTTTGTAAAATAAAAAAGTAAAAGGAAATGTTAAATAACATGTAAATAAAACTTACTACAAAATTTACTAAATAAATTTACAAAATAAAATTTACTACAAATAGAGGAAAACAAAAACTGCAATGAAAGAAAAAAAGCAATCTATTCAGTGAAACCTCTAATAAATTAATATAAAACAGACTAAATTTGAGTGAAAAACTATATATATATATATTAAAATATTTTATATTTGTGTGTTCAAATACAAATATTAGCCATGCAACAACGTCACTGAACCTATTTATGTAGTTTATCCACAACGGACATAATTATGTTCAATTATTAGGGTATAAAATAATATAAAAAAGACTTTAAATCTGGGGGAAACAAATTATAAACATTTTAAAATATTATTTTATTTAATTTTGTGTTCAAATACAAATATTAACCACTTAACAACGTCACTGAACCTATTTATGTAGTTCATCTACAATGGACATAATTAAGTTCAATTATTTGGGTATTGATATCGTTTTAAAAATAGTTTGTAAAATAAAATTTAAAAAAAGTAAAAGGAAATGTTAAATAACATGTAAATAAAACTTAAATTTACTACAAATAAAGGCAAACAAATTGCAATGAAAGAAAAAAAAGCTAACTTTTTAGTGAAACCTCTAATAAATATAACATATAACTGATATCGTTTTAAAAACAGTTCGTAAAATTAAAAAGTAAAAAAAAAAAAAAAGTAAAAGAATGTAAATGTAAATAAAACTTGATTAAATTTACTACAAATAGATGCAAACTGCAATGAAAAAACAAACAAACTGCAAACTATTCATTAAAACCTCTAATAAATTAATATAAAACAGTCTTTAATTCTAGGTGAAAATCTATATTATTTTTAAATATTATTTTATATATTTTTATGTTTAAATACAAATATTAGCCATTCAACAACATCACTGAACCTATTTATGTAGTTCATCTACAATGGACATAATTATGTTAAATTATTTGAATATTGGTATAGTTTTAAAAATGGTTTGTAAAAAAAAAAAAAAAAAAACAGTAAAAAATACGGAAGAAAATTAAAATTATGCAACTGAATTAAATGCCGTTTTTGACAGAGAGAAAGCGCTAAATCTGTACGTTAATATTATATAAATACGCAAATTTAAATATAAAAATGCACTCACTAAAAATAATTTCGTAAAAATGTAGGGGATATAAGGTGCATTGGTATTTTTTATAATTTTGTGAGCAATTTATTTTAAATCAGATCGAATCGATTGAAGCGCTGTTTGCAGACTCGAGACAATAGAAAAAGCCATCTCAGTATTGACAACACAAAACGAATCGGCTAGAGAAGTTCGAGCACGCTGCTAGCCTACTTCATACAAGCTTAACGGATGCAAATGGACATCTTTATCACAGCATGGAAAAAAAATTGCATCGTTTTTTACCGCGAGATTTTGCATATTACAAAATATTGACGATAATATTCTACTTGGGTTTAAATTTTCATGGAGCAATAACGCAAAATGGGTCCAAATGATCTCAAAACACACACGATTTCATGCAGAATAACAGGCATAAAAGAATGGATGCTGTAGACTGGCTGCCATCATGTACAGTGAAGCCCGCGAGCTTTTGTAGTTCCAGGTAAAATGTGAGGCACTGGCGATTTTTGTTAGCTGCCTGCTAACCCGACTAAGACAACTTTTCAATGGAAAAAGAGACTACTTTCATTCGTTCGATAATAAAAAGCGGCAAATATTCGAAACACAACGCACCTTACTCGCAAAGCGCTTTCACAACAGCAGAGATGATCTTTTTCATGCATTCGACAATATTTTCGATGCAAACAGCATCGGACAGTGGGCGGGCGACTGTGATTATTTGAAAGGCAATGCCAGTTCTTCCTCGTCTATCGCCCGACGGCGACGGTTCGCGGCACAGCGCCACCTACTGTGGCGGAGTGAACAAACGCTAACGAGAAGAATGAATGTATGGCTAAAATTAAATAAAGAAATAAAGCAGCTATGCGTGTGTAAATGCAATGTGACTGAGTCAAATCACGTAAGCTATATCATTCTATAGCCTAAGAACACGATTACAATAATTCCTATTATGACGAGCTGCTAAAAAGGAATATGTTCATTCTAGAATGGAAAAAAAGAATTAAAGCTCCTTTGAGTATTTTTATTTAAAAACCTATTTTTTAATACCACATGAAATGCCCCTATTGTCTGACAGATACATCTAAGATCGCCTGAGATGTCACATCTGTCTCTGCACACAATTAAAAAAAAAAAAAAGAAAGAAAGAAAAAAGGAAAAACATTGCCCGCCCTTTTTAGCCAATCAGAAACGCGTTCTGCTTTTCAATCATTTGCCGCGTTCAGGTTTGCTAACATCCGGTTTGCAGTGATATGGGGGGTGGGACCTCGGAGGACGTTTGGTTGAAAGAGAAAGAACAAAACAGCTTAAACATTAGAAGGGGCAAAACCGTAATATATACAACATATAATATAAATACGGACTGTAATATATATATATATGTGTGTGTGACCATGGACCACAAAACCAGTCATAAGGTTAAATTTTACAAAACTGAGATATATAGATCATATGAAAGCTCAATAAATAAGCTTTCTATTGATGTATAGTTTGTTAGGATAGGACAATATTTGGCCGAGATACATCTAGTTGAAAATCTGGAATCTAAGGGTGCAAAAAAAATCAAAATACTGAGAAAATCACCTTTAAAGTTGTCCAAATTAAGTTCTTAACAATGCATATTACTAATCCAAAATTACATTTTGATAGGTTTACAGTAGGAATTTTACAAAAAATCTTAATGTAACATGATCTTTACTTAATTTCCTAATGATTTTTGAATAATTTTGACCCATACAATGTATTTTTGGCTATTGCTACAAATATAACCCAGCGACTTAAGACTGGTTTAGTGGTCCAGGGTTACATATATATATATATAGTTTATTTGCAAAAACAGATAACTCCGTTTTTTTAATTTTCAAAAATCATGTTTTTTATAATGTTATCATGGTTTTATTGTGTTGGTTAGCTGTATTTTTTTTAGTTATTTTTTCTTTATATAAAAATAATCGAACTGCAGTTGCACATTAAAACAATATTGTTAAAAAAAAAAAAAAAAAAATATATATATATATATATATATATATATATACACACACACACACACACACACACACACACACCTGAATTATTTATATTATACAAATATGGGCCAAATACATAGAAAAAAAATGTATACTTGTAGCCTACTTAATAAAGATGTAATTTAAAAAAAAAGAAGTATACTTTTACTTACCTTGTAAATCATCACATTCTAGTTTAATAGTTTTAAATTATATTACTTAAAAATAAACTACATAAAACTACTAAAGATTAATAAAATGAACTTTATAAGGGAAGAAATTTCACCCCAAAGCTGACTTGTTCTCTTATAAACTTGAATATATATATATATATATACCTGAATTATTAAGATTTGCTTTTAAACTGAAAAATAGATACCATACTGTTAGTTTACTTTATATGAAGTTATAGGAGGCTATGTAAGAAAAATAATGCCTACCTGAGCATATTAAACATTAATGTTTACTTATTCTTAATCACATCTCAATCAACGAAGTAAGCTACAAATATGGGCCAAATATATAGAATTTTTTTTTGACTTGTAGCCTACTTAATAAAGATGTAATTTAAAAAAAAAAATTAAAAAAAGGATACTTTTACTTGTCTTGTGAATTATCACATTCTAGTTTTAAATTAAATTACTTAAAAATAAACTTACTTAAGATTATTAAAATGAACTTTTATAAGGAAAGAAATTTCACCCCAAAGCTGATTTGTTTTCTTATAAACTTCAACATTGGGTTGGTTGAATTTAACTTATAAAAGTAACTATTAAGTGTCCTTTAAGTGTAATGGTAGTAAACTGAATACATAACTATTTTACATATTTTTCATGTATTGCAAAGTAAAATTAAGATCATACTTATAGTTTGCTATATTTTTATGTAGGTTTTGCACTGAAAAGAAATATGGAGTATGTGTTGAATAAAAATATGAGCAATATTGAATAAATTGATTTAGTACACTTATAGTATACTTAGATAAACTAGAACTAAAAGTATAATAAATATACTATAAGTATATAACTATGCTGTTAACTTAAATATGACAAAGATTAAATCATTAATTTTAAAGAAAGGAAATATTGCTGCATAACAGGACTGAACAAAGTGAGAGATGTATTTTAGAAAAAAAACGACACAGGCAATTAAAAGTACAACATTTAATTCGATAAAAGACAGATGTACATAAAATGTGATTGCTTTTATTGTACGTTAACCATTAAAATGTAAGATGATGATGAGGAAATGCAAATCGGCTGAAAATCTATCAAATAACGTGACTAAATTTGTATCCTGTTAAGACAGTCCATCCAGCACAACATAGCATAGAAAAACACACTGGATTTTCAAGATCTGCAGAGTGAAAATAACTAGCCTATAATCGCTGATGGATGCTTAAGTTCCCTATTATGGTGAAAAACGTCCTTCAAGACCCAAGTTAAGAGACAATGATGCTTCTCATCTCACTCAAAGTCTTTTTACAATGGTTTCTTCAGCATTTTATATTCCAATCTTTTCAAACACCATGTGCAGCTGTAGATTTTCTCTGCCTTATCCATTAATACAAGACATTTGGTAAAAAAACCAATTACTTTATGCAAAACATTATTCAAAATTCAAACCACATCATTCTTGATTAACGGTTGGGCTTGCCTCTTTTTCTCCGCTTGCAACCTTGGTACCCGCGGGACGGCCTCTCTTTTTCTTCAGCGAGCCCGATGGTCTCCCTCGCTTACGTGGAGGGCCGTTGGCGGCATCAGGGCTGACTTTGGCGCTAGCTGGTTTGGCTCCCTCGGATTTGGCGCCAGACTTGCGTGGTCTTCCTCTTGCCTTTTTCACCTTGGGACCATCGGCGATGGGATGAATGCGTGGTCTTCCGAGTGGCTTGGACAGTCTCTGCTTGCGTTGTAAACTTAGCCTTTGAATTCTCTCGGACTCTTCCTCAGGCGTGAGCGGGATCTTTCTCGGCCTACCGGGCAACTTTATCTTCTTTGGTCGACCACGTTTCACTACAGGTGAAAAGTCGTCCCCCTTTTTCGATGGCCTGCCTTTTTTATTGAGTGACCCGCGTGGTCTGCCTCGTCCAGGTTTTCCACTGCGACCTTCGGCGGCGGCATTAAGACGGGGTCTTCCTCTTCCCCTTTTTCCCTTGGAACCTTCGCCGACGGGATGAATGCGTGGTCTTCCAAGAGGCTTTGACAGTCTCCGCTTGCGTTGCAAACTCAACCGTTGAAGTCTCTCCGACTCTTCCTCAGGAGTAAGCGGGACCTTTCTCGGCCTACCGGGCATTTTTATCTTCTTGGGGCGACCACGTTTCTTCACCTTGGCTTTTACGGCCACCTCAGGGGAAAAGAAGTCCACCTTTTTCAATGGCCTGGCATTGTTTCTCGGCACTTCCTCGGCCGTGGTGGTCTTTTTGAGTGACCCGCGTGGTCGGCCTCGTCCACGTTTGGGTGGATGGGTGCTGCCGTTGGGCAGGGGGCTCTCGGATCCTTTATTGTCAACCTCCATCACGTTGCAGCTTCTCGCTCACAACTTCAGGCGTATCAGTGCCACACTTGTCTGTTTGTTGCTGAGATTCTGAAACAAGATGAGAGAAAAAAAAAAAAAGTTTATTTTTTATCCTTGAATAGACAACTCATATCATTTTCCCTCCAAAACCAGAATTTACTATTTATCACAATTTATTTTAATGAGGGAAAAACATAAGTTAATTTTTTTCCACTCTTATCTTGTGTACAACCTTAAATATCTTATTTATTTATTTTTTAATTAATTTTACATAGAGATGTAAATAAGTTAAATACATTTACTACTGATAGTCAAAAATTGTACGCTGAAAGGAAAAAAGGCAAACTTAAATCCATATAATGAAACTTCAAATTAATTAATATAAATCAGACTTTAAAACTAGAATAAACTAAATAAAATCTACATTTATTAACACATTTTGGACACTTAGGACTATTGTTTAAAAACTTAAATATTTTCCATTTAACAACTTCACTGAACCCATTTATGTAGTACATTCATAATTTTTTTTTAATTACTATGGTATTGATATAGTTTAAAAGTAATTAAATTGAAATAATTAAAAGTCGTTTGTAAAAAAAAGGAAGGAAAAAAAAAAAAAAAAAAAAAAAAAAAAAAAAACACAACAAGCAAATAAAAATTATGCAACTGAATTAAATTATGTTTTGGCTAAGAAAAAAAAGCACTAACGCTGTACGTTAATATTATATATAAATACATGAATAGTTAAATATAAAAATGCACTCACTAAAAACTTACACATTTTCATAAGAATGGAGGGGATATGAGGTGCATTGTTGTTATTTTTTTTTTTTAAATATAGTTGTGTGAATTAAGTTCTTGAATAGCCAACTCATAATTTCCCCTCCAAAACTAGAATTTACCCTTTACCACAATAAACTATTTTTGCACAAACCTACAAGCAAAGCCATCTGTGTACCTTGTATTTTCATGAGGGAAAAACACAAGTTATTGTCAATTTTGTGTACAAATTTATCTTATTTTATATTCTTTTTTAAAAAGTAATAGTTTTTTTTTTTTACATACGTGGAAATGTTAAACTATAAACCAAAGTTAATTAACTTGTAAAACAAAAAAAATACAATGAAAAGGAGAAAAAAAAACAAAACGAAAAAAACAAAAAAAAACACAAACTTAAACTCTTTTAATAAAACCTCAAATAAAATAAAAAACTGACTTTAAGCCTAGGTGAAACACAAGCTATATTTATTTTTATATATTTTTGTGTAAAAATACATAAATACTTACCATTCAACAACTTCATTTAACCCATTTATGTAGTTCATTCACAACGGATATTAAGTTAAACTATTAGGGTAACGTTATTGATATAGTTTTAAAAATCGTTTGTAAAAAAAGTAAAAACAGTATAAAAATATGGAAAGTGAATTAAAATCACGTAACTGAATAAAATGCTGTTCTTGGCTAAGTAAGAAGGCGCTAAATCTGTGCGTGAATAGTATATAAACACACGGAAATTTAAATATTAAAACGCGGTCACTAAAAACCATTTCCACAAAAATGGAGGGGATATGAGATGCCTTGGTGTTTTTTAATATAACTTTATTTTGTGAGAAATGCATTTTAAATCAGAACGAATCGATTGAATCGCTGTTTGCAGACTCGAGACAATAGAAAAAGCCATCTCAGTATCGACAACAAAACGACTCGCCTAGAGAAGTTCGAGCACGCTGCTAGCCTACTTCATGCAAGCTTAACGGATGCAAATGGACATCTTTATCACAGCACTAAAAAACCGCATCGTTTTTTACCGCGAGATTTTGCATACTACAAAACACTGACGAAAATATCCCACTTGTGTTTACATTTTTACGGTGCAATAACGCAAAATTCGTCGAAATGTTTTAAAAATACACAGGATTTCGTGCAGTATAAACAGGCATAAAAGAGCGGATGCTGAAGACTGGCTGCCATCATTGTAACGTTACAGTGAAGCCCGCGAACTTTAGTAGTTGCACGTAAAATGTGAACAGATGTGTGCAGTTCTTCTTAGCTACCTGCTAAACCGACTCAGACAACTTTTTAATGAAAAAAGAGACTACTTTCATTCGTTCGATCAAAATAAAAAGCAGAAAATATTCGAAATACAACTCACCTCACTCGCAGAGCGCTTTCACAACAGCAAAGATGATCTCTCGCTCGACGTCGACGGATCAAGGCACAGCGCCATCTACTGTGGTGGAGTGAGCAAACGCGAATTAAATACATAAAGAAGCGCGCGCGTGTGTGTGCGTGCGTGCGTAAAGTGACCGAGTCAAATCACCTGATCTATATCACTGTATAGCAGAAGAACACAGGAGTACAATAATTCCAGTTATGTGCTGCTGAAAACAAATATGCTAATTCTAAAAAGTGTAAAAATGGAAAAATCATTACTTTAAAGGTATGGAATGTTTTCATATCGATCATTCAACTATTCTATTTAATCTAGCAAACGAAATACTGTAAAAAAAAAAAAAAAAAAAAAAACAGTCAAAATTTGCCTATAAGCCAAAAATTGAAAGGAACACAGTCGAGAAATGGAAGTATGATTGCTTTTTGGTTTTGTTTACAAACACACGGCTTTACATATGTGACCCTGGACCACAAAACCAGTCATAAGGGTCGATTTTTTTAGATTCATACATCTGAAAGCTGAATAAATAAGCTTTCCATTGATGTATGGTTTGTTAGGACAGGGCAATATTTGGCAGAGAAACAACTATTTGAAAATCTGGGATCTGAGGGTGCAAAAATCTAAATATTGATAAAATCGTCTTTAAAGTTGTCCAAACGAAGCTCTTAGCAATGCATATTACTAATCAAAAATTAAGTTTTGATATATTTACGGTAGGAAATTTACAAAATATCTTAATGGAACATGATCTTTACTTAATATCCTAAAAAATTTTGGCATAAAAAAAATCGATAAATTTGACCCATACAATGTATTGTTGGCTATAGCTACAATGTACCTGTACTGGGTCACATATTTTGTTTGTGGTTTACAAATCGGTGTATTGCTTCAATATTGGATTCGCGCATGTGAAACACCCCTTTTATTAATGCATTTACATTTACATACATTTAGTTGTCGACTTCTTTATAATAGTAACTATAATAGTAACTAAGTATACTTTAATTGTAACAGTAGCACACTTTTAGTACATAACTACTTTATATCTTTTTTATTGTATTGCAGATAAGTAAACATAACATCATACTTACAGTTTGCTATGGGTTTATGCACTGTAAAGAAATATGGAGTATGTGTTCAATAAAAATATGAGCCAAAATCCAATATATTGATATAATACACATACTACCAGTACACTAAACTAAAAATATACATTTTTGCAAAGGAAGGCCAATCTCAGCATACATTTGCAGTCAAAAGTTTACATACACCTTGCAGAATCTGCAAAATTTTAATTATTAAAAAAAGATTGATCATACAAAATGCATGTTATTTTAATTAGTACTGACCTGAATAAGATATTTCACATAAAAGAAGTTTATATAGTCCACAAGAGAAAATACTAGTTGAATTTATAAAACATTTTTCTAAAAAAAAAAAATATTTTCAGCATTTTTGTGCATTTGAACCCTTTCCAACAATAACTGTATGATTTTGACATCCATCTTTTCACACATTTTTTTAGTACTGCTCTACAGAAACTACTTACAGGTTTTCCAGAAGACAAAATAAGTTACATTTACCCTGATCTTCAAATGCTTTAAAGGCATTGTTTCCTTCTGAAGCATCAGTGAGCATTTGAACCTTCTGTAATAGTTGCATGAGTCTCTCAGTTGTCCTGAGTGTGAAAAGATGAATCTCAAAATCATACAGTCATCGTTGGGAAGGGTTCAAATACACAGAAATGCTGAAAAACCAAAGAATTTGTGGGACCTAGAGGAGTTTTATGAAGAACAGCAAGCAGTTTAACTGTTCAGGACAAACAAGGGAATCATTAACTCTCTCATTCAGATGACAACAAAGTATTAAAAATCAAGTGTGTGTGTAAGCTTTTAAACAGGCTAATTTTTATAAATTCAGGTCAGTACTAAATAAGAAAAAAAATAACATTCATTTTGTATGATCCCTCTTATTTTGCTAAAATGATTAACATGTTGCAGATTCTGCAAGGTGTATGTAAACTTACTAGGGAACACTAATAAAGAATACACTTACCTCCGTGTGAACTATGCTGTTCACTTAAGTGTGATGTCAGAAAGATTAAATCATTTTTAAAGGAAGGAAATATTTAAAGTGAGAGACAACTCAAGTATTTTAGAAAAAAAAAAAACTACATAGGCAATAAAAGTACAACATTTAATTCAATAAGAGAAATGTAGCCTACATATACTATGATTATCTTTATTGTGTTACCCATTAAAATGTATGATGACGAATGAGGGAATGCAAATAGGCTAATATTCTATCAAATAACATGGCTAAATTTGTATCCTGTTAAGACACACATTGGACTTTCAAGATATGTAAAGTGAAAATAAATACTCTATAGTCTCTATGGGTGCTTAAGTTTCCTATTTTGAAGCATCCTTCAAGCCCCAAGTAAAGAAAAACATAAGGTTGCAGGCACTGATGCTCCTCATCTCACTAAGAAAGTCTTTTTAAATGATTTCTTCAGTATTTCACATTCCCATCTTTCAAAACACCATGTGCAGTTGTAGATTTGCTCTGTCTTATCTATTAAACAAAACATTTGGTAAGGAACCAATTACTTTACGCAAAACACCAGCAAACTAGTTCATGCTTGACAATGGCGAGGGGCTTTCAAAATGAAAATACGCTGCAGAAAAAAAAGGCTATTTGGCACCCTGCATGTGTTTGTCTGAAGGAGACCATTTAGGAGACCTCTTGCTGATTTCAATGCTCAGTCTCATCAGTTCTTTCGCACTGTTGTGAAACACTTTTCTGGTATAGCTGTTAAATGAATGCACTGCATACCAGATGGTGGAGGTTGATGTTCTGTATCTGATGTCTCAAAAGCACCAGGAGAAAGGAGTGGGACAGTCTCACTTTGCCCACTCAGATATAGGGGACTTTTTAAAGGGATTCTCTGCTTTGCGTATAACTTAATCATAACTGTTTGGTTTCATAGCTTGAGGCGCTGGGAAGAACAAAAGACATGAACATATGGTTGGGAGAAAATGTGACGCAT